>NW_020271759.1:537873-719447 GCF_003268045.1 Sipha flava
GCCCGGCGGCCGCAGCTGCCGCCGTGGGAAACGCAACTGCGACCCCCCGAAAAAAACAAAAAAAAAAAAAAAAACCACACCATTGACGCCGAACCGCCACACCGGTACACACTACACCACGGTGTATATATGTATATGTGTATACGTACAATGCACGTGTGCCGGTGTGCTCGATACGACTGCAGCGGCTCTACGCGACGCGACGACTGCAACAGGACCGTTGCAACAGGGCGCACAGCTGCACACGCGGGCTCCGGTTTGCCGAGTGTTTCGGGCACGGGGACCGTTCCGTGTGCTCTGCCCCCGAAAAACCGTACGACAATAATACGTGCGTAACTGCGTACATCTGCATTTCGAGTCCGGTCATCAGCTGCGAATCGCACCCCCTCCCGGAAAAACGGTGCTCCGAGTCTCACGTGTCGACCGCACGGAACACCAGGCCCTACCGCGTTGTGTGCTACGCGTGTGACCGTTAAAAAAAAAAAAATCGCGTGCAAGGAAAACGCTCAACGCCAGGTGACGTAGCCATCGCAGAGCGGCGAAGTGGCCCCGGGGTCCGTACGTGCGTAGGGGTTGCCTTAGACGTTTCTGGAACTGTACTTCCCTAAGATAACCGACAATGTTGACGGTGTTCAATAACTATCCTAATCATGGTGATTCCAGTAATAATCGGCGTCGAAGTAGAAAAATAAGCCACGCGATATGCCCTACGGATTTTATAGTACCTGATAAACTGGATTTTCTTTTTATTCTGCACGTCTGTTGATCGATCGTATTTATCGTTTCGTAATAAACAAGTATGTAAAAAAAAAGGCAGCGAGTAAAAAAAAAATGTCTTAATGCATACGTTTGAACCTACGAGCGTTATGGACGAAAGACAGGACAGATTAGAGCAGTTCAGCGCCTAACCTGCTGCGTACAGATTGCTGCGAACGTGTCAAGCTATTTTCGTACTCCATGTTAGTGTATTTCGATACTACTTGCATAAAATCACGACGAAAGAGTACATCTGAATACGTTTGATTGTTGACAATAATGAGGACTGCACGAAATCGGTTTCGATTCAAACAGAAGCAATTGGTGAACTGTTAATCGGAAGATTCCGACGTAAAAACAAGTTCACCGTGATTTTTTTGTTTCTTCGCTTATGCGATTTACCATATGGATTTATTTCGTTTTGATAGTGAATACAACAGTACTAAGAGTTCTTCTTCTTTTCTTCGTCTAAACCGGACTCAGTGCTTAGGTCCAATTCGTTTAGTTCACCCATAATTTGTACATTCTGCGATCGATAATACACAAAGATGACAAGAACCTACGTTTTAATGTGTGTGGTCACTCGAGTAGCGCAGTTTTTTTCTGGATACAACAATCTGATGCTTTAGGTCCCTTGAAGATCGTTATAAGCAGATTCTACTGTATACACGTGAACAGTCTCGATACATAGTAAATTTTGAAAACATGGCTGTTGAAAATTACAAATGTTTTTCGAGTCCCGTTTCTTTAGACGATAATCGCACAACGCATGCGAACGTGACTTGAAGTTGACACGATTTTATACTCGGCGAACCTCAAAAACTTATCAAAAATTCGTTCTGCAAAACCACAAAATAATCGTTAAATTGCCGAGTAAGTATTACGATTACGTACAGATAAGTTGAAGGTAATTATTACGCACTGATCTACGAATATACATCTGAAGACGAATAAATTACTAATTACGTAATCAGAAGCCACAATCAGAAGCTACAATACACTGCGTTTTTGAGCCATACGGTTTTCGACCAAGATACATTATTTCACATGTGTATAGATATTATTGTTATACTTGGTTAATGTTAAATAGTATAAATTGGACGCGCCTTAAAATCGATCGTCTAATTTAGAGGAAACGTCAGCGACACCCTAATAAATACCAACTGTGGTTAAATCGTACACGTGTAAATGCGTCTAAACTGTTTGTAAATATCAGCAAAAAAAAACCTGTAGGAGTATATTAATAGGCACTCCTTCGGACATATGAGAACGTTAAAATTAATGTTCCGCAAGCAATGGATTTGTTAACGGATCGAAAATGCATTTGACAAAGTTAACCTTTGAAATTATTACTTTTTACATAATGTTTTCAATATCGGAGTATCTATAAACATTTTATACACACGACGAAGAAATACCTAACTATATTCGGTTTTTACATTGTTTTTTCGAAAAATTTGAGTTAAAATTTGTATACTGCGAGGTATGATGAATAACTATCATATTTTCATAACTGCAATATCTTGTGAAATTTCTAAACGCGAACGAATTATCGTTTCCGCGAGAACGTATAACACTTATAGGAACACCCGGATCGATGTATAGAAATTTATTCTACTATCTTCGTTGAAAAACGTTTTTCGAATGCCTAGGAACAAAGGGAATATTAACTGTTTGAAATAAAGTCACTCGTGTCAAAGGCTCACCTATAATTCTATATTTCATCGGATATTGATTTTCGTACCTGCCGTCGATATGCAAGTACTTTTTATCCGAAACACATTCAAGGTTTCATAGCGATGAAATGTTGGATTTTTTTCGATTTTAGTTACCGCGGAACCCGCAAAAAATATCAAAGCAATCACTCGACGGACTTCAACCGTGGTTAGTATTCTTTTCGTCGCATACCGAAGCCTGGCTGTTCGAGTTTGAAATATTCATTGCCCAGGGCTGGACTGGGTCAGAAATTTCTACCGAAGGAAAAAAAAACGGCCCGCTTAGATATACCAAAGGTATAAGGTATGTAAAGGTTTAAGGGTTGTAAAGTAACCCCAAGATAAAAGGAATATTTTCATATAAAACCATTGTGTATTATTTTGAGAATTTGAAAACTTAATATTATTATGAAAAATTAAAATTCCGCACGTTTAATTTTAGACAATTCCAGATGCAATCGCAACAGAAAACGCGTCTATTTCTATCGACACAACGGGCCTAAACCGATAAACCTAAAAAAAAAAAAACTTCCCACCGGGAAACTCCCGGTATCCTGCTCACCCGGTCCGGCCCCCTGTCATTGCTATTTGTCTTGAATCGGTACCCGTACATCACACTGCACTGATAGCGATATAACATCGGTTTCGAACTCTAGAAGACGCATGGTTCATTGACGACACGATTGTACCCACCGTGGACATTGGCGTGAGGCAATAACGTCATTTTTCCCGTGTACAGGCTAGTGCAGGCGCGACACTTAATACATTGTTATTACGTACACGCGGACCACCTCAAGAATAACACCGGTTGGAGTATTCAATTACACGGTACAAGGAAAATATCCGACTGCCGTTTACACACAAACACACGATTAGTAGTCCGATATAATATTTATACGTCAAGCCATTGCAGCGCCAACATCACGGCCCCCGTCGTCTTGCGAAGCGTCTTGAACGTACGTTCTCTACGTTTTTCGTCATACATATTACATGGACTATGATATTTTATAACGAAAACGTGACTCGGGGTTATTGCCGAAAAACATAATTTAATATTTCGACAAAGGGTTCGTTTTATTTTCTCTCTCTCTCTCTTTTCGAACGTTTATGTGCGTGCAGTCCTTTAAAATTCCGCCGTGCACATATACAATTTATAAATATTAAATAGTTTCCCCTCCCCTATTTTTTGCCGGTAAAACGATACTCTCTCCGCGTGTCAATAAAACGCGAACAGTTCCATAATACAACAGAACCAATATATATATATATATATATACACACACACACATCGGTCGTTTCGGCGTTTTCCCATTACATAACAGTAATAATAATTATTGACCATCGTTATGTGTACACTTACGGTGCGGCGGTTTTTTCTCCGTCTCCTGTGCAGCACCGCGGTATACCACCGTTTCTCTTTCGCTCCGTCTCTCTCGTCCTAAAGAGGTCACAGGTGTACGCCGCGTTTTTTGAAAACGACTTCATTTCCATAACGTCTTAACACGTGTATACACTCCGACCGAGGGAATATAATATTTTTTAATAGGTGCGGCGTGTTGTGTGCGTGCGCGTGCGCCGGTGTGTGTACGTGTGTGTGTATGTGTGTGTGTGTGTGTGGAATTGGCTGGTAGATAATATTTTGTTAACAAGCCATGATTGTTGAACACGTGTGCGCCACAAACAATAATAATATCCGCCACATGTCACGGTCACCGAAAAACGTCTTCTAGCACCCCGCGTACTTGACCGCCGACGAAAGCGATAATAACCAAAATGAAACAATTATAATACACGCCGAATATTATTGCTACGCCCCGTGCACGCGTGTAGTTTTAACCGTACACGCAACAGCGTTATTTCGATTGTTACCATTACTGTTACGCGCGTGATTTAATGTTAAAACGTATAAAAATTAGAAAAAATTAAAAAAAAACCTATAATAGGTGCACGGGAGCAGTGGCGCACACAGGGAGGGTCAGGGGTGTCGACTGACACCCCTCAGAGAATTGGTGGATGGCTAGTTCTGTGCGAACTCGTATGAATGTTTGTTTAGTTTAATACTAACCAATTTTTCAGCTATCCAAAGCAACATACTAATTATGTTTACCCTAGAATTAAAGCGTCACATGAGAATATGTAGTAGGGCTCATTACCAAAAATAATGCTATACAAACTTGTAAATTAATACCCAGAAAAATGAAAAATAATTAATATTAGGTCTATTTAAAACATTTTTTGCTTTTTAGTATCTTTGTTAGTAAGAAAAAACCAAAAACACTTAAAAATAAGAGTTATACTATGCCTAAACTCAGATTTTAATGGTAGGTGTGAGTGGGCACCTCGAAATATATATTTTTGACACCCTTGTCAAAAATATTCTGTGCGCTACTGCATAGGAGTGATCGTCCTTATTGTCGACGTTCGATCGTTTAATGTACGAGCGGGCGTGACGGCATATCATGAAATTATGTATTGTGTTATTCCGAACACGTGCAACCATATGTCCCGTCGTCGCGGTCGGACGTTCGGTGATATAATGTCGATTCTTAGCGCCTATTTTCCCGTACGGCTGTGTATGACCGTAATACCATGTGCACCATAATTATTATCACTGTGCGTTTCGTTCCTGCGTTGACGCCGACGGCGTTTTTTCGTCCTCGTTTCATCGTCGTCGTGTGCACGATGTCGTATCTACCGCGGCGTTAGTCCTGCGTAAATACAATTATCATGGCGCATTTTAGTTGCACGCGCACGTGTATATTATATTGTTCTCGGTCGATCTCGGCGGACCGTTAATGAGAGAAACAACACACACACACAATCGAATATCTTTCATGGATCTGGTGTTTTAATAGCCTCATAAATATTCACGAGTGTATGCGTTCCACCGACTTATCTTCGGCCGGACGGTTCGTTTTCGAGTTCGAAATTCGTATGTGTATACGCGTGATAAGCGAACGCGATGCCAAACGTAAAAAGTACACGCGTGTACCATATACCGTGTTCGCCTTTTAGTTTTCGTTCGCAATCGCGGTGACCATTACGCAGCGATCATTCTACGGTTTTCGTCACGAAACCGAGTTGATGTTCAATGGAAAAAAAAATTTCAATCGAAATTGGATCGTTTCGGTTTTCCGAAAAACGTGATTGAAACACAAGTCTACGTTTTCCACAACCACATTTCGTTCGCGTACCGGCTGATCGATATCGTTTTGATTTACATAAATGTACTCGTAATACGGACTGGAATAAACTACAACCGGACGAAAAGTTTAAACGGTCGGCCACGAATTGGTGTACTTGCACACGAAATACGTCGCGAACGAACGATCGGTCCAGAACGCCACGAGAACGTCGCGCATTTGGTATTTTCGTCACGTCCGGACGCGTCCCTTCGACGTTTGTACAACGCTGTATTTTTGTAAATGCTATTTCATTCGGAACCCAAATAATAGTGTATTACACAGGATGTATCGTCGATCGTTTCGTTTATTTATTGTTTACGCTTAGCTGATGCGAGGTTTTTGGTCAGCGCGTCGAGTGATTACAGCGATGAGCAGCGTGTGCGTTCGGCATTGTGACGTAGCGTTTAGGCGTTCGAGAAAACCATAGGCGCATCTAGAGGAGGCTAGGGGGGGCTTAGCTCCTTTAGCTAAGATTTACCCCTCCTCATAAATATTCCATGTTATACATGGCATACCGCATACAGCATACTTAACTCACAATAGTATCACATACAAAAAAAGACACATTGCAGTAAATTCAACTTGGCTCAGAATCTAAAATATATCAACATGGTATATAAGAGTAGGGGTAATGTACACATTATTTTAAGTTTTGGTAGGAGGGCTGTAGTCCCTCCACATTTTGTACCCTAGTTGCGCCTATGGAGAAAACCTGATCAAAATCGACGCCGATTGATTGTGTCTAACGTGTCGTTCGCGTGAAAACGCAATCGGCCAGGAAATTTATCACATCCTATTTCGCACGTCATACCCAATATTGTAACAATACCGACGTCTGACGGACGACGTGCGCGTAATGCTACGAGTAGGTACTTGCGCTGCGTTCGCCGCAACAATGTTATCGGATCACCGAGCTCAAGTTGCGCTGCAACGTTATGAAAAACCGCGTGCTCAAACCGTGGAAAAATAAATACATCCACGTATTTTGTTCTTCTGGGCTAACCCACAGTAAAGGGTGATTCGTTGAGAGGTGAAAAGTAAAAAAAAAAAAATAACACAATCCGATTTAATTAGATATTGTAACTATATATACGTAACTTTTGTTTATGTTCATTTTTTAAAAATTGTATCTCTTAAATGTTGCTCGTATCTGCGGCTAATATGGCCCATTCTAAAATTCCAATTTCCAATGATACGTCCAAGTATTCGACTGATATTCGACCAATGGTAGTGCGTGATGTTGGCTTCCAATTCGTCGATCGTAGCTGGCTATGTAGACTTTGAACTTTACGCGGTTTAAAAGAAAAAAGTTCTTCGGGTTGATCTTCATTCCGAATGCGACCATTTTGCTTATCGACGTACCCCATTAAGCCAAAAATGGGACTCTTGTGGATAAATGTGGACCTTCTTCGAGTTGTTCAAGTTCACTAAAATGGTGACGATTCGGAAAGATAGCGGACTTTACAATTCTCGTACGAGTTTAATTTTGTATTTTTATATGTTTCTAAATCGAGATTAGTACGTAAAATATGTCGAATTGTTACATGGCTATTGGTATGTGCATATTGCTGAGTAGACACTACGTCCCAACTAGGTTATATACCGTATTTCATTATTGGGAATTGGACGACTAGTGGCGAATGTGTGAGACACGGCCGTTCGGTCACAACGACCATCAGGTGTAGGTGTTACTTTGATGTAGAGATCCATAATCGTGAGTTATTTTATGTATTAAATCTTAATAATTATTTGAATCAATCTATAATTGTTTGTAATATTAAGATCCGTTTATTTTATGCTTCCGAGTTACGATAGAATTCATTCAAAAAGGACTAGAAAACCTTCCCTGAATATCCTATATTTAACTGGTCATCACCGATCACGTTACAATAGGATAAGCCAATCGTGTCGAGAACGGCGCCGAATCGATTCATCACGGTCATCGGGTATACTACCGGCTACCACCGCTATATTTTCTTCGCTGCGTACAAGATAAAACTCGTTTCGAACGAAAATTCGGTTTAAAATTTTACAGTTGTACAGTGAATCGCATGTTCGGTAGGCCGATTATACAGACGATAAATGTCTCCGAGCTTATGAAAAACATTTTTCGTAGAACAGTGATTTTCGTAGTGCAGTTGAATAATTTGTGAACGCTAAGTCAGGCCAAGTATTTCCGTGATGAAATGTCATACAACATTAAACCACCACAGTTTGATATACGACTCACGCTTTATTTATCATAAAATCTCTTTTAAAAATAGTACCTCTAAATGAATCATCCGTTATTTCGATCGGTAGACGCAAAGTTAATGTCTTGATATACGTAATGTATATAACTGTATTATTTATGTGCAATTTATTATAATTCACTCCGCCGTCGTAGCACGGGCAAAGATATTATCTATTCGCATCTCTGCGGCAGGTAATATATTTGACGTTACGTTACGACCGTCTAACGTTTAGAGAACTTTTATAATCATCGGAAATGAAATGAAAACATTTTGTCGAAAAAAAAAAACGGTTGCGTTTTTATAAATTTTAAACTTTTACCATTATATATTTACACATCATCGTGCAGAGTGCAAAACAGACATAGATACACGATACGGTGATACTGTGTGGTCAAACAGGCGATATTTTTCGCATTCCACAGATTTTATGCGCGTGAAACACATGATATTTCGTTTACGACACACCGCCGACCTTACAGGTAAAAGATAATACGGCTAGATAAAAAGCCCCGAAAACTTCGTACGGTAACGATCCGACCGCGCGTACGTTTTTTAACGTTTATGCATAAATCAACGACGGGCAAGGAACACCAGATATCAGAAAATATATAACTGCAATATAACGACCAACACACACGATGGTCGTGAGTTATACGACGACGTGGGATTCAGAAATGGCTACATACCGGTCGCGATCTAACGATATCTGCGAGAAGAGGTTTGATCGAGGTCCGAGTTATTTTTTTTTTTCGAGAAGAGTCAAACGAGAAGCGGCCCTATTAATACTTGCCATATCTATCGGACCTGTAGAATATTATCGTTCTCCCTTCAATAAGAACACGACAGCCAGCAATCATCTAGTGTAAGTTTATAACGTGTTAAAACGTGATATTGATTTTATTATTTCAAAATAGTTTTCAAAGTTGACCTATGAGTTATAATGATATTATAATTTGAATACCGAAATACACCTTTGTCGCGTATGGTCTTACTACCCAACCGAGAAAATGTCGTTGCTTTTCTAATTTCGCTGTAGTGAAATCACTTGTAAAGCATAGTGCAAACAAGTACAAACCTACGTAAAGTGTTGATGCTACAGACAGTGCTATAAAGATGCGAAGGAAAATTAAATCTATAACGTAAAATTTTATATTAAAAAAAAAAAAAAAAATGTTTATTTAGTATCGGGTCGCGATTCGGAAGAGATTTTTACCGCGGAACTTAACTATAGTGAACACCCCTCGGAAACGTAGCACGACATCATCAAAATATTACGTTTTAAGTCAGGATACGGCCAGGACCAAATAGATTTTCGTGTTGAAAAATGTGCATCCGACAGACGTTGATCTTTTCGATAACGATACACGTACCGTACGTGACATACGACGATCTTACACAACGATCGCGGTACAATGTGTACGCGTTGAGCGACGAAAAAAAATCTCGGAACAGCACCTATGTAGGTCCGTTCGCTGCAGGCGGCCCGCGGTGACAAGCGGCCGAACGTCGACGGTGGCAGGAAAATACCACAATAAGAATATTGTACCGGTATAATAAAGAAGATATATCCTCGACCCGGGTTCGGCAAAAATGCACGTGTATCGTATTATCATTTTTATTATTGTTATTAATGAATGCGCCGTTTGCAGGACAACGACAAAGATATAATTTCGATGACAGCTGGACGGGAAACGGCGATAATGGTATTTTGTACGTTTTGTAGCTGCAGGTCCTCTCTGTACGACAACGAATGTTCAGTGTGCGCAATCGGCGTAACAGGTATCACGTACACGTTTGCGTGGAAATACAGTGGTGGAAGGTCAATCGGAAACCATACTGGCAGCCGTTAACGTGGATTTCATATTATACTCATAGCAGTAAAATACTTATGATAGAGCATAATCTAAAATCAATGTCCCTAGTCTCGTCGTATTATATCAACTCGATACGTACGCGTATCTAACTAAACCGAAATACACGCTTAGGAGACGTTTTACGGTACTGGATTAGAGTAATGACTATTTTGAAAAAGTGCACAATCGAATAACGTTTATTTTTAATCCACGTGTTGTAATGAATGATTTGTACCTCAACCGTTAACTATTAGAATAGACATGTCAAACGAAATAAAATATTTCCTAGATAACCGAAACGTGAAAAAAAATTGTACACTTCCAGCCCGGATTAGTCTTGAGCAGTATCGATTCTTAAGAACGCGATTTACCGAAAAACCATTCGATCCAAATCCTCAACGCAACCATAAACAAACACATAAACAGTAACGAGTAAATTCGTTCGACAAAAGAATCACGGCCGTGGTCTCGGCCGTACTCCGATCGGTGCGCGAATCGTGTGTACACTTGTTTTGCACGTAGACGCAAGCAAAACAACGATTTGCCTTCAAAAGTCTGATGTACGGAATGGAACACGGGTTCTTCATTGGTACGCAATCGTGTTTGAAAGATTTTGGCTGTTGGCCGACGACTATAGTATTACGCGCGTAGACATAAATTTTCGTGTATCGTTTGCATGGTAAAATTATAATATTACAATGCGTATGCATTGTTACGGTTGCGAATTACTTCCAGCTCACGGCAACCGACGGTAGACATCGGACCGGCCGTTATTGTCGTGATTTACGATCTTGTCTACGATTTTTCCTGCGCACACACACGCGATATTATTACGTTTTGCTCATCCGAACGTTTATAGTGCACAATACGGCCAAGGACCCGACGAGCTTGGCGCAGTCGCTGTCGGCTCGGACGACTTTTGATTTATAACAATACGGTAAATGAATATTATTACGATCGCAGCGGGAAGTGATCGCAACACACGTATGCGCCATGATCGAAGACCCTACGATCGTTTCCCGTTCGAATGAGACGAGGTTTCGACATTACTGTTGCGCGCGTGCACTCCCGCCGCACTGCAACGCGACAAGACTAAAAAAAAAAAAAAAAAAAAAAAAGAAACAATAGATTATTACAATACGAGAATAATATTATTATTTTTTCCTCTTCTTCGGGAGACAATATTATTGTTTCGATTGTCATACTTTACGGGAACGCGTATAGCTGTCGATTAGTCGACCGAGCGCACGAATCCCCCGTATACACCACGGTTAATATCCGGGTAATGTAACACGATTATCGTAATACTTCGTTACGGGTAAGTATGCGATACGCGTTTGGACGGTTAACACACCTGGTGTGCACGCGCAAAGTTGGAGACGGAATATGATTTTACGCGCTCGTCCTGTTTACAGAACCCACGTCAAACATACCACACTTCACTTGTGCTGTCGTCGTATTATGTTCGATGGTTAAGTTCTCGCGTTTGATTGCCGTGTTCGACGTAATAATATCAGCCGAGAATCCGATGAGATTTCCAGTAAACTATATGGTAATACATCGACATTTCTGTACGTACACGCCCAGTACAGACGGGTCGAAGCAGTGTTTTCCGGTTGCGCTTAGTAAGCGATTTGTTATCATTTGTTACCGTCTAGGTTTACCTGATGTTATAATATTACCAATAAACGCGGTATCACGATAAATCCCGGTCCACGATATCAAAACAAGCGCGAATCCATTATGTTTGTTCGTTTCGACATCGAACCTAAAGCACGAAAAAATAATTGTCGCGACGCACGACGAAAAACGTTTCGAAAAGGGGTGAGGTGGCATACCGAAAACCTTCTTCGGGCACGGCGTTGCGACGTGCACCAATGCGCGTATGTGCGGTAAGACGTGATCGGTCAGTTAGACCGTCAAACAATTAAAAACGCGTGCGAGGAGTGAAAAACGTGCGATCCCATCGTGACGCGTACAATCCCGCAGGGCACGTCGGCGGCATTAGCTTGCACGCGGCGCGAGCAAAGATAAAAGAAGAAAAATCGCGTTCGTACCGTACGTTTTACCGTCGTAACCGCGGGAACATAATCTCTCGTTAAAAACGTTTGCGGACCGATTTTTCTCCCCGCTGAACCGTGGAATTTCGGTCACTCCTTCGGACCAACACCACCCATCAGCGCCTATACGCGCAGTGCACCTGACGGGGGCGGCAGTGCGTGCGCAACAACAAATATAATCGAAAACAAACCAGACGAATACCCAAACGCGACGGGGACAAAAGGGGACGGAAAATTATGTGAACAACACGTATTCTGTTCACACGCGGCCGCGGAACACAATACGCGATTGTTGTTTAAAGAAGGCGCCAACGGCGGCGGCGGCGGAGAAGGAAAGTACTTGAAGTGCGCGCGGCTGCGGCGTTGCGAAATCGGCGGCGAGTACGGCGAATATAAAACACGGTATCATTATGCGTGTATGCATTTTTTTTTTTTTTATTACTATTGTACACGCGGCGAGACGGACGGAGAGAAAAACGTTTACGTTTTTTTACGGACGAGACGGAGACGAAACGTATAACGTGCATGCGCGCGCAGAGGTCGGTCGGACCCGTGTAGATCGTGTGCGTATATACAGAGCGGTGGCGGTGGTTAACTCGTGACGGTAAGAACGGGGGAAGGGGTGGTCGAGTGGATGCGGCCAGTGTATCGGATTGTTGTGGGAACGCATTCCACTAGGTGGCAGAGCGACGAGCGTGTGCAGGTGCACGGCCGCCACACTGTCGCCACGCACACACACCCGCGCGCGTACGGCACACACGCGCACCGCGTACACGTGCACGTGCACGTATGGTATGTCCCGTGCATGTGCACGGGCGCTCGGAGCGATCCGTTTTTACCTGACGGTGTACAGGGTGATGGGATGTTCCGTGAGCTCGAAAGTCCGAAAACGCCCCTTGGACCGTCGGAACCCTGCGGGTGACCGAGTTTTCGCGTTTTTCGAAAAACAAAGCGCAAGGGGAAAAAACCACCGCGCCCGCCCACCATCACACGTGTTTGATCGGCGGCGATCGCGGAACGCGTAGTTGAAGGTTTACCGAAAACGATTTTTTTTTTTTTTCGTTCCATCCATTACCGCAACGTTCAATCGTTGTACGTCGCGGGAAAGTTTCTGAAAGCATACTTGCCGCGTGCGGCCTAAATGACGAGATTACTTTTCGCGTAAACTGCTAAACTTGCCCCTTGAATTGCATGCACGCAACCGGATTAGTTGATCATCACCGGGGCTAGGATTTTTATGACCCGAAAAACCTACAAAAATTACCTTAAAAAATCATCTTAAAATATTATAAAAATGCATTATAAATTTATAATTATTAATTGATATTTTGGTACAAAATTATTTAAATTATAATAGTATGAAAAGATGGCAAAAAAAATGTTTATTTAGAATACTACAGTTTGAAGTTTGAACTCATCATGCAATGGTCAGCTTGAAATTTTCTGAAAAAACAAAAAAAAAAATACATTTAGTGTAAATGAAAATGTATAAAAATATTACCTAGGTTTCAAATAAGTATAAAAAATGACCCTAAATCTATAAAAGTACAAAATAGGCAAAAAAAAGCAAAATATAAACTATATATTTGAACTCGTATATAACTAAATCACATTTTTTGCTTGAAAAGCAATGTCCTATAAATCCTAAAAAAAAAAAATAAAAAATCCTAGCCCTGATCATCACATATTTACGGATACGTACGGAAAGTTCTTCCGTTTTTCATCGTAAATCCGTTTATTTGTTTGTCGCAAACTCTTACTTGATAAACATCACTGTCTTCCCCGTGCTCTTCAAAATATTTGATTCGTAGACTCCGCATCGTTTTTGTAGATATTTCTCTCGTTTTCGGTAAGCTTTCCTCACGTTAACCAAACGAGTTGAATCACAGTTTTGTCAATGTTGTTTTGTTGTAATATTTCACGCAGAATACGTTCTTCGCGGGGATCATACGAGCTCGTGCACACACTCGCACACCGTCAAGTAGACCTAATTTAAAAGATTTTTGAAGTACTAAGACATATTTTTATTTTAACATAAATTATGAGAATTCTCTTGACTATGAATACGAAAAACTCATCACTTTGTAAAAGAGAATCAATTTCCAAATATGGCATGTTCAACGTATGTACTTTTTTGGTTACATAAGTAACAACCAAAGCGTTGTGCCCTTTCATATTAAGTAACAGTGCTTTTTCTAGTACATCATATACAAAATGACTAATTTCAAATTTTAATACAATTCCTTAAAAATATAAGCCTATTATAACTAGCGGTGTCTAGAGAAGGATATTGATTGCGAAAACACAAATAATAATGATAATTCTTGATAACGGACTGTCTTAGGTTTTTCTATAAATATATTTTAATAATATTTTATTTTTAAAAATTAAATATTGTTCTTAATTTTATTATATTGTAATATTGTTTCAAAGATACACAATTAACACTTAACTTAAGTTACTTATTGGCAAATAAAACTGTATTTTTATGAAACAGTTATGGAACATCGCATTAATAGCCCAGTAAAATTGGCAAAAAGTTCGGATCTAATCCCACGAAAGTTGGATTTGGATTTTTTTTTTAGTTTATACCTCACTTATAACCATACTAAAAGTCCTGAAACCTACCCCTTATGCGTAGCCCTAAGCCCTGTCTTCAAAGGGTGACATGCCTCTTTCAATGTTTTCGCTTATAACTCGTCAGCTTTTCAAGTCACAATAAAAATACCTACTTAAGACCAAAATTAAAGAACATAAAATTTACAATAGACTAATCTTACTTTATATATATATATATGTTGCGTTAAGTATTATATTTTTAAAAAATATAAAAATAAAAAATTGAATAATGTTAATGAGTGATGCTTTTTTGTGATCTAAATTCAACATCGCATTGACGTTGTGTAACTCGCAATGGGCAATGGGATATTACCGTACATCGCGTACACATTATCACGCAGTCGTATTGCCTGACCCGTCTGCGCCATTATCTCGCGTATCGTTTATAAACACAATACACCGATGCGTATACCGAGCGCATCGTTCCGTACACGCCCGACAAGAATGTATACGTAGTTACTACGCGTAATGTACAAACTCCCACCCTGTGCCCGTGTACACCGTGGTCGCGGTCGTCACTCATTAAACCTGGCCATAGCAAATTGTCGTAATGCTCGTCCATTGAATTCCTTTATCGAATCGTCACAACAATGGACCTGCAGGTACCACGTACTCGTACTGTATATACATAGTTTTGTACGCGTATCCGCGCGGTGCAGAGATTTACGATTGTTATTTTTATTTGTAAAAGCCACTCCGATTTCAGGGTCGTCTGAACGTGAATGCAGAAGGATAATGTTGTGGAGGAGTACGTGCGCGTTACAAGAGGAGACACAATGACAGAGGCGGAGAGCGACGGATGCGCACGGAACGGTGGACGGAGAAAAATCACGAAAAACACGATGTATAATAATATAAGTAGCAGGTAATCACGTACTAATAGCACCGGTGCGAGGTGCGGCGTTGACGTCCCTGAAATTTTTATTAGACCGCGTTACGGTCGTCAAACAGTCGTTTTTCTTTATTTTATTCCGAAAAAATAAATATTGCACCGCTTTGTTCGCGATGATATCGTTTAATACTGATAACACACCGCTCGTTTGATCGCTTTGTCGGCGTTTCTCGGAAACGGTCGTAAACGCTTATATTGTTAAATCGTATACCACTATTCATTACTGTTATTATTATCGAGGTATTATTATTACCATCATCTTTAGTGTTTCCGATAAAGCCGAACGGTAATGATTGTTTTAAAATGTGTCACTTGTAGACGACATTTGCATAGGCACAACTTGAAGGTGGCGTGAGGGTTAAGCCCTTTAAATATTTTCGTAGACCTCCCCCCCCCCCGTATTAAAAATAACGAATCTCAGGATTTTGTTTTTGAGATTGAGATAAAATCTAACCGTCTATGTAAGCGGTTCGCACTTTTTCATTTTCTTATCCTCATCTACTTGTTAACATTATAACCCAATCTATGTGTAACGACAAATTTTGTGTGTATGTAAATTAACATATGGGCTTGTGGAGGCGTAGAATCCACGGGTCTTTGTTATCCCGGTACTTGTGTTGCTCTGAAAAATGTAAGCTCTAGTTGTGCCCATGGACGTTTGTTGTTTGGGTTCGTTTAGAATTTTGTTTTTCCCCTCTGATAATATACAATGAACGTATTTATAAAGCGATACGGTTTCCGTAACACGTTGTACCCCATTGTCAGATCCCACGTGTCATCATCGCTGTTTGTTGATACAATAATACGCCGTCATCGTTAACGGTTGTAATTACTGTACAATACGATTAAATCGCGATCGAACCGCTTACCAGCGATAATTATCGCGCTAGATCTATCGCAGCGGCGGCACATATTTTATTGATCTTTCCTGCGGACGGACGGCGGCGACAGCCGTCGTGCGGCGTCGCCTCCATATAAAGGTTTTCGTTTTGCGGGAAAGCTGGACGAGAAAGAGATCGAGAGATCGAGAGAGAACTGAAAAAAAAAAATATTACGAAATAAATAAACCCGGAGCACAAACTATTCGAAAACCGCCGATCGGACGGACACATCAAACGTGCGCGTATAATGCCGATATAATGGCGTAATTCTCTTTTGAATGACGTAGGATCTTAATGACTCAATACGGACACGTACGACAGCGATGCGGATCTGATCGCATTTTTCTTCGGCGTATACTCCGTTTGTTGTATGTTTTCGTGTTTTCGTCTCTGCGGCAATCGCACGATTTCGCATTCCGACGCATACGCACCGCTCGGCCAATACTACTACTACTACTCGTATATTAAAATTCGTATCTTGCGAGGACTCGGCACGTATTTTATACGAATCCGACCGGCTGCGCCATTGTTGGACGTTTGGACACTCGCACGCACATCCGTGGTACGTATGGACAGATATTTTGGAATTTTAAAACGTAATTTTATGTGACAACATTGCGTGTTCGATCATGTGATGGATTTTGAAAACCAGAGGCGGACGAGTAAAAACGGGAAAGAAGCGTATCCAACAACCCGTTGGTTCTGGACGGACGGACGACGTTGTACATTTTTTAGACCGCATGTTGTAATAAGGATAATTTGTCCAAAAGAAAAAAATGGGTAGAGCCGCCCAATATTGTGGATTAGAAGCTTGGAAATCAGAACAATGATTAGAAACTCGAAAAAACGTCGATAAATTTATCAAAATACAGTTATCTATTTTATTGTAACTATTTAGATGTAAATAAAAAAAAAATGTTCGTTAAAATATTCTGAACGATAATTATTTATGATTTATGTACGCTATATTGGTTTACATGTACCATCATAATCGGTGAAATCAACACGTTAAAATTAATAAAATATTTCCTAGATAACCTAAAAGTGCAAACATTTTACATCCAGCTCATAACCCAAAACGATTACGACCCTTAAAAATACGAATATGCCAAAATCATTATTTAGTGCGTCCATACGCTTGGAAATAAGCAAATTCCTTAAACATTTTAATATCGAATCGACCTCTGTGTCGGCTGTACGCTGATCATTCAGCGAGTGGGTGGTATTGTCGTACATAATATGTACAATGCGTATGCACGTGCGCTATAATACGTGCATACCGTCTCGCCGGGAGTATATCAACCGCTGGGACGGCTTAGGGGATCCTAACCCTCTCTTCATGTTTTTTACCCACGCATTCCTACTATAGTTTAAAGAAGTTTTCGAGAATAATTACTGAAGAAACAAACTCAATCGTAACAGGGCGACTCGAAGGGAAAAGGAAAATAAAATAATAGCGTACGCTGCAACGGTACAGTAATAAACGGACTCCTTCGTACCGCTTACGAAATTCCTGTCCACGACACTGGTTCGTATTATTGTAATACATCTATTACGGGACATTGTTCCAGTCGGAAACACGGAAATATCGGAAAATATTTGGTCTTACCTATTGTGTAGCGGTTTACCTGCAGGTTAACCTATTTAACGCGCAATGCGTGTGAAATATGTGACGTGTTGAAGAATTTCGTTTAGCGCCCAGATCGTTGACAATCACGTCCGATTGTCTTCGAATTGTTGACGACCGCGGTTTGAGTAACGTATTGTGTAAATAATAATATAAACCTCGTTATGACGTTAACAATATGCCTTCGCCTCGAACGTTACGGCGACAACTCTCTCTACATGTGCGTGCGTATTATGCACTCGCATCAACTGCGTTTTTTACGTTTGAAAGTAGGTATACGAGTGGCAGCTACAGAACGCATAAACAGTTTTACATTTATCTGAAATATTTTACCGGGAGCGTAAAATTATGATGAAATGATAGCGCCTTGGTTTTAGATTGAAAATAATTTTTGATTTGATGCCAAAATCGAAGAAGAAAAAAATTATGATTATTATTGTTCCGTAATATACGATAATACGCTTTTTTGACGGATAAACATTTAAAAATTAATTTTCCTTTAACTAAACGTAATTTATTCTGTGCACCGACAAAAAAACCTTAATTTTATAACGTCGTAGAGTTCATAATAAATACTGAATAAACAATATACATATATATATATATATACACGTGAGTTTGACGTCTCGACATGTTTATCTGAATTTTAATAATGTTGTACTATTATTATTCTAGAATTAAATAAATATTCACCGTTTACAGATGTCATATTCGAACGATGAACGCGTTGTATACTGTGACAACGAAAAAAAATCTTGGATAAATATATATATATATATATATAGATTTTTTTTTACCTATAGATACATTTTATTTATTCGTTTGGTTTCCGTACAATTTCGTTGTTGCCATCGATACGGCATTACTATTTTACGATATATATTCTGTTCGTTTGGCTGTATTGTATGTATACGATATATATTATAACAATAATTAATATTGGTTCACGAGTAATGTCTTCCGTTAGAGCCACAACGACTCAACATCACACACACACGCACACACTAAAGATAGTCCATATTATTTTAAAATTACTGTCAACAAAGAAAAAGCGGAAAAAAAAAGGTTAATCTTATAATAAAAGTCATAATACAAACCACATGCTTCATGCGTTGTACCTAATTCTTTCTAACCACGCGTATAGACTTTTTAAAGGTTATTAAACATTCGCCGTGTACGTTCCGTACCTATATAAATATACCATTATAACCTCGGTTTACTACGTGAAACGAGTACAGACGATTATCAGCTTTCGACCGGTTAAGCATCCGAATACGATTTCGACGCATAATAAACTTTAAATATTTTTTTTTAAGAGTGGATTTTTTTATGGCGTTTAGTAGATTCCGAAAAGTAGCAGAACCGCCGGACGGATCGTGGGAAACGCCCGAGACCAAAACACACGTCGCGGAGTTCGGTGACGAACGCGCGCATCCGTCCAATATTTCGCGTGTAAAGCCGTAGCCATATACATGGGCGTCCCTAGACATTTTTCTAGGGGGGGGGAGGGGCAAAATTGATTTAAAAAATAAATGAAAATTTTTTTATACATTTTATTTATAGTAAATTATTATATTTCGTCATTATTAAAATTATGAATTAAAACATTACAATTAGATAGGTATAATTATTACAATTAAAACATTAAAAAATATTTCTGTGGAAATAACATTATTCCAGGGGGGGGGGGGCAAGTGCCCAGTTTGGCCCCCCCTGGGGACGCCCATGGCCATATACACGCGTATCGACCGCAGGCACTGCGGAAACGGCTGAGCTCCTATTGTTGCAATCGCAGCAAATCGGACCAATGACGGTCGTAAAATCGTTGTTTCACATCGTACAACTCAGTAGTATAAATGGAGCTCTCGCCGTCGTATGACCATCCACAGCGACGTTCGTAAGAAAACACGAAAAATGCGCTTTTAAAGAGTGCTATAGGCGTCGTACCCGTGGTGCTCAGTGGCGTTCGTACGCATTTAACGACCCCGCGGGCGCGAGACGACGACGCGATCGACGCGTCATTTGCATACCGGTCATAATGACAAGCGATAATGGAAACGGGGTCGTAATGATATGCACGTGTATTATGTACAGGTGTCGCGGTCGCGTACGTATGGTGCAAGCCAAGTCGAACAATCCTAATTCGAGCAGTGATTCCGAAACGTTTAATATTTTAGTACCTTCTTCTTCTTCTTCTTTTTCTTCTTCTCTTCCTCAGTTTACCGATCCACCAAGGACCGTTGCTGCCTTCTTATTATTATTTCAATACGATTTTAGTACAATATTACAATGTATCGCTGCGACGATCGGTTTATCTTTTTCTTATCTTTTTTTTCCCCATCATAAATACACGATCGGCGATATTCTGAGGTCTAACAACGTGGACGTAAGATGCTGGACGACTGACAGTCGAAGCATTCGATCGCTCTACTGTTAATGTTCCGATTGGTCGCAATAATGATTTAGTAATTAAATATTTAATGTTATACATTTCGACACAAATGATATCTACGAACAGAAATATAATGAAATTATAGGTCTTTTTAGAGTACAATCTATACTAACGAGAATTGTATTTACCGATACGTGGTGTTTGGTTCCTAATTTTATCACTTATTAATCACCTTTTATAACGTTGATAATATGAAATACATTAGATAAGAACCATTAGTGTTTCTTTTTTTTTTATATTCATAGTGCTTGAAAAACTTTATGAGTTATTAGCCATCAGTTAAGGTAAATAACAATATATTTTGTAAAGAGCAGTAGGCATTGCTAAACGAAAAAAGGAGGAAGTGGACAAAAAATGTACTTCAATAAAAATAAATAAAAAAATTTTAAATAATAATAAAAAAGTTAACTAACAAAATTACCTTTTATTGCATATATTATATAATTACATGGAAAAAATTGCAAAATATTTAGTACTTGAAAAAAAGATCACAGCTTATTAGCTAATTAATTTGATGTATCCTCTGTATCCTTCTAGGTTAGAAATATTAAGGACTAGATAAATAACCACGATTATCGATCACTTTTAAATGTCAATAAGCATTATAATACAATGTAAGTACAGTGTTGTTCTTCTTTACTTTAATTAATACATTTAAAATTAAGTTAATATTTGAAATATTTTAAGTACCTAAGGCCTAAGAGGGAGCTACGGCATCCCTTGTACCCACGCCTGCATATAATTATAATTATTAATATAATATAATATTATTAAATCTGAAATAATAACGTCAATGTTGAATTGAGGTTTTGATTCGTTTGAAATATCGTTTTCATTAGTTGCTCAGGTATAAACTACGCGATTAATTTGACTTACGAAGATTTGAAATTGATTGAACTCGAGAATTGAGACCGAAGTCAATGCTAACAAAGAAGTCGGTAGAAAACGTCAACAGGATTTTTGGAAAATAATAATTCGTTATAGCGGGACGTGTTGTGCCAATATCCGTTCGATTATTGTCCGTTTATTATTATTAACGTGTTTCTCACCGACCCGGCACTACACACGTACACTACACACGTATAAGGGTCCCTTGACGTGAACCACGTACTCATCGTGTGCGCACAATGATAATGTACCTATTGTAACGCGTGAAATTCGCACGTCTATCCGCAAATACTTATAAACGAACGTTTATAACGCGGACGGAGCGGTTCGTGCGCACCTGCGGTGTGTCCCTTTGGCGAATTTGTCGAGTTCAGGGCGCAGTCGTACGATTACATCGGTACGTGTACCCTTCGGCGGAACAATCACAATGCGTTGTGCGGAGCCGCGAAGAAACGGCGCACAATGGAAAGTGTTTTATTGTTGGCAGCGGATCGCGAGACGAAAATCCCCTTATTTGCGAATCGACGTCGCTTGTTGTGCGTGTTTTGATTGCGGTAACGAGCCGCCGCGGCCGAATAACAATGGTTGTAACAGTAATAACAATAACTGGCACATCATCGCGTGTAAACACACACCGCTGGAAAGTGCAAACGCAGGTAAATCGGTGTAAGGGTAGGCCTCGGGGTAGGCGGCCGGACCCGGTCAGGTGCGTCGGAGGTACCTGCGCGCCGAATCAGCAGCACTCCCACACCCGCCCCGGGGGCTGTTTATTGCCTATAATTCCAAACACAAGTATATTATTGTATCGCAATAAACGCGTACGCGCACGTCCGCCGCGCGCGGTGGCAGACGCTCCGCCGACGGTTGAATTAATGATATGCGTAAATCGTTTACGAGGGATAACGGTGCGAGCACGTCGTAACGTATAATCTATACGTCCATTGCGTTCTCGACTCGATTCGATCGACAAACATACCGGTGGTGACGTACGCGATATCCGCTGTTGGTCCCGCCGTCTTCCGTCGTAACAGTTCGTAGGGGAGGTTTTTGAAAAAATTTAAAATATTCATAAATATTATACAACTGTATTGTATACATCAATTTACTGACCACGGGAAACTTTTAAATAACTAACAATTTTTTTAATTTATTTATTTGTAATAACATTTTTAGGTCAGATCATTTATTTTTTGTTCCTGATATTTTGGAGGGGGGGGAGGGAGGTTTAACCCCAAATACTCCCCCCTGCGTTCGCCCCCGGCCGACGTGCGACACGGTCATATGTACTACTATCGTTATCTGCTAACCGTCCGGTCGTACGACGTTTCTTCGCTCGTTTTTCAAGTGCTCACCGTAAACACGTAACGTATCCGTTTAACCTTTACACCGCGTCAGCCATCGGTGGTTACTACATTTTGGGCACGTCAAGGTCAACGTACATTTTACGTATATATGTATTACATACTCATATGAAATGCATCGATGATGGCCTTTTTGCTTTTCGATTTACATTAACACTTGGTGAACCGTAACGGTGAACTGCCATGTACGACGTCCCCTAATACGGGATATTCCATTTTTACCCAGACTGGTAACGTACGCGTATAGAACATTTCAAACGTTGATCTCCTACGCATAAAACGTATACAATTACGGAAACGCATACGTTTTGTTTTTGAAATTCGCTTTTTAAAAATATATTAGTCACTTATTATGTTAACAGTAATAAAAAAATCTTTTCGTTCGCAATTTTCTTCACTCTTTCTTCCGAATTCTTACTGCTACGGACACAGAATATAATACAATTATTACGTTCGTATTCTTAAGTAAAAATTAAATGTTGCCAAGTTAATCATATGGAATATTTGTATACATTTAAATGGATTCTTCTATTCCCTTTGATACTATTAATCATTATTGAAGAACACGTAAAAATAAAAAAAATAAAAACAACGACCCATGTACAATTATTTAAACTAAACTATTAACATTTGACTGTTAAATATTTAAATTTTTTGAAGCGTGTTTGTTTATAAGGTATTTAATTTGTATACGAAACGTATATAATTATATGTCTTGTACGTTTTATATCCACGTGTAATAAGTGTTTCATACTGTACCGTATTACACGTTTCTACCCTGATTCGAACGCTCTGAACACAAACATTGAACAACGTATTTAATACGTACTCGGTGTTCGTACTCCACATTATCGGGTTGGGTACGGAATTCAAATCGTTTTTTTTATCGTTCCTGTCCAGATGTTCGGACGGTCATCGTGATTATCATAACATCGGTCGTAAGTTCATACCAGTATCGTGTACATGTTATATCTGGAACCGTCGTCGTTGGAATACACTATTATATTATTACTGATCGGTCATCGGCGTATACAAATACATACACACACACATATATATATATACATAGAGAACAATGTCATTTGTCAACGTCAGCGTTTTAAAAACGAATATTTTATTTTTAAGATGAAACACGTTTAATCTGAAAAGTTTAATAATTTATATTAAGGTTGCCTCCGACGCGTCGTACACACAGAACGTTTAAATACACACAAAATTATACAAACAAGATTAAGGGGTTAGAGTTATAGGTGTTTGACATTAATCTCACCGCGCTCATCTTGACGTAGGCTAGTATTGTGTCGGTTATTTATTTTAAATTTCAAAACTGTGATAAATCGTTTTTCGGTTTACCATATGCTTGCTTTTTATATGACCGTTTTCAAATGTTGAACACTCGTAAATAATTATGTGATAAATTAAATTTGAATAATAATGGTATTATACGATACACCATACAATATTGAGCTTTACGTCCAATCACTAACCATATAAATCCAGCACTGTACCATCACCTTTTTATCGTTTTTTAGTTTCATATCTATTGGGTAAAGAAACTCTCAAGACCAAAACTATTATTATTATTTTTTTTTTAAATATACCGTTAACATGGAATTGAAATACATAATTTATTTATAAGTATATAATATCCCCTTGATTAGGGTAATTTTCCTTTGCAGTATCTTTTTCCTTATTATCTGATAAGGTTTTTGTTTGAGCTGACATTTTGTGGTTTTGTGTTATAAAAATTCACGAGATAAAACTTTTTCTCAGAAATATTCTCGTAAAATATCAGATCCTTAGCGTTCTTATTTTCAAATGAAAATTCCATTCATTTACGATTTATGCTATACGATTGGCGGAATTTTCCAAGGGATGATTTTGTGTATTTCAATGGTATGTGATTAAAAAAAAAAAAGGAATCTCATTAAAGTATATATATATATATATATATATATATATATTTATTTTATTTTAAAAGTTTTCGGCATAACCATTATAGCTCGACATTTAAAATTAAGGAGTAAACAAAGTATATGATGAATCTAGTTATTGTATGTATCTATTAAGAAATTATAAAATGTTGTTTGGACCTTCATAATTTATATAAAATATTTATTTTTTGTATTTATTACATTTTTTCCATTGTTAAAATTTATTTTTTTTTTATATATATTTATTATAATTAATTATTGTATATCTGTACGAAAATGATTATTCCTCAACCCTGTAATAAATCTAATTATTATGTGTAACTATTAAGAAATTATATAATGTTGTTTCGGCCTTCATGATTTATATAAAATATTTGATTTTTGTATTTATTAAAATTGTACAGCCATTATTATTTTTTTTTATATTTATTATAATTAACTATTGTATATCTTTATGAAAATAAATATTCATCAATCCTGGAATAAATCTAATTATTATATGTAACAATGAAGAAGTAAATATTAAAACTTTTTAACACGTGAATACATGAATAGAAGTGTACACATGAATTAGTTACACGTGTATACGGATTTTTGAAGTACACTGTTTAATAATTCTGAAAGTTAATTTCACATGAATACGCGAAAACGTGTACACGTGAAAAAAGGCACAGAACTGATTAAAGTATATTTATTTTTGAACATATGCTGCAACTGTTGTTTTAATATAGAGAAAATGGATTTGAACCTTAAATAATTAAAAAGATTTCAAATGTTTCATGATATGAGTAACTTCGACTAAAGACTTGAGAATTTTAATATTTTAATACTACACATTTACAGTCCCTTTAATTTACTAATAAATCAAACGAAAAAATTGATTAGGTGATAATAATTGAATAAATTAAACTTAGCTATACGAATAAAAATAGTTAAAAATTATCTATTCATCTGCACGGGTTTAAAAAAGTTATTAGTCAAATATGTACGGTATAGATAATCATAATTAATATCCTTGTGGTTAACTGTGTATTAATTCGTGAAACAGATATACAGCGGTGATAACAATTTGTAAATTACTAAAATAAACTGTAAGATTTATTAATTCGATTACTATCGAACGAATACATTAAATCCATTCACCGGAATATTGAAAATATACATATAGTTGCATTTTCATTCGAGCTCACTGATTTGTTCACTAAAAACATTGTACAAAACGTTCTGGCATTTCTCAAAAAATACGTTTAGAGAACAAACGATTCGTAGCAACTGGCAAGTCCCCGATAATACCGCGTATCATCTACCCGTAGAGGACGACACCTCGTCGTTGTTTTCCATCCAAGAACTGGATAATCGATTTGAATGCACCTCGATGAAAACCGTTACTTAACACGTAGTGTATGACAATGAAGCAGTCTCTGATAATCCGGCACCCTCGTAGTAATCCGACGTATTCTTACCACAACATCCAGCCATAATTTTCTTCTCGGATTATAATTCCACGTCATAGAGTCTTCCGATGTTATTGCTGACGTTCCAACAAAAATTAAAAACCTAAACATAAATATATAATTATAAATGTGTAATGAAAATGAACACATTTTAATTTTTACCCGATTTCTGTTTACACGTCTAGTTCATTCGACAATCCGTACGCGTGTGATCATCGAGAATTCCACTCAACTGCAGCGGTTCTCAAGCTTCTTAAATCCGAGTACCAGATATACGTTTCGAAAATTTTCACGTACCACTTGAACTCCATATAATATATATATATATATATTTTTTTTGTTTATCATAATATCTATACTTTGTTATATGCGTATTGCATGTACGGAGAGCGTGATTCTTCGCGTACCGCAGGTTGAGAAACTCTGTTCAGCTGTGTTTACAACCGTTGACTGTTCCGATTATGTTGATCAAACGCTATTTTCGACGTTGTCTCCGCATGGTGCATGTGATAACCAGTACCTATCCGAATGTTGATGATCTAAAAAAAAAAACGAGTTTATAGCACGAAAAAAAAAACACAAACAACGGCCAATACATTATTATTTGTTTATGACGTAAATACTTAAAAAAAAGTTTCACGAGACTGTTAGAGTAAATAAAATAATGTTTTGATTTTTAAATTAATGATTACGATTCATACATAACTGTATTTTGATTGGAGTTTGAGTTCGATAGATGGTTTTAATCTGGAAATCAATTCTAAATTATCTTATTGATTATTTTTGGTAATAATTGATATAATAATAATAAAAAGTAACTTGTAATTTTTCTTTTAATCGGTAAAAATAAAAATATAAATAGTGAAAAATGTTCTAAATCTTAAAATTATCCTAGAAAGTCGAAATTCATAAAAATTACCGAATACCAAAAATAACCTAGAAATGCAAAATAAAAATTAGCCTTATGAATCCATATGTTGTCTAGAAGATACGTTTTCGGTTAGAAAAGCATCGTGCACGATGTTCCGAAAATAGACGCAAAAATTCAATCAGTCCAATATCTTCTTCGATCGAAATACTTCATGTTGGACACGTTGCTGCGTGCCGAAATACTCGAACTACAAAGACGGAATTAGCTTTACGCGCGTCGTGAGCTGTGCTATCTCGAAACCAAACACATCTCGTAGGGCTGCATTCTGATGATAAATGAACACAGTCCGAAGAGAAACCGATACCGTAACTATCGATCGTATTTAGATACATTACACGACGAGTTGATTTTTATTAATATTCAAAATAATAATCTGGTAATGCCAAATTTCTATCATAAGAAAGTACATAATAAACGATGTGAAATAGCAGTATTCAGACGTTTAGCATTACAAATTATTCTGATAAATATTCTAGCAATATTCTAGTAGATTTGTTAAGATTAAACATAATATATTATATTAAGTATTGAAATTCTAAAAACCAGGATGAAAATAAAACTGCTATGATTACAGAAATTAAAAATCCCATCATGTAATTATTGTTACAATTGAAAGCAAATACAAATATTTGGTTGTCCGTATTAAATTGTATAAAATTTAGTTGCTATTATTTGTATTAATTACTTTAGAGTACAATCATAATGCTAAAACGTCAAAAATAACTTAATAAATGTGCCTATGGTTTTCATGCGAATTTTATTTTATTTCTCATTATGTAAATTGTATCTTTTGTAAAATGTATTCATCACTCTTTCGCTAGACAATCATAAATAAAACATTAAGTTTTATCTGTTTACAGATAGGCGTACGTTAACTTTTAATGCTTACAAAAAGAGTTAAGTATTTTTAACCATAGGTATATTATCGAAAATTCTATTCAAAACCACACTCATAATAATCCAATAGTTAAAAAACTATTCTTTGAAACAGACATACGATAAAAAATCAATTTCTCAAGGTCTTAGAAATAGTATCAAAAAAAAAAAAAAAATTTAAAAAAAAACCCAAAGGTAACAGGTAATTAGAAATATAAAACGTAGTCTTGTCAAGTGACACCGCTGGGAGCCTTTATGTTTTGTTAAAAAATGATATTTCTAGTCATTAAATTAGCCATCAGATATATTTGTTGTACTGCATTGTATGTATTGGTTGTAAATATATTTATTATAAAATTAAAAAATTAAAAATATAAAAGGTATATTACAAAGTGAATGCCTTGTACATAGTTATGGCGACATTATATGGTTAGGTTTTGTGTACACATCAAGTGTAAAGTACACAATTAAGTATATAAACCAGTTTTATTTTTTTTTTTTTTGATTGCCACAAATCAGGGTCAAAATTATATTTTGAATTCAACATCTGTTCATTTCGAAAGAAATAAAAAAAACAACAAGTTTTCAACATTGTGTTTAATAGAATTACCTACCGCCAGAGTTGGGCAAAAACAAATCAGAATAAAGAATAAACAATAAAAGCATGAATAACTAATATATTTACGAATAAAGAATAATTTTTTATTCTGAATAATTGTGGTGTACTGAATAAAGAATAAAATTATTCTGAATAGTTTTAATCGTGAATAAAAAAATATTCAGTAAATTTATTTATTAAAATCATAAATTATATTAATTAAATAATGCTACTAAATATAAAAGTATATTTAATTCATTTTCGTCAATTATTATATGTATTAATATGTGTTACCTTTATATATATTATTTAAGTCTAAATAAATAAGTCTATTATTATTAGACATCGTTATTTAGGATTTAAATTTATTATTTATATGATTATGGGGAATAACGAATAAAATATAGAAAATAAAAATCTCCGAATAATGAATAACGAATAATAATACAAATTAAAATAATGAATAAAAATAAAAATCAAATATAAAATTAAGAATAAATCAATGAAGAATAATTTTTTATTCAAATAATCAATCGAATAATATTTTATTCGACTAATGCCCAACTCTGCTTACCACACGGATCAATTATAAGAGTCTCATTGCAATGATTTTGAATCTGAATAAAATAATAAATGATAAAAACAAACAAACACGTACGAAACGAGATCGACAACTGCAATTTCTCAATGTAAAATCGCGTAATTACGTGTGGTAGAAAGTATTGCATAAGGTACAAACCTGAATCAGATAAACATTGAAAAATGTTGAATTAACATACCTTAAAAAACAAAAGTGTTTTTCGACGACACATCTTTTTAATAGATTATAGTGTATTAGGATGTCACAAGAAGTTCTGACCCTTTTAAATCACGTTTGTCTTGAAATTAGTCGAATCTTTCAGCTACGCCCTGTATACGTATTTACGCGTGTATTGTAATCGTATAGTATTCGAGATGACGTATAGTTAATACCTGTTTAGTGTATATGGTTTTTGGTATCTGATAGTATGTAAAACAGTTGTGGAGGATGTTCATAGAATTACAGAAATAATCTCCTTTGTTTTCAGATCGCTGTGATAAAAAAAAAAAGAAAAAAAAACAATGAACCAAGAAACACGTGTTTTTAAAAAATATGTAACTTTGTATACGAATAAATTTAATTTAATTTACTGTCCCTCGTACCCTGCCACTGTTGAGTTCACACCCGTAAACGTATTTTCAATAGAACATACACCGAAATGTGTTTTGAAAAAGTTTTAATACCTATGTAAGAATTTAGATGTCCGGCACATAGGTGACACGGTGATATATATATAAATTATACAATGTACATATTATAAATAATACATATTTATTTGTTATTGGTGTCCGCCGTACCTATGATGGAGTGGTTTGGACACAGTATTTCGATGTGTGAGGTCTCGAATTTATTTTATAAGCACACGGACCGCTTCAAAGCTATACGTGGAAACGGTTTTGAAGATCTCAAATCGACGATAAAGGAAGGAGAAAAATTATTTAAAATCGCGAGAAACAATGCAAAGGACAAACTTTTACGTCCTACAGAACGTGTGCAGGATCCAGATTGCGTACAGTTAAATATATTTTATAATAATAATAACAATAATAGCGATAACAAGACATGTATTAGTTTTGTGATTTTGTACACGAGAATAATATAGTAATCGAAAAACAGTTTTCTGTTTTTGACAATATTACAGTGAATACCATCACCTTTCAATACCGGCTTCGACGTAGGTATATATAAATGTATAACACTTGTGTGTGTTTGGGTTAGGCATAAAGATTTTATTTTCGTAACCTTCGTACGATATATTAATATTATATTTCGCGTGATGTGTACACGAGCATAAGCGTGTGCACGGGGTAGTCATGGTAGGCACTTGATTATTCTGTGAACCTTTCCTCTCTCACCAAAATATATAAATACCAAAAATAATAAATATTATCACGACGACAATAAATAACAATATAATGTTCAACCACTTCGAAACGTCCGTAAACAGTAAATACACGTATAAAAATAACGGAAAAATATAATTATTAAGTTTAATGAAGTTACCCCATCCAAATTTGTTATTAACATTAAATGTCAATGTGTTATGTATGACTACCCTGGCAGTAATGACTATGCGCGCTTGTATACACGACAGAGCCGCACCTAGCCATTTTTTATCCTGAGGCAGAACTGAAGCAATGCGCCCACTATGTTGTAGGGTTGTCACCAGGGGCGTATTTAAAAATGTCTTATGGGGGGGGGGCACAAACAAAAAGTTCAAAGTATACATAGTTATAACTTTTTCACCTCGAAAAACTGTCTTTATTCATAACCAAATAATCAAAATATAAGTGTTTGATAGAAACATAACATTTTATTACAAAAATTTATAATAAAACATATTTTTAAATATAATTTTTGTAATTATAATAACTGATAACGTCTGGGGTGTTTATTAGCATACGCATCAACTACTTTTTCAGGTTTTATAATTATTTCAAGGTAAAAACAACGTAATTAAACAACGTTAATCCGTTTAATCGATGGTATCATATTATCATGATATATTGATATTTCAGTATTTGAACGTGTACCCGTGCGTGAAAAATAAGAGGGCCTACAATAATAAAGTATAAAATACGGTGAATGGGGGAGGGGGGAACGGGCCCCATGGGCCCATCCTTTAAATACGCCCCTGGTTGTCACACTTACAGCTTTTAATATGTATAATACGATTTGAATAAATCTGAAACATTGTAATTAGGTTTCTAGCAAAACAAGAAATAACATTTCTTAAAATAAGTTAATTATTTAATACTTTTGCGCCCCCCAGCTCCAGACGTCCAAGGCAAGTGCTTCGCTTGCCTCACCCTAAACGGCTATGGTACACGAGTACACATGAAGACCGACGTTAAAAATATTCAATACTCGTACAAATGCACAGACCGGTTGTAAAGATGCAAGACGTGAGATGCGATTCTCAGACGAAAACATATGGACGATATGTCGAAGCTCGGGAGCTCGAAAGTACGCGCGGTCACTACGTCACGGGCACCGGTTCGCGTTCGACTACCAAGTACGAAAAAACGGGTCCTTCGTCCACACGCGGGCACATACGCAGGTACGTATTTACATATCGACACGTGTACACGTGTTCGTCGGTCCGGAACAAACTCCGGTAGATATGCTTGACCGTACGGTGGCGATCGGTCCGTGCGCGAAACGTCCGAAAAAGACATCCGTAACGACGACTGGCAGCTGTTATGTACGGTCGATGCGTTTTCCGGGTAGAACTCGCGTTGCACGATTGTTGCAAGTTTGTTGCAAACGCGTGATGGAAAAATCGTCGGTTCACGTTTATTGTCCGCTATTGCGTGCGCTCGTCAAACGTGAACGAATCTAGTCAAAGAATTTACATTTCGTCCTCGATACACGTTACCAGCGTCTACGTGGAATCTGCCCGCAGCTCTTAGGACGTCGTTTAGGATCGTTAAAACGAATGACGGATTTGAGCTTCTCGAATATCCTTTCCAGATCACGCGTTGCGGCGGTACGGGGTTCGCGGGTGGTAGCCGATACCTCTCTATTCTCAGACGGGCACGTCACGGGCGTCGTTCAGGCGATAACTACTAAATCGCTAAGACTAACTGTGTTATTATACCGGTAGTCGGCGGTGATCGGGCATTTTTGTGCATCGGCTGTGTTTTTCGAAATGTTCCCAAGCGTTTGTGAACCGGGCATATTGAAAAGGTACACGTAATCGTGGTACCGAGGTTAGAGCTTGTTCGAAATTCGGTGTACGTCTGCACCGGGGACTGCACTCGAAACGCAATGGCCGTTTACAATGATAATTAAACGATTTTGTTCCCGTAACGATACACAGAGCCGGCGTAAGGGGCGTGCAGGAAGTGTAGCTGCTCTTGAGCACTCATTGAGCACCGAGCTTAATTGGCCGCTAAGTATCAGCGGCCGGTGTAATTATGCGTTGCAATTACGAGTAAGATAAGATTACATACATATTTCACTGTTGATTTTTGTGTGCATGCATAATATATTGATATTGCTATCGGGAGCTAAGAAATACGGAACACACGTGTGCTTGGGACGGAGGTCAAACACGTACTGTTAAGACTATTTAGTTTTAAGTAATAATAAGACTTCTCAAAAAAAAAAAATTTTAACCAATGTGTTTTTATTATTTTATATCGAAATATGATTTGAAAAAACATTATGTATATATTTATAATTTCATATTGTGAAGCAGGATTGTTTTTTTTGACGATCCAAGAAATTCAAATAACAAATGAATAAATGAATTGTTTAATTATATATAATTATGGACACATTTAGCTGAATTTAGAATTTAAACATTAGTCGAAAATTGTTCAGGAAAATAAACTAGTTCGTTATTACAAACATATTTCGAAAGGAGATTACAAAAATAGCGTTAAAAATTCTAAAACGATATCATATTATAAAATTAATATATAAATTTTTTTTTGAAATTAGTAAACTTCTCCACGACACAAAGTTCCATTAATAAATGAATTCAATTAAGATTTCAGCCTTGCAAAATTATTGATTTATGATTATTTTTCTTATTTGATAACCTCTTTACTTATAAACTTAAGCTTATTTGTACAAAAAGTAAAAAACAAGTATGCTGTTTTTAATTGTAGAAGAAATGTTATTTTATTTGGTGTTATGTGAATTTATTTGGTATATAATTCCATAGGAATAATATAATCTATAGATATTATATAATTCCATAGAATTTATATAATCCATAATTTGTATAAAATTCCACTGTTTATGCAATAATTACGTAACATGTGCGGACGCTTGGTATCTTATCTTATTAAGATTACTATTCATATTATTATTATTATTTAAATGAGATATCGAGTTTGTTCGCACATGTTACGTAGTTAATTAATGTATTATTTTTATTTTTAATTGTCACCGAATTTCGGATTGTCGTCACCAGGCTAAATCCATCGCGCCAACGGACGCCGTTATCGGTGCACCTACCTATAAAAGGCACGGTGGCGTGATGGAAAGTCACCATTTACTGTCTCTCCGGTGTTGTAGTAAGACCTTCCCAGGCAGACTTACACAACATTGGAAGATAGTATCCCCCCGACCTCGACGAACGATATATTTATGTTGGTCAGTGGTGTAATAGTCAGAGTTACTCTGGCATTGCATCGATCAGCATAACCATCGGTTTATGGGGCAATATTCAGAGTAATTCCGGCATTGAACCGACTGAAGTATCGTTCGTTCGAGGTCTTTATTCCCGTCGATGCGACCTATTCGTTATTCGTATAAGCTCTCCGAGCACAAATATATTATTCGTATCATTAAAGCTCTCCGAGCACAATTCTTAGAAAAAAAAAAAAACACACAATTTTCTTAATCATTAGTGTTTCTTCTTTTTTTGTGCGTTTTTCTGAACGTTACATTTTGGTCCTTCGAGCCGGATTACTTTAAAATATTTCAAGCATAAATACTGTCGTTCCTCCTAATACTCGTTACCCGAGCATTATATACATCCTTTCGTCGACGACAGTACTGCATATCGCAATAAGTCTTCAGGTTCAATCGCCTACATAGAGGCCAAGGTGTGTGTGAATTGTGCTATCAAATGGATCACAGGTTTTATACAAGCTTCTGTTGATTTTAACCAAGACCGTTCCAACGTCGCAAAACGTGTTAAAGTCTCTCGGATGATTAGCGAAATAAATGAGATAAGTCAACATGTAGAGGCAGACATCCAAATTATGGAAACAACTGTTGCAAATAAAACGGCACCACTTGATGTAACAGACTTCACTACAACTCAACAACTTAGTGAATCATTTGACTCTCTATATTATGAGATAGCAGCATTCGCCGAAGTTCATAAGTTTTCAACATCAACTTTCAATCAATCAACTCTAGAACAATCACAAAACTCTAGCACTATGGCGGCATTCCAAATGCCCAAACGGAAATTCCCAACCATCTCGGGCATAGTAACGGAATGGCAAGGATTTGAGGACCTATTCAATTCAATTCTGTCGCATGCACCAGATCTACCAGACGTAGAAAAATTTGAATACCTGAAAACGTCCCTTCAAGGTGAACCATCATCTTTAATCGCACATCTTTCGATAAATGCTGCCAACTACCTAAGCGCTTGGGCAATCTTACGTTCACGTTACGGGAATAAACGAGATCTTGCTCGTATATATTTAGATGCTTTATTGACGCCACATGTAGTTAAAATTGATAATTCCGCTTCAATCAAAACATTCATAAATACAATTCACGAACATACAGCGGATCTTGACAATCTAAACTTTATTACTCGTCAGTGGAATCAAAGCCTTATATACATCTTTGAAAAACAATTAGATTACGAACTTCGTTCCCGTTGGGAAATACAAGTTGGAGATACAGTGTCACCCACTGTTACTGAATTAATTGATTTTCTCCGAAGTCATATCAGAGCAGCTGAAATACAAGGAGAAGGCCTTTTGGCATTCAGAATACATCGAGTTAAAACTGATGCAAAAAAGCAAAATCCACGTTCCACTCCAACCCATAGATTTCTAACCACTGGAATAAGCATGGAAACATGTTTATTGTGCAAGGAATCACACAAGCTCAGGCAGTGTTCAAAGTTTGTTGCCAAAACACCAGGTGAACGGTTTCAAATTGTAAAGGAACGAAATTTGTGTCTTAATTGCTTACTGCCAAATCACAGTACAACGTCATGTAATTCAAAATTCACTTGTCGGATATGTAAACAGAAGCATCATTCAATGCTTCATTTCACTAAAATCACGCCACATTCCAGTGATAAAACAAGCATCAATATTCAGACACCAGCAAACAATGTGGAATCACAGATTACAACATGCCTCGTGTCCCAATCAAAGCGTCCCACTGTGCTATTAGCCACAATGCTAATCAAAGCCAAGGCTTCAGATGGATATCATCAAATATTACGTGCACTGGTTGACAGTGGATCAGAAGCCAGCTTTATAACAGTAAGCTGTGCTGACAAATTGGCATTACCTCTTCGTCGATGTTCAGCACAAATTCGTCCATTTGCTGGTTCACCTATTAGTATTGTCTCAGGCATTATTACGGTCACGTTGTCGGCACACTCTATACCTGAACCGACCGTAACAATTGACGCTATGACCGTTCCAAAAATCATAGATAAAACTCCGAGCTGCAATTTAACGTCAACTACATGGCTACACCTAAAGAATCTACCACTAGCGGATCCAACATATAAAATACCGGGTTCAATTGACATTTTATTGGGAGCAGACATCCTACCCTCTCTCGTAACAGGCGATCGAGTAGCCGGAAAACCGTATCAACCCGTTGCATTTAATACGCTATTTGTTTGGGTAGTCTTAGGACAAGCCAACCAATCACCATCACCTGTTGGTGACTTGTCACTTGTGACACCAGTCACAACATTTACAGTTCAGTCCAACGCAGAATTAGAATCCTCATTGACACGCTTTTGGACACTCGAAGAACCGTCATCACCATCACCTTCATCAATCGAGAACACAGACCCAGCAGAACAAGTTTTTTTGTCATCGGTTACCCGAACTACATCCGGGCGTTTTTGCATCGAGTTACCGTTCAAAACACCAAAACCAATTATTGGTGATTCAAAAGGGCAAGCACTTCACCGTTTTCGACACCTTGAGTGGAGGTTATCCAAAAACGACGAGATACGAACCAAATATAAGGAATTTATGCAAGACTATCTAGATAGTAACCATATGGAAATCGTTCCAGTCCAGCAGCGTTACACGCCATTTCATTATTATATTCCACATCATTACATTTTACGACCCGATAGTCAAACCACTAAACTGCGAGTTGTATTTGATGCGTCAGCCAAAAGCTCCACCGGAATTTCTCTCAACGATTGCCTACACACAGGTCCGAAAATGCAAGCTGATTTGTCTCATATTCTAATGCAATCACGTGTACACCGAATCGTATTCACTGCCGACATTAACACGTTGAGTGCCAGTGTATTTATGATGCGCATATAGTAAGTTTCCGCGCCAAAACTGAGCCGCGACGCCGTCGGTTGACTACGTGTCGACACCGGTTCTGCGCGCCGTGCACCGTAAAATTGTTATTTAAATATTATAAAAAAAATTATTTTCTGTACGAATATATACTATATTATCAAGGTTATTTTTTTAAAAAGTAATCAATAATTTATTGCCACACTAATTAATTTTAAAATTTTAAAAAAAACAATCAATAAAATGTAATAAATACAAAATTTACATGAAAAACAAAATTATTTACGTATAATATAAGCTGTTAAAAAATAAACAGATTTTTAATTTTTGGAAAATAAAACGAATCATTAACATAATATTAAATTAATTATAATTATGTAAAAATATGAATGTAGAGTGTACCATAGTATGCGTACATAAATATAGGTACATTTATTGTTATTGTACATCCGAGCAAGATACACCCTGTAGATTATTAAAATAAACTAATACTATTTCGTCAGAATATTATTAACAACGAAAATAATATGATATCAATATATTATCGGAAATAGCACAGCCGCGTAATCGGTATTGCCGTCGCCGTCGTCATCATTCGGGAAAAATTAATTAAAACTCGCTAAAAATAGCTACGCAAAATCCAAATATACCATTGAAATCACCACATCCTACTGAATAACCACATAAAAATATTGAAACATTGCGTCTATAACCGATCAAATAATACACCCATAAAGATATACATAACATTTGTCGACTACGCGTCGACAGCGGTCCCTGAGACCGTGTGACAGTTGTCGACTACGTGTCGACCGTGGCATTGAACGTGTTAAACAAATGTACAGACAAATCCTCATCGCAGAAACTGACCGGAACTATTTACGGATCTTGTGGCGATTCAACGAACAAGATTCCATCGAAGAATATCGTTTACGTACAGTAACTTACGGCACATCATCAGCTCCATTCCAAGCAATCCGAACTGTAAAACATTTATCAACACTTGGAGAAGGCACTTACCCAATAGCATCTCAAATACTACAATGCGATACCTTTGTCGATGATATTTTCACTGGTGCAGACTCTGTTTCATCAGCGCTTAACAGTCAAAAACAATTAAATGACTTGCTATCAAGTGGTAAATTTGAACTTCGAAAATGGGCGAGCAATACACCTGAGGTAGTTAATGCCGTTCCGGAAGCCGCACAATCTAAGTCACCTTCGGTTCATTTTGATGACGAGTGTGATACAGGAATTAAGGTACTTGGTTTACATTGGGACCCACAACATGATCATTTTCGATATGCAATACGTTGCTTGGACGTAAAGCCCACCAAAAGAAATGTATTATCAGAAATAGCACGTATCTTTGATCCTCTTGGGGTTTTGGCACCTGTCACGTTCTTAACCAAACACCTGATGCAGCAATTATGGACAGCTGGAATTGGATGGGACGACGTTATTCCACCCAAAGCTTATGCAATCTGGCAACAATATCGTGATCAACTACCTTGTCTTCAGAAACTCTGAATACCTAGACGCATCACAACCAACACTTATGACTCAATGGAACTCCATGCTTTTGCAGATAGCTCAGAAAAGGGATACGCTGCCGCTATTTATTTACGAACCATATCATCAAATGGCATCACTTGTCACCTAATTACAGCGAAAACTAAAGTGGCCCCACTAAAGCGTGTGACTATTCCACGATTAGAACTGTGTGGTGCACTACTGGCAAATACATTATTAAAAACTGTTCAAGTCGTGTTATCACCCGTAATTAGCATTACACGTACATATGCTTGGACTGACTCAATGACAACTTTGGCTTGGATTAGATCTTCACCTCATCGATGGACAACCTTTGTCGCCAATCGAGTTAGCCAATTGCAAGAGTACACCGCCCCATCTATATGGAGGTACGTTCCGACAACCGTCAATCCGGCGGATTGTGCGTCAAGAGGCCTCTTTCCAGCTGACATACTATCACATTCTCTATGGTGGGCAGGACCAACATTCCTTTATAAAGATTCAAATGAATGGCCTTCAGAAAAAACCCTCAACGATGACAACATGGCACATCCAGAATCCAGACTTACGGTCACATTAGTAACAACGCCCACGAATAATTTTCTTAGTCATTTGTTAAATCGATTTTCATCATTATCCAAAATTATAAGAATAATTGGGTATTGTCGTCGATTTAAAACACACCACCACCTAACAACGATCTTAACACCAGTGGAACAAAATGAGGCGCTGAATATCATCATCAAATCAGTTCAACAAGATGCCTTTTATGATGATATACGCCTTCTGTCAGCGAAGAAATTATGCAGCCTTCGTCTTCGTAGACTAAGCCCCTTCCTTGATTCCTCGGGTATTCTACGAGTAGGCGGACGCATCATGCATGCATCACTTCCATACAACCAGAAGCATCCAGCTTTAATTCCAAAACGGCATCCATTCACGGTATTACTTATTCACCACTACCACAAAGAAAACCATCACCCCGGAGCCACTACACTTCAACAATTAATTCAACAACAATTTTGGATCATGTCAGTACGCCAAGTGATACGATCGCAATTGCGTTTCTGTATTCCTTGCTATCGAGTACGTCCCAAAGCCGTCCAACCAGTAATGGGAAACCTGCCAAAGTACCGATTGCAGCAGATCAAGCCATTTCATCAAACAGGTATAGATTATGCAGGCCCTATTAGTTTAAAGGAACGTCGATCTCGTTATTCTCAGATCAAGCAGGCATATATTTGCTTATTTGTGTGTATGAGTACAAGGGCTCTGCATATTGAGGTTGCGTCCGATTTAACAACCGAAACGTTCCTTATGGCATTCACCCGTTTCGCTGCTCGCCGAGGACCAATCCAGGCAATATACATTGATTGTGGTACCAATTTTGTGGGAGCATCTCGACTGTTCAAATCAGTTGATGAATATCAAAACGCTATAACCAATCATCTTGCCACACATCATATTCAATGGCACTTCAATCCACCATCAGCTCCACACTTCGGAGGTTTATGGGAAGCAGGTGTCAAATCCGTAAAACAACTGTTATACCGATCCATAGGAAACCACCGATTGACCAGCGAAGAATTAAATACGTATCTAACGCGCATCAAGGCAACTCTAAATTCCAGACCGTTGGGTGCGATGAGCAACGATCCCGCGGATTTCAACGTACTAACTAACGCCTAACCATTTTTTGACCCAGGAACCCAGTACTACTATCCCAGATCCAGATCTGTCAACCCTTCCACTATCTAAGATGCAGCGCTGGCGGCTCATCCGAGATATCCATCAACATTTCTGGAGTAAGTGGAAAAATGACTTTATTAATACTTTGCAACAACGCTTAAAATGGACAAAGTCCAATGGAACCTTGCATCAAGATGATCTAGTTCTCATCAAGGAACCAACCAACTCACTTCAATGGAGACTTGGTCGAGTCATGCAACTTCACCCAGGAACCGATGGAATAAACCGTGTTGCTACTGTCAAAACCGCTATTGGATCATTCAAACATCCCACCAACAAGCTCTGTCCACTTCCACAACTTTAAAGGCGGATGCCTTTAAGGTGGGCAGTATGTTTATGCAATAATTACGTAACATGTGCGGACGCTTGGTATCTTATCTTATTAAGATTACTATTCATAAACTATTTTTCAAATAGTCAATATCGTAGGTTGATATTCTACACTTTTAATACATTCAGCAATCAAGCCGATAATGAAAACAATAATGATCCAATATGGTCCACATTTAGGTGTTTTATATTTCTTATTCATTAAATAAAATGGGGCAACAGACGTTGTACCGATGGTCGGTGTGAACCGCGTGCGCGTAATGGTCGTTGTGTCACAACACGGGTCATCACTATTGTTGTTTTCACGTCGATTCGATGCATAAATATTAATTAATAGGAGCACAAAATATAAACGGCATCGACATTACGCACTGCTATCGATTGCGAATAAAATAGTTCATTTAATTCTTCTCGCCCAAGTATTTTCGGTTTTATATAGACATTTCAAAAACTATTCGTAGTGATGTTTATATGGTATTACGGAGTCAGAGCATCGGAAACAGAAGAAATATATATTACAAAAAAAAAAAAACAGATTTTTTTTATCCATGACAAAATTATAACAGGAACATCGACAGTCCTGAGCGCGACGAAACGGGAAGAAAAACGTTGGTTCATAACAAACGTTAAAATGCAAAACGTACGCGATTCGCGTCGAAAAGTTGTAACGTTACGGTCGGACCCAGGAACGACTAGCCGACGAATAAACGCTAGTCGCAATAATCGAATCGTCGCGGTGCGCACACGGCCGAAGAGCGGTCGCGCGCGTTGTTTTAACATACGAGAGAGAGATTCAAGGAGGGGTGGGCGACGATCACACGGTTTTGCGCAGGAAACGCGGTCGAAGAGTTCTCCGCGTCTTCGTAGTCGTGAATGGTCTAATCGGCCGGTGGGCTCGCACGTTTTTTTTCTCAATGGAACACATCGCAGCAATGAACGAAGCGCGCGCGGGCACGTTTCCCTGGTACCAAGCGCGCCCGCAGGATAAAATCCCTACCCGGGGCATGATTAAAAAAAATAGATTATAATAAAATACATCTAAAAATAGATTGGAACAAAATCAAATACCATAGAAATCGGTACTCGGGAGAGTTCATATTTTTAAGCGATATACAATCATATGTAAACATTGTTAACTAATAAAATTATGTTATAGTTAATATGCGTGGTATTAAAAAGCAATGTTTTGAGACAAAAATTCCCAATAGGGGCAATGGTCTGTTTGGCCCCCTCATGCGGGCGCGCATGCCTGGCACCGCATTGTCGGAAAAATTTTTTTTGCACCGTTAATTGTATCACAATTTGTACCGATTTGTACGTACCACTAATTTCAGAATTATTACCAACGAATTTCCCATGGAAAAATCGATTTCTCCCTACGGGTGCCGGGGAAACGTTTCCACGGCATGCGGTGGGGGATATTGAAGTTTTACCGCGGCAAAAAAAATATGTTTCAAAATAAAATAATTTTTTAATAGACTATAAATAAGAATAGGTACGTACTCATAAAAGAAAATTATAATAATAAAACAGTTACGTTCCGTTAACTGTATGAAAACACGATAAACTGTTGTATTTATTTATGTAAAAAGTTATTCTGAATCAGAACTTGTGTCTGAGTCTTCTGTCTCTTCTTCATCGTTCATAATTATTAATTGTTTTTCTGAAGAATATAATTCCATCCATAATTATTCGCTTAGAAAATACCACTGGATTTGAATTAAAGCACGCATTAAATCGGTATTTTTGCTTATTCTTGTTGATTTGTGGGTGTGATTTTCTCAAAAAAATGTTATAATTTTTATTACATGTTTCTTGCGCTTCATCAGAAAGTAGTCCTAATGGTAGAAGGGTATATTTTATTACGGTTTTAAATCGGTACAGTTAATGGCGCAAAAAAAAAAAATGTGGAAAAGTTCGTTTGGTGTGATTTCGCGTGCCGGGTAAACGTTTCCCGTAGAGATGAACCAATTTTTCCCTGGAAATACGTATGGTACAAATCGGTATAAATTATAGTACAACTAATGGCACAAAAAAAAATAAATAAATATGGATTTTCCAACATTGTGGTGCCGCGGAAACGTACCCAGCACGCGTGGGCATTACTGCGGCCGGACCGTTCTCGTGACAGAAAATACGGACGAAAAATATCGGCGGCGACGATTGTGACGGCAGCGATGCGGTTGCGGAAAAGGATGTGCGAGCAGGGCCGTCCCAAGGTTTTTCGAGGCCAGAGGCAAATTAATTTGGGGGCCCTAAATTCGACCATAATAATAAGATATGATAAACAAAATACTCCCTGAGAATAACAGTATTCTTGCAAACATATTTTTCCAAATTTTAACCAATCAAGCTCATTTAAATAAATGTTCCGCATACTTACATAATAGAATTGAATATTATTCATATTGTTTATAATTCAATCATGCTCACTCGCGCGCGACTTTAATCGCAGACACGCAGTATGTAAAATTGCTCAGTGTAATCGAAGCTTTGTTATTAATTATCGTACATCAAGACTTTATGAGGGCCCCCTAGAAAATATTCCAGCAATGGGGCTTGTGGCAAAATGGTCCCATTGGTCCCCCCCTGAATGACCTTGCGTGCTTGAAAAACGTGGCCAACCCATTTTACCGTCAGAGGTGCGATGATACAACAAATTTACTCCGGTTAGGCGTCGAAAACGTCGGCATACGAGTGCGGTCACGCACCGGGTAAAGCTATGGTTTGACCGGGTAAGCGGTCACACCCGACGCGAAAGTACGAACACGAAATTAACCACGCGGCGACGATACGTCACTCTGCGAACTGTACGAGGTTGACCCGTTTGCGACGAACACGTGGGGTACGCATTCGAGTTGTCGGCGGTCTTTGACCGGGAAGGAAATTCGCGCTCGCGTGTTCGCACCCGTTTCTCACCGGTGTGTTGTGTTGGACGCTCTTCCTTCGGGTCGGGACTTCTACACGTGTTTGAAACGGAAATATAGAAAGAACACCGTACGCACGCGCGTCTCCGCTTATGCGCAGGTCACAGCTTACGATCGTAAAAGAAGATATGGCCCGATGGTTTTCGGGGCCCAGCGCAGCGTCTTACGGGGGTCTTAATATATATTAATTTATTAATTATTCATTTTAATCTATATTTATTTTATTATTTAACTGAATGTTTGCGTACTGTTGGGATTTTATTACATTTATTATTAGATAAATTGATATTCGTGATGTACGTAATTTGTGGGATCCCGTACATGCGGTGCAGCCGCTCCGCTTACCCTCCCGCTCTAGGGCTGGCACTGGATATGGTAGTACGATTGATTTTGCTGCGGAATTTCGGAAAAATACCAAAATGAACTTTGGGATAACGGTGTGCCGGAAGTATACCACATTATTCGAGCAAAATAAACACGTTGACGAGCGGATCGACATTTTCCTCGAACGGTTCATTCGTCACCGTTGTGAACACGTCCGCGAAAACAAATATTTTTTTCTGAAAGTTGTGTGAGGTCACACACTCAACGGAATTTTACAGCAATAGATTTTATTGTTTGGTTTAATTTGTTTGTTTGATTTGAAATGTTGTTTTTTGAAAAATGTAAAAAGCGCTTTTTTCCGTTGACTTTTAAGACGATATACGGTCTACGTTCGTAAAAGTCTTCTTCCACCTACACCGAAAGGCGACTATTCACCGACACAACTGTACATATATCATCACAAAATAATTACTCGAACTCTGAGCACTCTGCAAACGCAGTCCTTACATTGTACTAAAATACTACCGATGACAGATGATAATGTTGTGTTTTATACGCTTATATAGTCGTACTACGACAGTCAACGATGCATAGGGTCACATGGTGTTGAACACATTACGCATGCATTATAAACCGTCGGAGGGAAACGGATTTTTATGAATGAACAAAACAGAAAAGGTGGTCAATGCGGGCACCCTTACTACTACATAATCTGAATAGACCTTCGATTTCGTCCACCCAGCTGGGAAAAATAGAAGAGGAAAAAAAACGTTATTTTTTTTTATTTCTATCGTTGCACGCTGCACACAGTACGTAGTACTAATAGATCGATAACGGTTTTAATTGGACACTCAGGACTTTTTGTGCGCTACCGAGTCTCGTAGAGTACATTATTACACGTACTTTACGAGGTCATTTCCTGTTTCGAATTTTTATCGAATCAGATTCATCGCGTACAATTTATTGCAGTTCCGATGGTTAACTACCGTTCGGTCTCACGTTGTTGTACTGTAACAAAGGTTGATGTCTTATGTGAATGATTTATTTACACTACTACGCTAGCGTTGAATAAATGTCTTTCTCTCGCAAAAGGTTTGATGAACATTTCCGAATTAAATCAGTGTTAACCGTGCACTCGACACCGCAATTCGAAAACTAAAAACCATGTTGTTTCGTAAAATAATAATTGTACGTAATTGCCGTCGCATTTGGGGAAACGAAAAAACGCCGAAACGTCAATTATCAATGAAAATTTTAAGCGCGAGGACCTCAAAGGCGCGAGATCTTGGACTAATGCCCCGTGTCGCCTCCTCCTAACGCCAGCCCCGATACGTGTATTGTATTGACCCTCGATCGCGTGTACTTTTCGCGAAGACCGTAATCAGTGCACGTATCGTCGCGAGTTGGCCGTAAAGCAGGGTCCACGCCAGAGCAACATATAGCAATATTTTTAGTTGAAACAAGTTGCTAATCCAAAAGTTGTCAAACGTTTCGTTATATTCCCAAATGTGGTCGCATTATCCTGTCAACAGAAGTATTTACTTGTCTTGTGTTCCGGTTAAAAGTGAAACACGGCATGTTCCCACTGAAAAATATTAAATTCATAATTAATAATTCCCGAATAAAAACCATACGACCACACGGGTTGCGATTCGCGTACCGGGACCGTATGGTTTTTATTAATAGATATTCGTGATATTCATAGTACATAATTCGCGGGTCCCCGTACAAGATTGCACCGATTACCACCATCTAGGGCCAACACTGGTAAACACGTCGACGGTCGACGAATCGAGAAGCTCTTGCGGTTCCGGCGCGGTGCAAGCTCGACGACGAGGTGGCGGAAACGCTACGCGATCGGAAGCCGTTGTTCGGGCCGAGCACGTGTTCGACAGCGCACGTCAGGCGATACGCGTGTAAATATTCGACGCGGCAGGGCAAAACAGGGGCGGGGCGCAGGGTTAAAAGGTGCGCGCGGACACTCGTACACGGACGACGACGACAACAACAATAATATTACGGACACATTACGCGCATCGGTGACGGTGCGGGGATAGAGGAAGGGATGACTCGTGCTGCCGAAACAGCTGCTGGCCCGCGGACCGCTGGCGAAAACGGCTGCCGAGTCGCGCGTGTGCGTGCGCGGGGCTTTGGGGCGACGCGTACGTGGGCCCCGCGCGCGCGTGTACGTGTGGGAAAAACAACTGCCGTCGCCACTGCTGTCGCGACGGAGACACACCGTCGCCGCTTGCCCCCCGGTCGCGCAAGCTGCACTCGTCGCCGCATACTCGTCGCCCGCGCCGTGTGTCAGCTGTCCGCGCGCGCTCGCACCGTGTACCGCTGACATCTGTTTTTATTATTTATTTTTTTTTTAAACATAATGAGACCTAACTTTGGGGCGATGGGGTGCGCGCGGCTATTATTTATTTATTTTTTTTTATTTTTCGTGGGGGTAGTTTTACCTGGACCGCGGTGCGCTTCTAACGGACGAAAACGATGGGATAACGGCTGCCGCAGCGGAATCGCGACGGTGCGCGCGAACACGTCACGGCATTAGACGCTTCCAGCGCTTCGCAAGTTCCGCATTCGTGTGGTGCTGAACCGAGACACGGCGAGCTCGTTTTTTCCAACCGGCTCAAGACGATCGTGATCGGTTAAACCACTCGTGAAGGGTTCGTGGCATGTTCGTTAACGCCACATATATACTGGCGATTCGTTCGCAAACCAATACCGACAGCGAACCCATATACCGGGTTACCATATAACGTACCGGGTTCGCGAGAGTCGAAAAATTCGACTCTCGGTGGAACGGTTCGCGGTAGGCACATGCACTTTGCACGGAAGCGAACTTCGACCAAGGCTAGCCGACGCGGTCGGTACAACTGATCTCGAAACAAAATATCGAAAACCTATCGGGTACTCTGGTTGAACGTTTCAAAACAATGGAATTGCACTCGTTGACGGCAGTACGCATACGACGCGGGGATGAAAAACGCGTGTTTTATTCGTCTTTTTTTTTTTTTTTTTTTTTGACCTATCTCTCTAACTTTGTTTGGTTGGAAAGTCCGACTTACCCGCCACCTCCCAGGCTTGGGATTTTCACGCGTAATCTTTATTATCGTAGTAAATCCGACATCAAAAGATTACAGCACAAACCGAATTGTTATCCTCCTTTATCGTAACGAACCAATGCCTTATAATTTATAGAATTATAACGTTGAATTGATTGTTGGTAATCATTTTTTTATTTACGAACCTAATCCAACGATTTTTTTTTTATGAAAGTACAAGTTAAACTAAAGCGTTAAAATTATTATAATGTAGTACCTAATATGATTTTAGCAACTAAAAACAACGATTAACGTACGCGGTTCAAACGTTTTTTTATGGTTTTTCACAAATATCTACATGTTTTCGATTCAGTTTTAGTTGTAATTATTCTTTTACGAACTGAATTTTACACTAATCCCCTCTAATTTGGTAGATCGTAGCAAAACAATATTTTATTTATTTACGGGCCAAGGGTCCAATAAAATTCACAGAAAATAGATATTAAATATAAGTGGGTGTTACACGAACCCAGTTAACATAAATAACACCGAGTAAACAGATGATGATGATATTAATAAAATATAAAATACGAGTAGATTAAGAATCACATAACATTAACAACGACAATACTGTTGTTAAATAAGTGAGGGTGCTCGTTGCCGACATGCATCGTCCTGTTACTACCGGCTGGTTTCAACCATAATTTTAGTCGTGAGCAGTAATAGTAAAGGGAGTAGTTGTGGTGTATGAATAGTGGGGCAGGGAGCTAAAAATTAACATTGGAGAATAAAGTAGGAACATAAATACGCTCTTCAATTATGTTTCGCAAAAATAGTAAGTTAGTTTCAACTCTCCTATCGACAGGGCCATATTTATGCCTAGGCCCATGAGGCCCCCGCCTAGGGCAGCAAATTTTTTGGGGTGGCAAATTTTGTAAGAAATAAAAAAAAATCATATAAATATTTTATGCATTTATGTAACTGAGTTAATTAATATTATATAATATTTAATAGTAATATAAATAATATTTAATATTATAGTATAGATATCTGTGTGTAAAATATACGGGCGCATGACACTGAAAATGTCAATAACACGAAATCGATTTTCTATTAACGTGAGCTATAAAGATACCTACCTAAGTACATAATGTAAGTTATTCCCAAAAGTAATTATGATAATAATATAATATATATAGAAGTTGGCTAGAGATATTGTATATCCACATCACACACGACGAATTAGAATTGATAATTATTTGACATTTGACCTAAGTTTTTTAAAATTAAATGTATTAAATGTATTAGAAATAATTACAAGATTTTTTTTCTTGGGGTAGGGGCGGCATATTTAAAAGGGCCTAGGGCGGCACTTGTTCTATATACAGCCCTGCCTATCGGCTAGAGGAATAATATCGAGTTGATGAATAACTTTCCAATATTTGTGCGGAGGGTGATCATTTTTTTAATTAACGACAAGTTTAAAAATCGTCTTTGGACAGGTTATGAGAGAAGAATCCGTAATCGAATTTTTTAAGTTCTTCGTGTAGAATAAACTAACATTTATAAAATTACCAATTCTAACGTAAATGTGGAATATTTGTAGCAATTTATGATTTGTATGAAGTTAAAGTTGCTAGCAATAGCAAAAGAAAAAATGTGTTACGTTTATCATTCGTGCAACCAACCGTTTTTGATGACTTTAGACAATTACGAAAAGAATTGTTATTTTATAACATAATATGTTCATATTATATATAAAATCGTGTAAAATCATAGTTTATTTATGTTATTTTAATGCGAGATAATTAACTAATCGACATCGTAATCTTCTTAAAAATTGTACAAGTTACAAAATCATTATTATTAAACACTAAATAATATGTATACGATTCCAAGCAGTGGCGTAGCCAGGATTTTTAAATGGGGGGGGGGCTAACCACTTTTTTTTGGATAAGTAAGGTAAGAGAGGATATGAGAATTCACCCTTAACTCCCCCCCATCTACCACCAAGTTTTTAAACGTAATTCAAGCATTTTAGTATAGTTTTAAAAATATTTATTAATATATAATTTATAATAATAATAATAATAATTTTGATTTCAGTGTTCAGTCACTTGCTCCACTCTGACAGCTGCATTCTCTTAGGCGAATTTCTGGCAAATTCAGTTATTATTTCACTTTCATCGAATTGCTCTTTTTTATTTATATTAGTCATAGCTAACCCATTCAGTCTGTTTTCCGACATGGTGCTTCTTAAAAAAATTTTTAAGCGATTAAGTGCTGAAAACGTTCTTTCCGGAGTGAAAGAGGTAACTGGAACGTGGCAAATAATTTTAAAAGTATGTTAATGTTAGGTCGAAGATTGGTGTGATGGGAGAGTGAATCAAGAGCAGAATTCGGTTTTGGAATAGTATTTTGACTTTATTGTTGCCTCCATATGAATAGGTCAGCTCTAATTGTAGATGAGGTATCATCATGGAGATCTTGGACATATGTTTTAGCAGCTTTTATAATATTTTTATCGTCATACATATGTAAATTGGCCGGAATAAGTCCTTCAAGTGGCATAACATCAATAAGCCTTTGATTAAAACGAGCATTGATTCTATTAAATAGTTTATACATATAAACACGGCCCATAGGGGAGGCTATAGCCCCCTTAGCCCCCCCCCCTTGGCTACGCCACTGATTCCAAGATACATAATCATTATTCGTATCAATAGAAATGTTTATAGTTTTAATTTCACGATTGTGTTTAAACTAAGTGTAGTGTAAACAGTGTTATTAAATTTGTTCCGAAAGGGGGAGGGGAAAGTGATTCAATTTTTATACATATTCATCAGTAGTTAAAAATATCGAATAATAGTACAAGTATAAGATATACAGCTTGTATCATAATTATTTATTATGATTATGTACATATATATACTAGTATATATATATTATAGCTATCAGTGTTCAACATGTATTTTAATTCAATTTTTCGATGCTGTATAATTCAGTCTGAGTGGATTGTTATCAAACTATTTTGAGAATTATTAAACGTTTCTACTTATTTTTAAAATGTCATCATCATCACGATAGTCATGCACCTGAATTATAAAATACTGTGTCTCATTCGTATAATTAAAATTGAGTGTACTGCGTAATATTGTATGTTACATGATTTTACTCTTTAAATGTCATCATTTAGATCGATCTACTCGCGTACCGTTGTTACGTAATACACATTGTAATGTAATCATAGAGTAACGGTTTTCTGAACCGTATTAAAAATAATTAAAACCAAGTCATATCGTATAATACGGAGGATCAACATTATATTTTATTTGAACGAATTGCAACCGGTACACTGATATCAATTTCGAGAAATTTTATTAGGCATTCGGGAACCGGACTTGAATGTATGTTATTTAGACTATATATAACTACTTGTACCAGTGGCGTAGCTAGGATTTTCTGAAGGGGGATGTTAATTATAATTATTAAATATCATATATAATACGTACGAACTAAAACTTTTATTTTAATTAATTAATATGTATACATAATGTCTGTAATATAGATGTAATGTATATTCGAATTCGGATAGCTTTACCATAAATTATTCGAATATTTGACTATTCAAATATCAGTATTCGATGCTACAATACCTATTATTATTAAACGTTTTGTGTTGCACGAAAACGTAAACGAATAATTTTCGTCACGTATTGTCGCAATCGCGATAATGTTAACCTGTATATATGTAATTAGTATTGTGCATTATTTTATATTTCATATTGTACTATCGATTTACCTATATTCCTATATTAATGTAATATATGATACGACTCAAGGGGGGTGTCATATCTACCAAACACCCCCCTTGTATACGCCACTGACTTGTACTAGTGCTCTGCATGGTCCGCTATTTTAAGGACCAGACCGGACTTCAAATTTTACCATGGGACCAAAATCGGACCAGACTACACTTAAACGTTAATCAAAGACCAAAATTGAACCGAACCGACGGCTTCATATTAATTTTAGACCGGACCGGACCAGTAATTAAACACCATTTAATAAAGTAAACCGTGGACCGAACTGTCGATCTGATTTTAAAACATTTTGGCCCCTTTACGGACCGGTCCGTAAAGTTCAGTCTGTATTATCCCAGACCGCAACATATGATGCGTATAGTATTGCACTGGACCGGACTACCCAACTTTATAAATAAATATATACCTTAAGTTTTAAATTTTTTTTTCGTTTTATTTGTTTACATAACAATATCTATATTTTGATTTTAAGTACCATGATTGGGATCGGACTGATTTTCATTTTATTTTTTTGAAACCGGACCGGACTGAAAATAATGTATTTGATCTAAGAACTGGACCGAACTACTCCTAAAAATTGTTGAACCGGACCAAACCGACAATTTAATAGTTTTTGTATACTAGGATCGTACTAGACCGGACTGGTCGAATTAAAACCGGACCATGCAGAGCACTAACTTTCACGTATGTATTACACGTTCAGTGTTATCTTTATGGCCACATTTTGTTTGCGTACCGTAAGATTGTTGACAAGAATTTGCCATATTAAGGTTGTGTCCTACATGCTCGGACGCAACTTAACCATCACACTTTTATAACTCAGAACCAGATGCACGTCAGTCCACGAATAAAGATTTTCGGATTTTTACATTTTTTCCCATGTAATATAATTTTTTTATTGAACCATAAAAACGGAAATCTATTAAGATACTCATTTCATTTCGGTTATTACTTTTTTCGGTTTTTCTGCTCTCGCGAAAAGTTAGCATAATGTGACTTATGATGGTCTGGTTCTGAGATACTGATTTGTTGATGGATTATTTACGTCCCGAACAATAATTTCTATAAAGATCTGCATTTCCCTACTCGAATATGGGACGAGTGCGAATCATTTAATTAAAAATGTAATTCTTTATTACATCATTCATACCTTGATATTTTCGTGTTCATCAAAGTACTAAAATAATTTCAAATTAATACATATATTATTATGAACAGTTCGATTAAACAAAAAAAAATATTATATATAGGAATGATCAAACGGATAAAATAAAATTTATTGAAATTGAAATTTCCATATTTAACATCAAATAAATTAATAGTGTGTTATTTATAAGTGATGTACGTCATACATTTTTACTTTATAATGATTTATAACAAGTTAGATTGAACAGAATTTTTAGATTATATTTTTATATTTTTGTACCTGAAACAGAAACGTGCTGAAAGGGAATATTGGATTCATCGACGCATTTTGTACGTCCACACAGCTTCAGTCGTTGTATACTACAGTAGTCACTCGATAATTCGAAATTCAGGGAACTGAGCTATAATATATATTCGATTTATAAAAGTTTTCGATTTATGGAGTGTTCGAATAATCGAAGGAAAAAAATTAATTCGAACTAAAAAGAGGTAAAAAATTATATGTATATATTACATTTATTAATTGACATTTATTTATTATATTATTATATTTTACATTTTAAAGAAATCTGTTCTTTTTTTTTTGCGTTAAATTATTGGCCACAATCTGGACCATAACGTTATCTAACTTACTAATATCATTGAAAATTGTATCGCATCCTTTTTCGTGTATTTCAGAATACCTCAAAAAATGTTCGCAATCCTGACATAACAATGGTAAAATGATACGATTAAAGTCTAGATTAGGTAGGTAAGGTACGATAAAACTACGATAATATTTAATTGTTGTCGTTATTAATTTCATTGCGAGTACGTCAAATAGATGTACATATAAATATACTTAATACATATGAACATACGTATAACCACGTTAAAGCAAATTCGAATTATAGAGGTTCTTGAAAAAAAATTCGAATTGTAGAGTGAATCCCACCAACAGACATTTCTAGTTATAGAGGTTTTCTCAGGGGACTAAGCGTTTAGTTCGATTTATTGAGTTTTCCGAATTATCGAGTGACTACTGTATATTAAAACGTGGACCCTACAATCATAAACATTATTGAGTCAATTATTCGTCTAATATTCGTTTACTCACAACTTCTCGATACGATTTCCCAATATTTAGTAAGTTAAATAAACAGTTAAATAATTAGTCAATAGTTAACAACACTCGTTGACCATACCACTTAGGTTATATGCGTATATCACATTTTATGCGTCAGTTTTCGTAAGTTTTTCTAATATTTTATAGATTATCTTTGATTTAAAAATGTATCTTAATGATATCAATGTTCAATATAATACTTTTATTATTATTATAGTTTGTAATTTCACACACCAAACAAACACGGTAATAAAATAATCTGTTTCTGCATGTGAGAGAATATTAAAGCGCCTTGTCCCTGGTAATGCTTACTTAGACTTTGAATTTTCTTTTTTTTTTCGTGTGATTTCACCAGCGTTTATAGGGCTACAACTCATTTGCGCAAAAATGCACAACTCGATTGGGCACAAATATTTTGGCTACCTATGACGAAAATCCCTAGTGCCAGAAATCGTTTGCTTATTATCGTTGATTATTATGCTCCTCATGATTATGAAAGTTGGTTACTTTTATTATTTTGTTTGATTTATTAACAATAACACTCGCAGATCATTTTTTATCAGTGCATCTAAAATTTGAACATCCAGTCATTAAAACACGATATTCACTAAATTTATAATTATCAATATTAAAACATCGTTTTCCTCACCGAGATTCAAAAATACTCAAAGTTTCTACGTCATATTAAAGTTTACGTTGTCAACACACTAGTCACCACTGTACCGTCCATATAGTTCATAGTCCATAACTACCGAAACTTTACTAAAAGTTGTTTGGAAAATCCAAATTTATATAATCTACAGTCTACATAGTCGATTATAAGATAATATAAATATATTTGATAATTTGTACTTCAGTCTGTGACGATTATGTATGCACGTGTCATATATGTGAATGTATCGTTGTGCGCAAACTAGCTATCTATTTTCAAGTAAACGACTGATTTCGACGTGCGCAAACGAATCGTCGGGTTTCAGGTAAAAAATGTTTTTCTTATTTCTATGATACATCTTCCGTCTTGGTTGATTATACTGCCTAGGTATTTATAATCAGTGTTGGGACTTATCTAGATAGATTTTTTGTCATCTTTTATCTTATCTAAATAAATAACGCTAAGTTATCTAATTACTTATCTAAGATAAAATTTTTACTTATCTAGATAATTGTCTGAATTCTTGCCAAGATTAGAGTTATTTTTATTCTTGTATGGAGACGAAACCAATAAATCAGAGATCATCAAAATCGGACAAGCCGTTCTTGAATTATAAATTCTGAAACTACCCAACTTTTTTTTATATATTTTGTAATAAATTTTGTATTCATAATTATAATTCGTGTATTATTAATAAGTAATTATTATTTCTTGGTATGATATTTTGTTTGCATTTTCATGTCGGAAAAATATCTTTGGTATTTTTAAACTTAATTTCTTATTTTTCCATGGAAGTTCTAAATATAGTTACTATTATTATCTATATTTGATTTTAGTATACACACGTAACTCATACACTGAATAGTCAATACTTCACTCTTGGAACCCGTAAAGTCGTAACTACTTATAGAATAATGAAAATCCTCAAATTGAGATTATATGGAAAACAATATTGTTAACTTAAAATAATTTCTTATGTATTCTGTATTCATCCTGATACTAAGCAATTTTCATTTTTTTTTTTTTTTTGTGTCATATTTTAATGATTAATTATCTTTAAATACTGTACTTTATATATAAATACTGCTTAATGGTACACTACATTACTACAATAAACATTAAACACTTAGGTACCTATTAATAATAATGATTATAATTGTGTCTTCGTAGATATTATTACAAATATGAAATATTGACCAACAAATAACATTTTTTGAAAATATCTTTTTTTTATCTAGATAAAAATGAAATTATCTTTTATCTTTATTTAGATTTTTTAATTGTTTTTTTCTATTACCTTTATCTAGATGAATTTGGACATATTATCCTTCATCTTTATCTAGATAAATTTTGCATTATCTATTCCCAACACTGTTTATAATGTTCTACTTGTTCAAGCAGCTTTTTCCCTGTTTGGATATTTATTCTACGGGTTCGTTCTTCTTTTTGGCACATCATAACTTAAGTTTTTTGCCACTTAATACTGTAATTATATTTTTGGAAGCATCTCGTCATTTCTTCCAGTCCTTTTTCCAAATTATGCTCATTAGTTATTAGTAGAGCAATAACGTCGGCGAATCTTAAGAAGAATATTATTTTGCCGAAAAATTGGGTAAAAAAATGAAAGGAAATCGTGATCGACCTGTTGACCAACACCTGATGTGGAGTTCATTAAAATAATAAATAACTGATATAACACATCAAATACTTTATAGTAAAAGCAATGATATGAATAGTATTTCTATATATTTTTTTCCCATATGCCTCGGTCGAATTGAAAACAAACGATTTCAGTTACATGTTTAATATGCAATGTGTATTTATTACGCTCGAGTTACTAATATTTTGGTTTTAAAGCTATTGAGGTAGGCAACCTAATCACATACATTTTCATCACGAAATCACTGCTTTTTAGAATATTTCTAGTCCCTATTATATGTGTATAGCAGTATTGTGCGTTTGAAAATGACCGGTGTCACAAGATTGGCTGTCGGCGTTAACACATTTCATTTTGTGTTTGATAATTGTAAAATAATGACTATAGAAAATTGTCAGTAAATAAAGCTTGATACTAATGAGAGTGGCATATATACGTATCTTGGAACGCGTTGTGGACTCGGATCCATCAAGACGCGCGCAAATGAAAGGAACGAAAACATATCCTTATCATTGCAAGGGAATAAAAGTTCGGGGAGCACTGCGACAATTCATATCGATGTACGTTTGAACAAAGAGCTTGCCCGTAAACGTCGGCTGGTCGTCAACCCTCCGACTCGAGCCAACGCGCCTCGGTTATCAGATCACTGTGGGAAAAAAAACCAAATAGTTTCGACGTTGTCAGGATGTATTATAATAATATATTCACCACCATTAAATCGATGCCTTCGAGATAAACGATGTCCCCGCCCCCTCCACCCCGAAATAAAATCGGCCGACACGCCAAACGAAAACGAATCCACGCGAGAGTTATACCTCGTAGCTCTCTTGTATACAAATGAGATCATAAATCTTGGTATTATTATCGTATATACGAACACTATATGATACGATTATTTTATGGTTACACGTATTAGTTATAATATGATATGCGCTATGATCTATATACCTATCGTACGAAAGTGGAAGCGGACAACCTTGGAAAAGGGACGGAATAATGACGATTTCTCGTATGTGTTTTACGAGCGCACTACGTACCTAGTCGGTGACTGCGGTATATGCGAGTATGTATATAATAAATATATATTATTATACACTAATACACAGCGCATTATTATAATGCTGCAGCGGTGGAGGCGGTTGAGGCAGTAGCGATGTTATGCAAATGCGAGTCATGCGGACAGGTGCAAACAGTGATTCCGCTCTTGAATATTAACCTTGGCCGGGGGTCGTGCGGAGATCGCTTAGCAAAATGTTTTCTTTCCGTAATACGCATACAAATATGTATTTATATTTAAATATACATACCATTTTTAGGTATATATATATAAACGCCTGTGTGTGCTTATGAAAATACGCATATACACGGGAAATGTTGTGATAATATAACATTTTATTGGTCGTGATGCAACCGTATTTCATGTACCACGACGTAACAGTGCGAACAATGATTGTTAAATGAATGGGTGAAAGCTATATTCGTTGATTAATTAAGTTGGACTTTAGGTACCCGAGTAGATGTCACGCAGGAGCAACGCCTGGTGGACGGGGTGGTACCCAAAACATCTTCAACCATCATTGAAACGTGATAATTCGGCGAAGATCACGTATACAATTTTTTTTTTTTGTATGTTTATTCACTAGTTCGTTTCGCGCGCGAAAGGATAATTCCAACGGTTTAAATTCAGTATACCTATGAAGAAATATCGTTTACGGAGAGAAGAACGGTGCTCCAACCCTTTGGATCCTCGCCCCAACGTCAATGTATAAACAGCGATACGAGCGGATGGGCTTTGAAATATTATGGAGACGAGTATCGGAACAGCGATTGATGTACAACAACGGGGAAAAAACCAAATATAGACTGTGTGCGAATAATATCGGTATTATTTCTGGATTGAAAAACGTACCGGAACACATCGGTTACATAGATTTTATTAAAATATATATGTATATATATAAAAATGAGCGATCAATTGGATCGTCTGTTTCTGTTCGTTTAAGTTCGTATAAAGAGGTTAAATTGATTGTGCGACACTTGAAATCCGTTTAAACACAATAGAATACAATGAAAAGAAAAAAGTCGTTTTTACCCATGCAAACGTAAAAAATATATTATGTGTAAACGTTTCGTATTGTATAATAAACTCTGTGATACCTGTCGTCGACACAATCGAGAAACTAATCCTACGTATAATGCGCACGTTTATTTATAATATATATTGCGTACATTATTGTACACACGATATAATAATAATAATAATAATAATAATAATAATAATAATACGTGGGATTTAATGGTTTTTCGTGTGTGTGATCGTGGCATATATATTAATATAATGGTCGTCGCGGTACACCGCGGTCGCGTACACGCGGGAGGGTTGGCTGGTTTTTCGGGTCTTGCCGTACAGGTGCAAATATTTTCATTATTATTATTTTCTTAATTTTTTTTCTTCCCCCCCATTTCCTCTCTTCACTCATCTGGTCGTCCTTACTTGGCAAAAAAAAAAAAATAATAATAATAATAATAAAAAAATAAAAAATAAAAACACACAGGCACCGCGCTTCGCAGCGGCCTGCCACTCTTTATTCGTAGTCCTGACGTACGGGTGCACGGTGGGGCGGGGGCGAAACAACAAATGCCGAAACCGAACCGAAGCCGTCGAGCGGTACCCCTTGAACGATTGTAATTATTACTCCGGTACTGGTCCGGGCGAAGGGGTGAACGGCGAACGTCCCGTGATATCTCCTGCGGTTAAGGACGTGATTATTACCTGTACGAACGGGTGCACCTCGTTACAGGTACGCGAACGCGTGTTCGTAGTTCGGTTCGCGGATCGCGCTCAGCTGCACGCGTGTTCTTTACGGGGCTGAAAGTGGTTCCAAAAGGGTTTAGGGTGGTATTCTGCCCCGACGCAACCCGACGACTCCGAGACCGCGTTCGGCGCTGCGCACGAAACTTGTGATAAACGGCGTCGGGTCAGCGTCGGGCACCTAATAATTAAATCACGGTCGTAACGTAAACGGTGGATATATTTCAAATCGCCCGTTCGGGTTCGTCGACGGCAATTAGTGTTCGCCGTGGCGATCGCTGGAGGATCCGGTGTTGTTTCGTACGCAACGTATAAAAAGAGGATGCGAACACAACGAGAACAGAGACAAATCACTTACCGCGGCGGTATAAACGCGTTCCCGAGTACATGATACGTGCATGAACTGCTGTTGACGGTACGGTACGTCAAAACGACACTGCGCACGTACGTTATACGAACGTATAACGAAAAAAAATATAATAACGTTTATCGTAATGGGTTACGAGTTATAGAACAGTTGTTTTTTTTGTTTTTTTTTTTTTTTTGTTCACCATCAGTTTACGTCGATTAATGCGCATACGCCCCATTAAGTATTTTTATTCGACCGAGTGTTCATATATATGTGTGTGTGTGTACGAGCTATAATATATACCATTTCGGTACCCAGTGTTGATATAAGTATGTGATATTCTATTTTGCTATGTATAAGCGTTGAAGTGTAAAATATTCGGAACTGCCTTTGCTAAGAAGAAATGCTCAACGTGTTGACACAGTCGTCTACACAAAATCATATAACAGATCCATGTTACACGTGAATATTGTTACGAAAATAATCCATGTAAGGTTAAGCTTTGATTTATCCAGGCACAATTTGGAAGGCAAAGGTAAAAAAAAAAAAAAACGAACACAAACGTTGCAAACAAACAGCGTTTCAACGGATGCGGTTAAATGTATTTATTAGAATGCATACATATTATGTGAAGCAAGAAACCGACGATGAAAAAAACAAAATAACCCGACAATATAAATATTTGTACATCCATCAAATCGAATGCTAGTATGTTTAAAAGTATATGAACTATTTAATCACTACTAAACACCGGTAGTGTCAATTTTCATAATTACAACTGGCTCATCCAAGTACTGGCATGACGTACGTCGAGTACATGATATTCGGATCAATTGTATTACCACTGCATAGGACTTGCATTCGTATCATTGGACACAAGAATTGCAAATTGTCGCAGTTACTCGATGACGATGTACAAACCGCGAAAGCGACGGGTACGCGGAAGGGAAAACATAAACAATGTAACCGCGGACGAAGGACACGAAAACGTAGAAATATGCAAACACGTCGGGTTGCATTGAACATGAGTGTGACGAAAAAATAATTAAACAAACGCAGTGCGGCGGTCGCACAGGTCAGGGGGAAAACCGATTGAATATTTTAATTGTTCGTCTCGTACGGTGGTGCAACGCGAAAATCACAGTAACGCAAAACGAACACGATAATAACAATACGGACTGATCTCGGGCGAACGACGTGGTCTTTTCGAACGGCCGTGTCGGTCTATTGTATTCGAGCGCGCTGCAATTTGTTCGAAAAACACGACCCGCTCGTTTGCTCGAAAATCGATTATCGTCGATTACTGTGCTATTTATTATCATTATTATTGTTATCATTATTATAATACCGTGTTATTGTTGTCGCAGACACTCACCATTGTAGTACCGCGCGTACGTACTACAATGAACGCGAGACGCGACGAGGAAACGACAACAGAACGGCAACGGGAAAAAAATCATAATTATTGATAATCGCATTGTATTTGCATAGTATCGCGTGCGCGTTGCGGTATTGTGTGCGAACCGCGTGACCTGAAAAAGACGGATCGAACGGTTCCGCCGCGGTGGGCTGAGCTGGTTTTTATTTTTGAATTTTTTTTCTATTTGCGTCGCAACATAATGTTATAGATGTACATGTAACGATAGCGAGGGTACGCGGCCAACGCGAAAAGATCACGCGTCTCGTCAAACCGCGCTCGTTTGGGGCTCGTTTTTTTCCCTCTCGCCCTGTCCTGCAGACGCTCGTCGTGGGGTTCGTAGACGATGCGCGGATCAGATACGCACGTACACATTTCTGAAGGTCGTGTCAGGAGGGGAAAAAAAACACAGAAAATCTCCGTGACAAAAGACAGCGCGCGTTGTTTACACGACAATGGAAAAAATGAAAAAAAAAAAAAAAATTAATAATAAAGGAATGATAAATAATTAAATACGAAACGAGTTGATCGGGGGAAACGAAACGAGAATTCGTATTGCACACGCCCGTGTATCGCGATGACTACCTGCGATGACTGTTGGAGACACGTTACATTATCACGACGGGTTTTCATGAACCACCCCCTCCCCCCAATCCATCATCAAGGGAACCCAACCCTTTCACGAGAAGGATTTTCGTACATCGATCTTTTACGAAATCATTACGCTGCGAAACCTTCGAAAATCACATACCTGTACATGTGCGTTGAACGGCCACTACGTAACATCGTTGTAAATGAAATCAAATTAAAAACGCACACACGCTCACATGAGCGTATGCGTAATGTACCAACGTTCCGCGGGCGTGTAAATGGGTGCGCGTGTGTGTGTGTGTGCCCACACGTGTAAACGGGCGCGAAATCGGCAGGTGATTCGGATCCGTGGGAACGTCTTGTGTGTGGTGTGTGCGGTGCGTATGATGGTGTTATTATTTTATCATTCCACCTGCTCGCGTTATTGGCCAGTGTGGGCGCCGGGATAGAAATAATATACTAATAATATGAATTTTTTTTTTTTTTATATAAAAAACAAAACCCGAGTGCCCATATACGTATTTATTTTATGCCCCATACGCATGCATATACTGATATATACCGTATTACGCTTTGGTACCGAGAGCAGGTATGTAATGGCTCATGTGCGTTACTTCCTTTGCGCGGCTTCAAGGATTGTACGCCGACGCAAACATTTTATCAGCTCGGTTCGAAATGAAGATAAAAAATACATAAACAGTGCCTTTTTATATCGATAAATAGTTTAAAAAATACCAGATGTGTATAAAACCGGACACTTTATAGACTATGTCATGGTCGAAATAAAAATAAAAATAAAATAAAAAAATGACACCTTAGTTGTAATGGTATAGTCTACCCACACGACTGTTAACGTAATTGTACGTGAGCAAATTTGAATCGTTATTGATTTATTATCAATAGGTCTTACAAGTGTTTCCGGTTTTAAACATCGATTTATTTAAGAGCTACCGTAATAGGATATAACATTCCGATCAATTGCGGCACCAAAGCAAATAATGTGATGATAAAAAATTTACAAGATCGCGCGCACGGTAGAAGTTCCATTTTGGGACGTGACAGGGATTCAGTTAACGGCGTGTTTAGACTCCCGATTTGGTTGTCATAATAAATGCATAGTCGAATCATTTTTGTCAATATTTTAACAAGAGCAGAATCACTTGGTACTACGGTTTCGAACATGAATTTACAATGACAACCAAATCGTACTTAAAGAAATTTCACCAAAAAAAAAAAAATCATTCGACGACACTTTGCGTCCAGCCAGCGAAGTGCGTTTGTTGGATTTGTCAGTAATTATTGGTTATACAGGCAGGAAACAAAAAATAATTACTTGCGTTACACCTCTTCGGGCGTTGACTAAACAATCGTGGATCGACGACTTCGACGAAAGAAAACGGAACAACTACATTGTGTTTTCATTTTGCAGTTTTACTTCACAATATATCCGCAGACAATTAGTCGTTTTCCATCGAACCCTAAAAATGACACGTATAAAGTAAAATAAAAGTTAAATGAAACGCAAAACTTGAGGTTCAAAACTATCTGAAAATTCGTTAGACGATACGTTTCCGTCCTCGACGACCGGCCGGAACATCAGAGTATTGAACGCGCGCGGTTTAGTGCACCATAGGTTGGGCCTACGGACACGGAATTATTCGGCGCTGTAATTTAAACGCGACTACCATAATTATATCGATAATAATGATATACAATACACAAGTAAATCGGTTATTACGATCGATTAAGTCGTCGTCGTGGTACAATAATGTGTGACGTGCGCGAAGCCCGACCTTCGTCTACGTTATCGAGTATGTGTAGGGGGAGGAATTAATAATCCCCGACAAGGGTACAAAGTACGTCGTCGATAATGGAGACGGATATTAATGTAACGTGCACTTAAAACGTTGGAAAGCAACGTTTCGAACACGTACAACGGATACCGTTTTAATCAAACAGCGGTTCACCCGATCGATTATTACGTGTTATAATTATTCGTGGATCGGATTTATGTTTGTTTTACTACGGCCGCAACAGCGTGTTATAATGTAATTATGTTATCGTGTGGTAGTAAATTTGAATACACCTCATGCGACTTCGTGTTTTCTATCCATAATAATTGAGTGATCTTATGGTGCTGACAGACAGAACGATCGGGATTTATTTTCGGGACAGCTGCAGGTTGACTTACTAGGTCGATTGACGATTGCTATAAATTATTTTGGATCAATCGAAATTGTCCAGTGTCCGCGCCGTTAGCCTTGTACGATTTCGACCATTCCTTTTCTCGTTTATAAAAAAAAAAAAAACGATCTTTTATGCGTTCACTTGCACCGATCCCGTTGCAGGTAGATGCATCCCGTGATACATACGAATCATGCACACGTTACATATCGTGCATAATAAATAACAATTTTAACGCGTGCAAAAAAAAAAAAATTACATAAAAAACAATGTTCGTGGGAAATCCGAGAACAATAATCGTGCTTTGCGGCGACAATTCTACATTGCCACACACTTATATTTCGTTTTTCAACGAATTTCGTTTTCATAAGTTTTATTTTAATTTTTTCTCGACGCACGTTTAAGCTCCAGGGGAGTTGTTTATCTGTTTGTACGTTTTCGAAAATACTCGATCAGTACAATGCTTTACGATCATATTATAATAACGCGCGCGCGCACATTTTCAGTAATTATCAATTATCTCAATGTTAAACCTAAAGCAACTGAATCCTGTATAATGTCATCGGGTAAAATATTGAACGATAGAAAATTAATAAATACATATATAACCATAAAACCATTCCTAAATCGCTTCGACCTCCAGCTGTTACACGATATTAACATTATAATACATATATATATATATGCGTATACATATATGTCGTATGGCTTAATATATTTTAACGAAATGTAAATTTTTACCTGTATCGGATTCGATATACAAGAGTAGTGTTAACCGTTAAATGGGTAGCATGTTTAATCAACACAAAATACGTTGTCATGAAGTATTATTCAAATTTATTTCGATGTTCACATTTCCATAGAAATAGAAATACACGATGGTTTAATTATCAATAAAAAACATCACAACGACGATGTGACATCGCACAATATACTTTTACCTGAGTTAATAAAATACCTACTATTTTCGACATGGCTACTTTTAGTAATTAATATGCACATATTATAAATTATACGTATAAAAAGCTGCTAACATGTTTTTATTTTTTGTTTATCTGGATACGATGAACACGCATGTTAACTTTTCGGGTGGAAACGTGTCAAATAAAACGGCTGTCATTTATGCATGTAATTTATTGGTATATGTGACAGTAATTGATTGCAATACGATCCAAGTAGTCGTCACCAAACTGTAATCACGCATACATTATAGGGGCGGATCGAAGGGAAGGGTGGGTTAAGGAGATCAGATGACCCACAGTTAATATTTGTTGACGAAATCGGCCTTTTGAAGACTTCTCTGGAAATAGCCTGACTCATGGTTCTTAAACTGTGAGTCCACCGCTGATACAGTTGGTACATTGTCCACGTTTGACGATGAAGTAATAGATATCTGCAGCAAGTCGAGATGTAATACATGGCGGGGTTTTCTTCCCAGACACTTATTGTTTCCAACTGCTTATCATCATCATTATCGAAACGATGTATCGTTACAATTCATTATTATAATAATGTACGCGATTTGTAATCACGCGAGTGTGGTGCACGTTCATCGAAGTGCCCGCGGAATAACAAAATCCGTGGATTTTCGCAAAGAGCCGAAACGGAACGAAAAATAAAGAGCGATAGAAAGAAAGAGTGAGTGAGAGAGAAACGGAGGAGGGACGAAATAGTTTGGAAATCGATATTAAACCGATCGCATTCCGAACCCGTCCACCACGCCCCGGGCCAAGGGTTTCGTTTCGTTTACGCGATTATTTTTCCACGCGTGCGTGTCTCGCGTGTCTCCGTCTCATCGCGTCGCCGAGATTATAATAATTATATTTCGACTACTATGATGCGACGTGCGTTCACGCTAACTGGGACACGTATCAATTTATACGTTAACCGATACGAAACGCGGTAGTGTTAGGCACCTCGTATGGTTTTCAATGAATTTCGCCTCTTTCGACATTTAAAATAACGACGGGTTGTAAGTTCTGCTTTAAAAGTCCACCGCAAAATATTCACAAGCTTACCGTTCGTGTTGCGCAAATGTTGTTTGTTCGATTGTTCGAATGACAAGAGTCAACGACAACAGTCGTGAAAACACTCATTTCGCAGCGAGTTCTATCGATGATTTTTCTTTTCGTGAGTCCAAGTTCCAATGTGTCTCACCGATCATTTCGAACGAATATTACTGTCCTCCGCTCGCCAGGCCAAAAAAACTCACCGGTTTCGTTCATACGATTTTTTTCACGAACATGCCTTTTAAGAGATTTCAACGCCCGCCTAGTTATACCGTTTTGGTGATTAATATTTAATCTTTTTTAACGATACGAGTATGCTCGTACGTTCATTACGTACATACTAATAATACACGTGTATACTGATACAAACCATAACTAATTATTTTAGCCTTGGGTATAGATCATAACACTAACAATACTCAATTTATAATTAATATTTAAAAACATTTACGAATAACTAAGAAAATTAACAGACACAATATGAAATAGTTAATTTTGACCTTCAAGCCACGAACTTAAGCGCGACCGCGCTACTGCCCTTGTACCTTTTCCAGCCATTTTTAATCTTTTGAACTTTCAATCGTACCACTTTTACTAGTGCGTTTTAATCGTTTGTTCTTTCGAACAACCGTCAACGCGTCTTATTTGACTATAAACTTAAGACCTCGAACATTAGGCATGTTTTGAAGGTGAAAAAAATACAAAACACCAAGTTTTATTAAACGGCGTTTTGAAAGATCCGCCGAAGAATGTCTGGACTTTTTTTATGTGCCCGAAGAACTGGAGGCCGCATCCTGCCTCCCTTCTTCCAACATTCAAAAACCATTATGAAATTAATTCCGAGGCCTCTGCAAAAGTCTCGTGTTTCACAGTCATTATTTGATGTACCCGAAGAACGTTTACAGCGTTCGTCATTTCCTGATATTATATGGTGGCTGTGACGTCGGGAGTGTTTTTAAAGTGCTAAAGTGCATCGGACTATCTTTAATGCACCGCTAGAGAAATTGTAAACGAACTAAACAATGTCCGGCAATGTGCACGTGTGTGTACCCGAATCGTCAAAAACTTTCGAATCGGAAAACGTGTTTTTATATTCGTCTATCGTGCAACGCGTATTAGGGTGTGCGCGCGCCCACTGCCTACACACGTCTACGTGTCTAACAGCAACATGCACGTATCGTTATGGAGTGTCTTACATTATATCAAGTAAAATAAAGATTATTCAGACGAATAAATTATCGCATAATTTACAGTACTTTTAATACGAAATTCGTGTTGGGATCTTTTTTGCAAGTTTACGTTTTTATTTTTATTTTCTAAGGAACGTGGGTAAATAAAAACACCAATAAAGTCGCAGCTATTGCACTTTATGTGGTTCCAAAAATGCACTTCAACCGATCAAATTTTCAATGATACACCATATAAATAAGATTTTTTTTTTTTTCTAACTCGGAATTCAGTTTTCGTGTTTGCATCGGTGACGTGTCTGTAACAAATGATTTCAACAATTTTTTTTCCATCGACCAATCATATTATTATTATTATTATTTACGTCTTTGGTTAATATGGCGGTGCAAGATTTGTGAATAGTGAAAATTTAAAAAATTAAAAACGTTATACCGCTATAAAATAACTTCGTAGATAATTATAAAGCTTCACATGGTCGTTTTACATATTGTTTTGAGTTCTTTCTAGTGATATCGATTTTATCGTCCTATTCAGATAATCAATTCGTAAATGCACGCTCAAAAATCGAAATTCCGAAGCATGATTCTCACTGAACACATTTTCGTATGTTCATTGTACGTCTGCTCACCGAATATCCTCGAATATCTAACACCGAATACATGCTGTTGTGAAGTATTACGATTTACGAATGTCTACGCTGAGGTAGTTACCGTTTTACTGATATCATCGATGAAAAAGAAAAAATAACCAAAGGGTACACGCAAAACAAAAAGTGGACGGTTTTGAATACCTCTCTCCCTCGCATTATCCGCAATGTACTTGGAATGAGTTTATAGTTATTATTATCTAAAATATTTTCGAGTGCATTCAGTGCACAATGCGTATTTTTTCAACGAGGGCTTTTGACCATATATTAATTAATTTCTTTTTATATGATATAGGAAATCAAGGTAACCAGCGCGTAACCTTTACAACACACCCGGCCAAATGTGATGCTAAAGACACAACGAATGATGTAATATGATATCGCGTTGTCATTTGATATAATGCAGTATCTTGAACAGTAAGAATGCATGAAAATATTATTACTACAAGTCGTTATAATAATCAAAGTAATAATAAAGATGATAATATATTATGTATCCATTACTGCTCGTCGTGCTGTCAAGTTTTGTCAAAGTTAAATGTAAACTACGAAAACGTATATGGTGCGCATACGTAAACAATAAACTGTGCACAGAAGATGGATATCAACGTCGAATCACGTATATATATGTATGTATATAATATTGTATGTTTTTGAAATTGAATAAATCGTGCCGCAGAATTTATTTTATCGTTATTGCGTAGGGGAAACAAATACAAACTTTATGGGTTTCAACAAATAAGTACATGATTTAGATGTACGATTCGTACCGACTAATACTCTATCGCGATCAAGACGCGTAAATAGCAACACAGTACATACAAGTACAAGTACTTCGAACTTGGTATATACACGTTTATGGTTTGGTTAAATCACAACGCTACGTGTCACTAAATATTGCAGTGGTACATCATTGGGCATTCTTCATGTGCGGTGTAACGATAAACGCAGTCGAGTTGTTTAGTTTAACTACGTTTTAGTCACTATTACTTAACGTTACGTTTTCCGATTTGATAGTGTTCGCGGCTCGTAACGTTGATTATTTTTTCGTTTTAATCAGACACAATAATGGTGTTTGTACCTTATTCCTTCGCCTACGAATTATAGGTGTACTAGATTTATTACGTATTATTTATCGTACGACGATTAACATAAAATACTGTGTCAATACGAGGCGAATTCAAAGTGTGATAAATCAGAATCACTAGAATATTATCATCGGTCTTATTAATAAGCGATACAGTGCTGTTAGATTCAGGATCGTGCCTACGTGTTTTCGACCGGTTTTAAAGTTGTAAAATCGCAATAGTTGTACAACAAAATTGCCAAACAGAGAGCCGTGCAAATCGTTTTATCCTTGAGCAAAGATTTCGATAAAAACATGTTAATTTATTTTCATTTCGCGACAGTACAAATACGTTTCCCCACGAATCGTCTAGAAAAGCGACGATTTCAACCGCAGCTCGCGAAACCCTTTTCTCAATCGGCGCGTTTAACTGTATTGTGATTTCAATCGAACACGGCAGCCACGTAGAACAACGTTCAGAATGGAAAATCGGTATGAACAAATTTAACAGAGCAGACGTTCAGCAGGAATCGAAATCATCGGACGCAGTAAATTTCACATGCTCGTGGACGAAATAAACGGTGCACGCTTTGTTGCACGTTGAATAACGCAATCGTTTTCCGCATAACATGTCGTCAATTCGATGCACTCGTGTAAATATATACTTCCTAAACGAATATTACTACTGATCGCCAAACTTGTTACGTGCACTTTTTACGTGGCGTAAACAATTTTTTACGTTCGCGCAGTGGACTATCGCGTCTAGCCAGTGCGTTCTACGTTCATTATGTACACACGTATGCGCGCACGGCACAGTTGACTGAAAACAATTGTTGAACTGTTCTGTTGTGATGTCAAACGATTCTTGTTGTCGAATCGAGGCAAAGTTATGTTTGCGCTCGATTGTCGACCGATTGGCCGTCGAATGGGTTTTGAAAAATAAACAAACAAAATAAAACACGGGCCCCGTTTACATTGGTCACGGTACATACAAGATGCTGTATGGCGCACGAATTTGTCACTGGCAGGGATCGGTTTCTACAGAATTTTTTGTTCGCTATTGAATACTGATAAAAACGCCGGAGTAAGCTGTACATATGTTTGACGCCGAACAAGGATTTCGAATTCGACATTCGTACACTGTATATTTTTTCGTATTCTTAGACATTTAGTTGCACAGCGCAACCATGATTTTTTTCCGGTTTCGGTAGAATTCAATTGATGTCGATGCGTGCATTAAATTTGATTGGTTTAAAAGTCCCGGAATCGAAATCGGAATCGCAGAAAAAAGTTCCAGTAATTGATGTGGAAAAATCGTAATATTTCCGTTTCGTTTTTTACAAAATGAACTATAGCTCGTAAATACGTTTTCTTAATGAATAAAATTTCAAATAAATTGGTTAATTGGTTTTTATTTTTCAATTTTTCATGTTTTAAGGCATATAATACAACCATATTTAAGATTTTGTACGTATACGAAATGGCACGTATTTCGGTAATTTTTAGCACTATAGAACCCGAGCCCAGGTTACTGCAGACTGTAAACGATAAAAAGTGGTTTCAACAGACAGAACGACTGCAAACACGGTACGCTATGCAATTTCAAGTCCGATCGACGGATACGACGGGTCCTACGCAACTAACGCAAAGCGTTCGCGACAGAAACGTTGGTCTTAACGAACCGAATTATATATTACAGACCTATACTGGGTGTATTTTAATACATCATAATATACCTATGCGTTAACCTTTTACGGAACGCTGACCTCCCAGTGAAAATATTAATGCTTCGAAGCTACCGAGGCAGTTAACCGGGGAGAGTTCACGACGAGCCGAGAAATAATGTTTCGATAACTCATTTTTTTCGTATTTATTATATTTTAACGAAATCGGCGTGCACTGCTGGTGCCTCCGACCGGCGAGACCACGGCAGGTTAAGAACCACCGCTGACATATACAATAATACGGTACGCGGTCGCTTTCTATTTTCTTTCGGACATCTCTCGGGGCAACCCTTTGCAATCGATTACCTAATTCGAAGAATACCGCCGAGGACTTGTAACTACGCGTACACCTGTGCACCCGTGAGAACATGCCACTGAAGACAGACAGCAGTGTGTATGTAATGAACTAGTTGGATTCCACGGCCGCATAGTCACTTAATATATTATATATACATGTCTATGCGTGCCTGTGTTTATCCGTAAACGTATACGTATACGTGTGTGTGTGTGTGTGTGTGTGCGTGCGTGTGCGTAGGTAAGAGTGGTAAACAGCAGCATCGACGACGGAGCAGGTGCATCAAGTCGAACATGATTTTTTTTATTTTTTTACCTTCCACCAAATCGTTTTTTATGGTATGCCCATGACTCATACGTCTATGTGCGCGTATATATTATACTCCTTTGATTTGATTTTTTTTTTTCTTAACGTGGCTATTAGTATTGTGCGTCGTAACGACAATGCCGCCGACTTAAGTAAAACGATACACATACACTGGCACACATACACACTGGCTTGTTACACGCCGCCGTTAAACTCGACAAAACGATATTGTGTGGTGTAATGTATTTGTACATGTGTGTGCGAGATAAAAGGGGAAAAACTCACCGAACGAGAAAGGGTTTTGACAAAGTCAAATACTAGTATTTCTGTTTTCTGACCCCTTTATACATATATAAGCTATTTATATACACACACACGCGTACGCTTATTATGTGTACACGAAGGACCGTCTATTCTGACCGCACAGGTGTCGGCCCCGGAGACTTTACCGGTACGTCCGAATTCCTGGACGTAGTCGTTCACGTTTTTTTTTGTTTTTTTTTTTTTTTTTTAAAGTCGTCCTTCCCAAGGCGGCTTTCCTGTGGCATCAAACTGTCTTCGGCCGCCACCGGATTCCGTGCGATAACTCATGTGGGTCTTTATCGGAAAAACAAGTCTGTCGATTATATTATAATATAGTATTATCATAATGTAAGATGTGTGTATCGGTAAACACATGATTTATTGTATAATATTTTTATCGTTGTCAAAACTGCATAGATGCTTTAAGTGAGTCCGAGCGTTTGATTTGGTCACAGTAAGCTTAAGACCGATAGCGTGTACACTCCGTAATCTTATACGATGTTTTTGATATCGATTCGATAGGTTTTAAACCATTTTTTATTTTTTACGTTAAAAACTATAAATATCAAACACTCCGCTACATTTTGCTGTTTATGTTCGAATTTATTTTCTAACAAATATACAATACGCACGAAGGATACTATAAATATATAGTTCGAACCCCGCAGAGTTTGACTTCGGCTCGGAATAAGTGAGCAATATAGTGGCTATTGGTCGTATAATAAACGATCGATTTGTTTATCAGTTTTTTAGGCTGGTCGGAATAATTTATTAGTTTAGACACCGCGGACAATTCCATGCCGGGTGTGTTGTGTAAATTTAGGTTTTTTCGTGTTTCCCGGATATTTCGGGTTAAGGGTAGTACTGCAATATGCTTAGAACCGTTAAGCAACCCTTCCTGCAATCACTCTTGTTCAAATAGACAACTCCTTATACGTAGGATGTAACGAAATGTGTGTAGAAATGTGTTGTATCTGTCATCCCATGGGGAAACCACATGGTGTTTACGGTTCTAACCTATGTCATGTATACGTACGATAAGTTAAATAGTAGCAAGTCTCTCAAAATATGTGTACACAATACTACATAACATACATTACTATTATACAATATTAATGCCTCGGCTCATTTGCACCGCAAAAGCGTATAAAATTAAAAATTTGAACGCCCACCACGTGTACTATAGAGAATTTTTAATTCTTACAAACATATAACACGCATTTGCTTCGACCTAGACGAAAACTTCGCAGACGGGACGCAATAACAGTGTTATTCAAGCTGGTTCTTTCAACATAATAAACTGCATGAGATCAAACAAAATGTCACGTCACGTCCACATCCTGTGTAAATGCTTGGAATAATAGATGTAGCAATTAATAGACTACGAATTGGCCATTCGAAAATCACACACAGTCAATGAACCAAAAAGAACCTCCGATTTGCCAAACTTGAATGCGTAAACTACGAGATTCATAGGATCTCCCAGAACGTATTTCCACATCGTTCAACAGGTGCCTAGAACCCACGAAAGCAAAGATCATCAAAACTATTAAGTAACATTTGGACAGGACAATGGCCTATGCTTCCGCGGATTATTTTAAATAAAAAAAATAAAAATATAGTGTTATACAAGGAATTACTTGTCGTGATCCAACATAATGTACGTAACTCAATAAGAATTGTTTTTTCACGCAAAACAATACGCCCGTGTGCGTATATCCATAAACATAGTGTACATAAACATAAATATTTTTCAAACAAATACCTGTCTTTCCAAAAACGGTTTCCCATATCAAACGAATGAAATGTACGAGCTAACGATCCCGCACGTTTGTGAAAAAAAATCACGTTTTTCGCGTAAAATTCGCTTACGACTTAAAACGCCGGTTCGCGAATCACGTACGACCTACCGTCGTTTGCTGAATTTGAATAGAACACATGCATTATCATCCACATCACCGCATATAACGTATGATGAACATTAAAAATGTTTCCTATCTGGGAGCGGACAGATGCATTTGTACGTAAGCCGACCAGCAAGTGTAGTGTTCAGTTACCGACCGATTGCGTTTAAAATTAAACTGGCGTTTCTATGTTGACTTGTTGCGAGAAAAATAATCGTTAAAAACTACTCCGATGAACGCATGTACAAGTCAATAATGCTACAAATAAAAATAACATTAAAGCTCATGTACATAATAAGTATATACATTAAATCACGTGATTTTCAGAATTTTCAGACGAACCACGTGGTGTAATAATTGAAGGAACCACGGAAAGAACACGACCAACAGGAAGACCCAGAACATAACACATTATCCAAAGGATAAAGGATGCTGTCTACAGGGACCTTAAAGACATGATAGAGAAAATCGGAGAAAGCATTTGTTGCAAATTGCATTTGATAAAAACCAATTTTAGGATCGGCAGAAGTGGGGGAGGAAATACGATTTACATAACATTCTTTAGAATTTAATACCGGATAAATGTTGAACATTTGGTTCTCGTGTGTTGTACGCGCGTCAGACGAATAGGTGCTGCAACAAGTCCGTTCGGGTACCAGGACCCGAAATAGATGATACGGTTTTGTCGGATTGTTGACACGGAGTCGTAAAAAACAAAATAAGTGACGGTGCGTTAAGAATGTTTTGTGGTTTGACCTGTTATTATTATCTTTAAATCGAACTGCGCCGGAAATGGATTTCGATCCGGTGCCGCCACCGCCGTGGATCTGATGGGAGTTCACGATTTTCGGTGGCTCGTGTGTAACAATAATTGTAAGGCGGTCGTGATTTACGATATTCCATCGTATCGTCGTGCGGTTAGCCGACTTCACGTTGTCGGTGGTTTTGGCTTACGTTACATTACATTATAACGTCTCCCATGCCTGTACGCGACGTGTGAGCTGTACATTTCTACGACGACAACGGCCGATCCGCGTAAAAAAAATATCCATCTGCATTGTATACAAATAAAATAAACGTTTTCCGTTTCACAATACGCGTTTCCGTCCCGCGATCTCAATCCAATCATTAATCATAATTTCGTCTCTGCCGTATCCACGTATAGGTATACGAGAATAAACGTACCGTTGGGTTTTTATATATAATTATAGTCAAATATATTATATAAGTGTAAATGTGTTGTATTAGTTTTATATTTCCTACCCCGTGAAAATGTAAACGAGAAAAAAATAAATATATATATACGGACGTACGAAAAACATGTTTTTCTCCAAATTATAAAATGAAGTCCAATATTCTCTTGAGGATAAATAAAGGGTATTAGTGAGTGCTTCACCAAACAATTATTTTTTAAGGTAATCAGGTACTGCAGGAAACCTCGGGAAATATCATACAACGGCCACACACGGTATGCTCGTGGAAACAATTCGGTCCAAGATCTAGTCGAAAAAAAAGACGCTCAAAAACATAACGGAAGTCGAATACAATATACATTATTGTAAAATACAATTTTTATGTCGAGTATACGTCTTGTGGCCGATATGTGTGAAAATCTATCGAAAACGAGCTAAGCGGGTTGTCCGATTGTGATGTAACAAAACAGTACTGCTGGTATAGCCATCGGTGGTTTTGACGGGTATTGCACGCGAATATGAATAAAATATATTTTATTGTACATTATTATAATGCGCGCGGTACAAAACGTTTTCCTCTTGGGCCGCTGCACGTATTGTGAATTTGGACTCGATGCATCGAACAACGCTGTTGTCCTAACATTATTTTTAACTTACTCCGCTCAAGAACTGTAGACGAAACTCTTGTGTGGTCATATTGAATGAGATGCATTTTCCCAAGAACGACTTTTTTTTCATCGACATCCGATTGACCATCACATACCTTTTAAAGGTCAGGGGACATATTATACCTATTCAAAACGTTCAACAATTCGAAAAATGTACAAGCACTGTTCACACACGACTCGATCGATAGGTCAGGTTATTAATATTGATCACGAGTTTGGTGTTAAAATCAGGGAGGCAAAGCTGGTTCATTTTTCTCGAATTTCGGTTAACGCGTTGGAAAAAATGTTTATGTTTAAAGGGTTAAAAATTGTTTTTGTGTGTTATTGTGATAAGCTAAATGATATAATTAAGGTTCTCTACTTAAATGTATACAATAAAAGCTTAAGATAAATTAATGTAAATTAGTTAAGTAGAAAATAAAAATTATAACAGTGACAATGATTAAACGTATATGAAAAAAAAAATACTAAACATTAACCGTTTTTTTTTTGCAAACATTACCGCCTACTGGCGTTATTGGTGATCATCAAGTGCCGGATTTAAATGCATTTAAAACGCTCTAAAAATAGTCAAAAATGTCCTTAAAAATGACATACATTTTTTTATTTTAGGCATTATTTAACAAACTATTTAATATATTAAAATCACAGACACACATAATACGAGTAACGTCTGCGATGTAATAAGAACTGACTGATTATTTGTTATTTGACCAAATACTGGTGACGCTCCATAGTATATAATAAATTAAGATAAGATAAAAACTGAATCGAAAAATAAGATTGACAATGTGTATGGAAAAACCTGATGAACCTACTTAAATATCAAGAAAATAATTTGTCTTTTGATTTTATTTTGAATGGACTACATTTGTTTAGTATAGGGTTGCCATACGTCCCGAAAACCGGGATTGTCACTGATTTTGGACTTCATGTCCCGGTGTCCGGAAAAATGTTTTCGGGACGTCATATGTTCCGGTTAGGACGTTTAGAGTAAATGTAGTATTGTTTAATTTTTAATTTTGACCATTTCGATGGCATAGCGCACAAGTGTGATAAGCGAAATTTTTTTGAAAAATGAGTTAAGTGAATACGTAATTCAATCATAAAATTCTGCACATTATGCACAAACGAAATTATAACATTATTCAAGCAATTGTTGTTCTTTATTGAAATTAGAAAAAAAGTGTGATGTGTATAAGTATTAATTTTTACGTATACAAAATGTAATAAGTACAATATTTGTTTTTTGAGAATACAAATGTGGTAATTGCAGGTTTTTTAATCCTCATTACTCATGACATATTAAGGAAAATATAACAAAAAGTTCATCACAGTTCTTTACATTTTTGAATTGTTATAACAGTTCAAACTAAAAAAAATCGTTCTCCTAAACAATTACGAAAATGTCACAACAATATATAATAAAAAAACATAATTTGTAATTTATACATACAAATATATAATATATTTTATTTTACAAATAATTTTTAAATATTATATTGCCAGCCATTAATGATCCTCTTAAGTGGCGTATACATAACTTTTGTATGGGGGAGGGGAAATCATTTGCAAACAAATCATTATTTTTTTTTTACATTTCTAATGACCTCGTACTAAGAACATTATTTTATAACATTAAAAAAAAGGCCTAGGGGGATCTGAACTCCACATACCACCTTGTATACACCACTGGTCCTCTCATTATATTAAAAGTTATATAAAAAGTATACTACTCAATAATGCGTTTGTTTTGCCACAGTTTTGCTTTATAAATTTATAGCAACCCTAGTTTAGTATATCGAACAAATATGCATGAAAAACTAACAAAATGACCCAATAATACTAAAAATGCTCTAAAAATGAAAAAACGTCAAAATATAAAAAAAAAAGGCAAAATATGATAACATTTGTAGTTTTGAAACGCTTGTTACATGAAACGAATTATGTTTTTAGAGAGCATTGTGTATGATCAACCAAAAAAATATCCACTTTACATTGAAATCTGGGCCCTAGTGATCAGTTATAACCTAACCTAACATTTCAATGTTCAATATTCGTTTCTAGAGACTAAAGTTTATAGATAATAAACGAACAAAACCCGAGCTTAATCTTATAAAACATATTAACTTATATAACAGTGGTTCCCAACCGCTGTGCCGCGAGAGCCCTTTAAATGTCCCGTAAATCTATAAATTGTTTTATAAGTATGTATTTACCAGGTTATTATTGATATTCGAGATGAAAACTGACCGAACTAATCATGGATACATATATTAAATTATTGTAAGTATTCCCGTCGTAGCTGTCTCGATCGATCGATTGTATTAATATATTTCACAATAAATAACCCCCTAATAGAGTAAACTGTAAATAGTATATATATATAAAATATGGTTCACATATATATGAATTGGTGTTCGAAAAATTTTAATTTTCTAACCTAATCGAAAATTTTGTTGGAAATAAAGTGTGCCGCATTGGGTTGAAAACCACTGTTATATAGATTACATTTTTTATTTGCGTGTTTGTACTAACTTATTTCCTAATTTCAAATTACTTCACAGTTCTTTATAGTTGGACATTTTAAAATTAGTTTTAATGAATTTAAAACCACATTAAATTGCTATCCGTTTTGGAGAAAAACTGGGTTCACATATTTTTCGGCACTCTAATTCGATTTGTTCAGAATTTCGCTTGAGTACCCTGGGTTTCAAAATCGATTGTAATACATACAACAAAACCATATCCAAGTATAATCATATGCTCTACGTGAACGCACATTTATACGCAAATTCAACTTACGTACTATTGTTGACATGCATAATATGCATTGCATATGCATATTACGCTATAGAGGTCATACTGAAGTTTCGTGCGAAACGTCACGCCGAATGTCACATTCGCCGACGGCTTTGGCGGCAAATGACTAGCATGCTACTGGTGTACGTGCGTGCATTGCGTATTCACTAAGATCTTGACTGCGATTTTACCATGAATTTACTATGACAATCAAAATCGTTGTTTAGGTGAACGGTTAATTTTACTAGTCTTGTGTAAGGCATAATACATCTATACTATGAACACTTTTTCGGTTTTGTGATATAAAATGGCTCATCCGGAAAAAAGATGTGCACACAATGATTTCAATTAATTTAGTTCTATACATACTATTACGTGGTTCATGGTAAAACCACTTTTAATAACTCTACCAAATCTAATTATGCATTGTGTTGTACAGGATAAAAAAAAAAAAAAAACTAGCGGAGACTATTTGATGCGGTAAAATAATAATCGTGTATGAGAATGATGAAGTGAAATCTATGAATGATTCCAACAAATGAACCTTCTTACCGGATTTCGAATTCGAACACGAATTAAAAATGAACGTCTCGGAATTTTTTGAAATTTTTATCGATACGACGGTGTCTCCATTGTACTGTCCGCCGTATCGTTCAAACTGTTTACGAAACCTATGCAACAAAGTGCTAACAACAAACAAACAGTAGACATGCGCGAATGCAATGGGATGTTTAAAACGTATTATCCCGAGTACGTCTACAATGCTCGGTCGAACGCGTACTTATGTATTTGAATAAAGCTACGCAGTTCGTCAGCAGTTATTGGTTTTTAACGTGGTGCACGTGATACAGGTGATGCTCGAAACGAACAATGTGAATATCGAGTGACCGGTTAAGTGTTTATATTTATTGTCAAACCGTACATACTCCACTTGAACAAATGTTATTGTCCATATGTTGTTTTTCCGCCCGGGTCTTAATTATTGTTAATTTTAGCGTTGCAGCAGCGGAGAACATATGGAGGGAAAAAAAATCATCAGACCTAAATGGTTATACGCGTTCTGTATCAACGTTGAATTAAAAACGGCACACGGACATTTTACTCGTTCTAAATTATAATTAGACACTCACATGTTGCGTTGTTATAGGAGTGCGTAGGTATTACGTACACAATATGTATATTATATCGTATTGTCGTATGAGCTGATATGCATTTTAAGTATCCGAATCACCTCTACCATCATTGGACAACTCGCGCGTTGTGGCGGCATTCGTGCACGTGCAATGTTTACGTTTTCGACACGATTTCCGATACGTTTTGGACGTATAACGCAGACCGTAAACCGATTAAACATTATAAATTATCAGTCATCGAAACGCAATACAACATTTCTCGTGCACTATTGTTCGTCACGATGAAATCATATTTTCGTGCAACGTTCACACACTAGCGCGTACGTCTCGCGGATACGCACGTACGGACACGATGGCCAAACAACACTCTTACGTTGGTTTTCGTCGGCCGTTCGCAGGACGATGCACCTGCATTTATTGTCTCGCCCCCTGCCATCAACTTTTCGTAAGAAATCGTTTCAGCGTAAAAAGTAACAAAAAAAACCAACTAAATAAATAAATAATGAAAAAAATAAATAAATAATTATAGATTAACAATATAATAATAAACAACAATTGTTGCGGGAGACCGTGCGATCTCCATAACCGTACCCGGGACGGGTTTTTTTTATTTACAATCGATTACGCAGTCGATTAATCGACAGAGTTGATCTATTAATCAATCAAAAGGTTTAAGTAGAAATAATAACAACCATAAATTACCGCAACGGATGGCGGTCGTCAAACGTTAAATTATTAGCGGTCAGTTCGTGTGGATTAAACCTTTTGTGTTCAACATTGTACGGAAATAGCTGTTGAGAACAGAAGAAGCAGAGTGCGTGTACGAGGAGTGGTGCCCCGTGTTAAACTTCGGCTCGTTTACCATTTGAGCCGGTGCAGCAGAACGCGTATTGATTAATTCGTTGTTCATTTGGTACCTGCGAAAAAAAAAAAAACATGACACGACCATAAATCATCGTGCCGAAACTCGAAATAGTCGTAATCTGTACCTTTGTGAAATACAAACAGAAATCTTCTTTTTTTTCTTTTTTTTTTTTTTGTTAAATTTTTACAAGCAAACGAGCGAAGTAAATCTTATAAAATAATAATTACCGCGCATATTATTATATACGCACGCGCATACTAGTTTCCCGGTGTCTATTATACCTGATTTACGTGATAGATAACGTATAATTATCAGAACCAATAGTGTGTACGCGATAATTACGGATAGATTCGGTTTAATCAAATTCTTTGTAATTGAAATTTATCCGATGCGAATGAAATTTAATCGCTCGACTTCATCGTAATTGAAATTAAAATAAAATGTGGTAGATATGTATGTTTACTAAAATGTGAGAATACATTATAAAAAATAATGAATACACAACTTTTAGTTTTGGCAAATTTCGTGTTAGTACTATTAAACCATATGATAAGGTAAATATTGCACAACGTTGTTGTTTGATCGATGATTTTTATTAGTAATGATTTATTTCTTTCATGTTATATAATTGGTTACCTATATCATAATATCTACTTTTTTTTTTCTAAAGAACCTTGATAAATTATAATTTAATGACAATTCATGTTAAAGGACATATTAACTTAAACACATGAGGGTATATTCTATTGTAATAGAAACACATGAAAATGAATTAATAATCGACGAGATAAGTTTTTACTACACTGTTTTTAAAACTATGTTTTTCTCCTATAACCATAAAAGGTGGTTTGATTAAAGACTACCAAAAGCTATCACTCCTGGTCCAAAAAAAAGTGGACATGTATCTACTATAATTGATGGTCAGCTGAATTATTTACAATATGCTGTAAATTACAATTTACAATTAATATAAAACGCGTTTAAATTATATCTACATCGGTGGTATTAACTACGTTTGAGTAATCTGCGATAATACTGATGAAAATTCAATAAAATTAATCTGGTGGGCGAACGGGGATGGTTTTATAAAGCTGAAAAACTTGCTCCTTGGGTTTTAGAAACTTTAACCTAATTGCCTATGACACACGTAGACTATTGCTGTGCTAATTTCGTTAAATTATTAAAATTTGACGAAATCTTAAATGGCTTTTTAACGAATCGAACAGCGCAGCTGATCTGCCGGTAACGGATAGACTTCTATGCGGCCTAACGTGTCTTATTTTATGGAATCCCGAGGAAACGTAAACATTTTTACAATAATTCGAGTACGCGCATCCTTCTTCACTAAGTAGAACTATATACGTCTATCGTACTATTACCGTCGTTTTCCATTTATAGAAACCGCAGTATGGCGTTTCGATTCCCACATGTTTCCTGCGTCAGCCCATACGCATACACACACTGCCGCACATATGTACTGCGGTAACGCGCCGCGTGCGAAGTCTTATATTTCCTCCAGACGCACCAATGCAACGGCCGCGTTATGGATATATCCAAACTAAATTTAATTCGTCGAACTATTAAAAAAATTTTTTTATTTTTTTCAACACTACCAACGGACAACAATCGACCCCCGTCAGCGAGATGGTTTTCGGACGGTACGACATTACAGATGTTTTCTGTAAATATAGTCTAACACACACACACACACACACACACCTGTCCGATGATGTGCATATGCATATCATATTATATATACGCCAGCCGTCATTTTATACGTTTATAACACAGTCATACCTTTGGACGACTGCTGCAGTTGAATCGATAAAAACGTAGAAAAAACTGCCGAAATCCTGTTGTATTCGATTACCTATTATATATATTATATATTTCCATTTTTACTTATTTTTATGCTAATGAATAAATTACTCGATACGAGAATAAGCAGCACGTCGAATCTCAACTCGAAAACTACATCGGTATGCGCTGTAAGTAAGTCGGAAAACGTCCAGAAAATTCGTCGTTGTTCTCTGTCAGACACATTCGATAGTGTGTCCCCCACCTCGCTCCGAATAGTGAGACCCTTTCCAACACGATTTATGAAATCCCATATGGATGGGTAAAACGTGGATGACGAAGAAACATGGGGCAGGGGGTTAAAAAGATTTAAAAAAAAAAATCACCACAGAACTTAAGCGCGTACCCGGGTCCGAATTCTACCAGTAAAAGCTGTACACATCGGGAGTGAATCCCTTTTGGCAAAAACTTAATTAAACATTAAATTTTTGTTTTGTTAGATCACACAAACGGTATCTTAAACAATGTTGCTTCTTTGCTCTTTGCTTGTAATATAGTTACTAGATTTCTAGGGAGCGTGTGCAAGCATTTACATGTGTGTGTGTGTGTGTGTGTGTGTGAGAGAGAGAGAGAGAGAAAAGAGAGAGAGAGAGAGAGAGAGAGAGAGAGAGAGAGAGAGAGATAGAGAGACAATATTCATTTATGTGCGCCACGAGTGTCGTTCCGAAACGGGAAAACTTCCCAAGAGCCTCCGTGGCCTACGCGCAGCCGTATCGCGTCCGAGCCAATTTGATTCACACGAGACTATAATACGCTCTTGAAGTCTTGCGGACGATTGTGATCGGACGGCGGCGGTCGCCTTCAACCCGCGGCGCAGTCACGTTTCTTTACGACCGCTCCGTATACGTCGTCACGCCGCCCGTCTCTTTTTCTCTCAGTCGCCGCCGCTACGGTTCGGACCGACTGCTCAGTACGTATACGGACGGAAATTAAAATTCATTTTTTTTTTTTTTTTACCGCCGCTGTAATTACACCGTGCGCGTACTACATGTACATGTTTCGCGACGGTTTTTACAAAATATGTTGATGACACGATTGTGCGCGGCAAATGATGATAAAAATAAAATTAATAAACGAATAATAAAAAGTGGCAGCGGCAATAAATCTGCAAAGCACTCGTGTACTTATTGTGAATATATACGAGTATGTGCGTAGTATACCATAGATGTATGTGAGTATAAATCTGCGAGCAGATGCGAAACGGGAATTCGTTCCTTCCAGCCATAGATCGGCGGGGTCGGCATAATGAGTAGGTATACGCCTGCGTGCACTGTACACCGATACAATAAGGACGTAAAGATTATCGAAATGTTTGTATACGTTTATATGATAGGATAAATATCGTTACGTAAAAGCGTACGCGGGCGGGTATAATCTGTGTTTTTGGCGATCTGTGATCCGTACGGATACGGTTAGTGATATTTTTGAAGACGCATACGACTACGAGAGTATACGAGCAGGTGCACATCGTGTACCACATACGAGTATACCCTATGGTCAAATCTAGCGAAGGTATATTTCATAACAATGGCACCGAATACACGAACAAGTATATTAGGGTAGAGGTTATCGTCGAGACATCGAAAATGGTTTATGGTAAATTGTACAGTACCTATCATCGATTAAAATCGTTATGTTTAAATTACAACGGGTTTTTTCTTATATTTCCACCGCTACATTCGCCTAAACAGATTGTGTAAAACTTTATACGATATGTAACGAATATGATAAATCTCGTTTGATACGATATCATTTGTTATTACGTTATTTCCTTAAGGTTCTGCATTTTTATAAATCTCTTTTGGTATTTCCCTGATTGTAAATTCACAAAAAATCACAAAATCAACTTAGGTATTAACTCGGAGTGATTGGTCGGTTGGTTTTGCAGAAAACCAACCGACCAATGTTGGTTCCCAGATGTTTGTTGGTTCTCAGAAAATTATTTGAGAAGTCTTTTGGTTATGAAAAAAATAAAATAGCAATTATTTTAAGATAAATTATTCACTATGTAGTACATAACATACTTCTACCATCACTGATAGTACATTATGTATTGTATACTAAATATTCTGAAATTGTATAGGTACTAATACATTCTGAACTTAATAACCTCGTATAGTATATCAAGAGTAGGGATGTGCGATTATAACAATAGATAGATCGATTAATCAGTAAAAAAGTATCATTACTTTGTTAAATGTATCTATTCTAATTATCTAAGTACCTATCTAAGCTTTTAACTTATACCTATGTGACACATATGATTAAATGTATTGGTATACTTTATTAACATAATTATACATTATGTCAAGTGCTATTCAGTCTAAAACTTGGGAGTACTAAAATTATTCACCCCAAGGTGATCCGGGGGGAACAAAGCTCCCCATTCACTTATATCTACTCCGCACAAAATGTTTAAGTTTTAGTATAGTATTCCATCATAAAATACTAAAAACAAACGTATGTAGTACAATGTTCGTCCATAGTATTAATGCAAACTTGAATAAACTTCTTCTCGTAAACGCATAATAATGTTCTTAAACAATATTATTACCTCAAAATAAAATGGTAGTGCTAAATTAATACTTGAGGGTGCTATGCACCTACTGACACCTCCATATGTACACCAATGCCTAAAATTGAAAAGAGACAAAGTATATTTTTTCCAACAATCGACCAGCGTTGCGCTTACTGCACTGGCTACTACGAAGGAAATAACGATGTACACTCCCACGCACAGGTGTATTAGCGAGTAAGGGGCGAGGAAAATTATAATTGTATTTCATACGTAGTTGTATCCGTGTGACAGCATACATATTGACTACCGTAGGTACAACGATAATATTATAATCGGATGAACATTGCGCTCGAATTCTATGACGAGAAATAGACGTCCCAGGGCGACAAATGAACAACAGGTGCAAAAAAAAAAAAAAAATAAATAAATAAATAAAAATACTTATATTACATCGTGTGTTTTTGTTGTGTTGTATAAAATTGTAAAATACAAATAGTCAAAACACGCAAAGACCGATGACCGGTGGGAGTGGGAGAGAGATAGAGGAAAAAGTTTTCACGGTCCGCAGGACGCCTGGGTGGGCGTGAGAGGATGAAACAGGAATCACGGCCGCCACACCGTGCCTGCGCGTACCTAAATAACGTATATAAGTGCATTTTACATTGTTGCAGTTGCACGGCGCGTAATACGTCGTCCATAAATCCTGCGAGGAGGGTGATAACCGCACGACCGCATCGCTGGTTGGGATTTCGAATGTCCGTGCGATAGTAATAATAATAATTTGTTATTGTTTCGAAAACGAAACAGCCGTGATAATAATACACCGCGCCGTCCTATGTTCGTTGGCAATATTGTGTTCACATCATATAACGTCCCACAGGGATAGGTTTTCAAAAATTAAAAAAAAAAAACACACACACACCGTGCAATACACGGGTATTATAGATGCTCCGGACAGGTGCGCGGACACACGCTACTTGACCCCGGGTATGGGGGAGGTTCTCCGCGTCGTAGATCCACGAGATGTAAACTGTACAGGCCGGAGTGAAGGAATTGCATCGCGGAAGGTAAGTCGACGGAGGGAAAATAATCGACGGCGGCCGTAACCTGCAGGGGATGAGAATCGACGCGAGATAGTATCAGCACCGATATTTGTAGGTGCATCATGCCCAGCTGGGAACTCGATCCGAAGAAAGTCAAGACGTGTGAGAATGATTACCATATCGTTTCCCTCCCCGCACCCATCTTCGTTGTTGCATTTTCGAGTCACCTTACCACCTCTTCGCGAAACGATAAATAAAAAATATTGTTTGTAATCAAATACTAAACCATAAGAATATAATATACTGTCTGTAAAAAAATATAACGTGATTTAAACAATAATAGCCATTAACGCACGCGCGTTCGCGACCGCCGTAAACAGGACACAAATGATACTACTGCTTGAACAAGCTTCTACGTCCTGTATAAAGTTACAAACGCGTTCAAATCACCACAACGTTTAGTGTTTAAAACGAATCGATCTATTGATATATGTGTTATACAAAAACTAGTTTTGAATTAAGTACGAATTTTTATTCTAATAATGCGTGTATACACTTAACATTTGCATTCGATTATTTATTCCTGATTCGCGATGACAACACACTGTTACCAATAAAAGTAATTTCGAAAAAACGAGATTGATGATAACATAGTCGCGATTTATTTTGACACGTGTCAGTTCAGTGGAACCTCGATAAGTCGAAATAAATACCTGGCGAAAACCTCGATTATTCTGAAGAAAACCTGTAGATAATTCGAACATTCTGTATTCGAATTCCACACTCATTATCCAAGACAAATTAAGAAAAAATATTACCAATTATTAAATCGTAACACTATACACATTCTTTATGATATTTTTAGTAGTTATTTTAATTAATAATAAAATTCCCTACGCTCTGTAATTATATGTACGTACTAAATATAAATTAAAAACTACAATCCAATTCAGAAACCTATTAAGTCAAATTTTTTCCCTTAAATCTTGATAAGTCGAAAAAAATTATCAATTTCTCTGAACTTTGATTTATTGTGGCATCACTGTATGCAGTTGTTCCCTTAAATATTATAAGAGTTCATTATACCGGTCTGCAAAAACATTACGGTTTGCAGTCATCAAACACCGATTGTCGTCGAACGTTAAAATGAATACGTGATCGTTCGGAAAACAATCTTAACCGTTAAATAATTATTGCCCTTCGAGTTCTTACTCACGTGTTCCGCGCACACTCGATTATTTTTTTCTCCTCGAAAACCGTTTGTATTTTCGAACGATCACCGTGGATTTCCAAATGCGTATACCACATATGCATATATTTATACGTATATTATTACGGTCGTACGTGATAAAACGTTTAACGACCACCGTAAACGAACCCCCGAAAACGACTTGTGCGGAACACGATGTCGCCCAGTCAAAAACGACATGAAGACGTCGGCGGCTAGCGCTAATAAAACGTTTAACGACCACCGTAAACCAACCCCCGAAAGGCGACTCGTGCGGAACATGCTGTCGTCTCGTCGAAAAAGACACGGAGACGTCAGCGGCCCGCGGTTGTACATGCGTCGTCATAACCAGGGGCGGACTGGATATCGAGGGACCCGAAGGGAGTCGATTGGACCTATCATTATTACAGTTTAATTAATTTTTATTTATTATTAATTATATTATTTAATTAATTTTATTTATTTTAATATTTTTAGTTAATCGTGCTCAATCTATCTAAATTCGGATATTCTAATAGTAAACGATCGGTGTTTTACCATTGTATTTTAACGTTAAATTTTGTATACGGGTAATTAATATGACATCATCGAGGGCCCAGGAGGCGAGCGCCCCTTTGCCTCCTTAGCCAGTCCGCCCTCGGTCGCAACTGCACCCGGTGCACTGTGCTAGGGAAAGGCCACTCGGACCGTCGGGCACCGTTCGCTTGTACGCCATACGGGTTTCGGCGGGAAACGAAAATGAAATGGACGCGCGCGCACTGCACGGACCGACGACGTATACGCTAACGCGATTCGTAACATTTCGACCGTTTTTTTTTGTCGGCCGTCCAGGCACGTAAACAGAAAATATTCACTAGGTGGGCCAATGTTATGTGGGCCCCCTCCTTCCCGACTTTTTTATATTATAAAAAGGTAGTTATCAGCGTATCATTACTACAAATATATAAGTATATAACCTAATAATACCATATTTTATCATTTTGCTTTTCTTTTTGTAATTTCAGTTTTCTTTTGGCACATCCACTGAGATGTGCCATCTTAAAATTAATTTAAATATTAAATATATAAGATAAAATGTATAAATACTATAAATTGTAGAAATATTAACGCAGATGACGTTAGCATAAGTGCGGCGTGCATTGAATGTGAATGTAAGTGTCCCCAAACGGCGACCATAATATAATTCTATGTTTTTATGAGAATCAATATAATGACAATACCCTCGCTCAAAGTATTTTAAAAATATACATACAAGTATACAGTAGTCATTGTCTAGATAAGATAAGAACAACGTGACATTGTAGTATTATAGTACCGGTATTTAACTACAAATAGCAATTATTTCCTAATCGATCGTTTAAATTTAGTTAGAATAACCTCAGGTCGGACACATATTAGGGTGGGCCAGGCACACCTCGGCCCTTCCTTAGCTACGTGCCTGCGACCGTCAATCGGATCGCCTAGCGAACGCGCGGGTTATCGGGAATCGGGGATCGGGATCGCGAGCCCGACGGTTTACATCGGCACACGTCACCGTCCCTGAAAATTATTCACCGGACGTTTACGCGGTTTTTCTTCTACGTCGGCTTTTCGACACGCGCAATCGTCACGGCGGCGGTCGCCGTTAGCTCACGGCACGTGCGACGACCAACAGACCCGTCGTTTCGACAACTCGTGGTCCCACGCGAGCGTGTCGGCGTGCAATCGAATTCGCGCGAGCCGCGCACAGAAAGTTTGCGAAATCTCCGAGCCGGCAGCCATGTGCGCGTTGTGAATATCGCCCACGGAACGCCCGTTGTCCGCTTGCCGTCATGTAATAATTACATTTAATTATTTTGCGCGTGGTTTCCGATCCCGGACGGGTTTGAAGTAGAGCTCCCTATTTCACGTGTATACGTTTTCACGTGCTCACGTGAAATTAAGGTTTAATTTATAAAACCCGTTGCTTAAAATTTCACGTGTATTTATAATTTTATTCACGTGAATCCGTGAATTTATATAATCACGTGAATACGTGAATTTACATAATCAAGTTTGTCGCCATCGGTCCTCGTATATAATGACTATGGACAAACTGGGCCTGATATTAAGTACAACTGTCTAGGTACCTACGTTTAGTAAACAATATTAATAACTTTAAAATAACTTATAAATTATGACGTAAATAATTTAATATTAATTAATATACATAAAACTTCGTGAAACAAATTTAAGCAAATAGATAATATTATAACAAATAATGTACAAATAAATAATAATCTAAAATATTATAATAAATAGATTATGTAATAATAAATTATGTATAAATAAATATTAATCTAAGAAATTATAATAAATAGATAAACAAAATAATGAACGAAGAAGACATCTTATTTATAATTTTTAATTATTTTTTTATAATATAATAGTGGTCTTGCATCCACGTGATGCCCATCTACACTCAAAAATATATTTAGCGCAACAATTTTCGATTTTGGTATAAAAATCAATAAAGTCATGAAAAGGGATTTCATTACATACATATAGGAATTTTTATTCGTATTTATAATGATTGTTTACGATTTTATATTGTACAATTGTAACTTGTAACGTTCAATGAAAATGATGGTATCAGTGTGTGAGTTCTATTTTCACAACCGGACGCCGTGAATTACCACGAGCACATAAAGATTTCCCAGCACACAACTTCTTATCCAACAACTAGATAAGTCACATGCGACGGGCACTACAGAGTTCAATAAAAGATCATGAAGCTAATCAATAAAATTATAAATACATTTTCAAATAAAATAAACAAAATAAATAGTACCTAAAATCGGTTTTTGTAATGCAATATATGACCACCATGTAGGTATCATTAACAAAATTAACCAACTCTTTATATTTTATAAATAATTATTTTTTATACAATCAAATTTTTGATTAATGCCAGTTCACGTGAATATATTAATTCACGTGATCACGTGAATATGATTCAGATACGTGCTCACGTGATTAAGCTTTCGTGGATTGCCGTGTATTAACCATACGTGATTTATTTTGATTCATTCACGTGATCACGGTATACGTGAACACGTACATTCATATTCACGTACAAAAACGTGATCCCTAGTTTGAAGCGGTCCGATAGTTTAATTTTAATTAAATTTTTTATTTATCCTTTTCTCTCCGTGCTTCGCGTGCCCCTATTCGTACCGCAGACGGACGCCTCGTGCGCCATACCGGAGTAGGGCGCGGGAAGAAATAACCAGGCGCGGCTTCAGAAACTTACCGGTAGGGGGGGGGGCATTTTAAGTGTTAACCGATAATAGTTGATTCCCTAAATTAGTACTGAAACACAGAATTCCTATAGGTTCCTATAATATATATATTATGATACACACCTCATATTAATGTCATAATATGGTATTTTAGGCAAAATTAAATTGTTAGGTGGGTATTCAATTAAATAATCGGGATTTTAAAGTTCACAAGGACAAAAATATATTAAAACATTTTAATTTTTGAAAATACTGGGGAAGGCCATGGCTCCAGTGCCCCCAACCTTGGAGCCGCGTCTGGAAATAACGAACGCAAACGACGCCGTGTGTTCATCGTCGCCGCACGTGTTCACGTACGCATGACTTTACATCGTAATCACGCGACCGAGGGAATTTCGTCGTAGGATTCTCATTTCATTCGCAACTGTTCGCTATACGTTATCATACCCGAGTGATTTATTAAACAAGTTAACGTACTTTTTTTTATTCTTGGGTTGTGTACTTTTTCAGAATTCAAACTTACGGAAAGTGCGGGTGCGTACAAATACTGTACAACTATGTCTTCAGTTATGTGCGTTTGTTGTAATCCTTATAAGGATTATCCCGTGATGGTATGAACTTTTGTTATTCATATGAAAATATATTTTCTACCTCATATATTATTCAAATCATACCATACTGTTTTGAAATAACACGTATCTTGAATATTTGTCAACGTACACCGTATATTATTCAAAAGGAAAATATATAAATGTACCAATAGTTTTACAAATTAAATACTCCATTTTGAAATTGAATATTACTAAATTGTCCAAATATTATGGTAGGTACACCAACAAATTAAAAAAAAAAAAAAAAATGACGTTCCTACTAGAAAAACAAATGTTGATATCGCCACAGAAAATTATAGTCTTATACGGAGTCTTATAATACGCGTATATACGTTTTCTATAAATCAAAATTTGAAAAAAATGCATAACCTAAGCACAAAAAAGGACAAGCATGGTTTAAGAACCATCATATTAATTAATGTATACATTCCTCAAATGGGAATGGGCCTCGCCTGACATTGACGAGTTGTTAATAAAACTATGGTTGGTTCTTTTCATATTATTTTCACTGCACCGCAGTAATCGCAGTCGATGCAGGTCCAATGCTTTTAGATTCTGCACTATTTGGTTTACAGAGATGCTGGAGAGAGCTGTACGCGATGTCAGCATTGGATTTCAAAAACGTATTTTTACATGGCATACATTTCCTTCATCATTCGATGCTTACCATGTGATATAATTATTAATAATTTATTTAAATTACTAGATTTATTATCACCTCTAGTGCAATTTTTCATGGGATGAATACGAATAATTGTATTTTCGACAGTAGTCCTTCAAATACGCGATAAAATACTATTTTGTACACTCATAAACAATGAACAACACAGTGAACAAATGATTGACAAATGGGATACAAAATAGCGCGTAGAGTGATAACAAAATTACTTTTAATTTATAACTTTTAACATTAGCTACAAATGATTGACTAATGTATGTTAGAATTATCCGGATTATGTCGAATTTACCCGTAATTTATAAACGGAAACGACATCTTTCGGACATTAATTTTAAGACATTTTAAGACTTTCAACGGTTTTAAACTTTAAACGGCACATCGTAACGTAAACTCGGTTCTCCAACGAAAAAAAAAAAAAAATGATGAAACCCCTTTTTTTTCACTTGTGTGCGAGTACAATTTCAAACGTTCCCATGGTCCTGGCGTAAAGCCCTGTGGTGGGCACCCGATACGTACGTGTACAACAATAATACACAACGTATTGATGGTCTGCGGGACGACCGCGTCGGCGACAACGTCCTACTCTAAATTTGTCTCGCGATGATAATCGGTTTTATTTTTTTTCTCCTCTTTCCTCGTCGCCTCCGCCGCCGTCGCGCGCGCACACGCTCTACGCACAAGTCTATATAAGAGAACGACCCGAACAGATGGTTATCCTTATATGCCCGCGCGCATCCATGTGGTCTCGGAACACAACCCGTGACAAGACGCCGCGCCGACTATTACCCATTATACGAGTACGAACAACTGCTCGGCCAAAACCGTTTTTCCCGCGCCAATTCCCGCGATATCTGCACCGAACTTTGGCCCGTCAAATTCGCCCACCCGTACCTTCTACCGGCCGACGCTTAAGGTCCGCGATTCCCGGCCACGGCACCGTTCCGGCCGCGGTACCGCTCGCCATATGTGCGGCTACTCCTCTCCGTACGTTTCCTTGTTTGTAAAACTACAATTTATTATGACCTTTTTTTTTTCTTTCTCTCTTTCTATCCTCTCCGCGTTCCTTATTTCGTCTTCTCGTCCTCCAACGTCACCGCGTTGTCGTCCAGCTGCGTGCGCGCAACAACCTGTAACGGAAACGTCCAAGTCTCCCCCGGCTACCGAACGCGTCCTCCGAACTCGTTTCGTCGTCGTCGTTGTCGCGGTCTCCGCAGTTATCCGCACCGGCTACTGCGCGTTCCGCTACCCGACGTTTCTGTGCACGCGCACGTATTACGATACCGGTAATACAGTCCGATACATACGCTGCTGTATCTTTACGATTTATTCGAATCGTTCGTTTGTCCGTACATCTGTTCATTTTTCTTACGCTCCCGTAAGTGCGACGCTCGAACGGTCGGACACGTACAACGCGATCCGTACTCGGCGCCGAACGAGTGTTCTCCGAGCAAGGGAAGTTCGATGTCCAGGACAATACGTCCGCAGTGCACGTTTCCCGCATAAACCGAGTGTACAGCTCGCGAACTTAGTCCTCCTCCGCGGCGCGATGCACCAACTGTTTACGAATTTTAATAACAGCTAAAATACGTAATACTATACATATTTATGTTAAAATATTCAAACACCCCATCACACTCTCCGAATGATCAGCGTACAGTCAAATTTACCGTACGTTTGCGACTCTAAGGATATAGATTTTTACACGTTGAGAATGGATTCGTCGAACATCGTATTTTTTACGGTCGAAACTTATTGATGAAAGTCGCGAAGCAAATTATATTAAATACGCAATCGGACTAATTTAACACCCGCACAAATTGATTTCCTTATGTTGCAGCAGCCGTGTACATAATTGTAAACGCGTATGTGACCAATTAAGACACGTACGCTAAAATTTCAAAAACGTGGCATAAAATCACTTGCTGGTTGTAATCCATTTTTCAATAATATTTGGTTCAAGAGCATAATGTCTTTATACAGTCTTATACATATCTTATACATATCTTATACATTACACCTGGTGCCAAATTCATCAAGAAATCATTATTATCGCTCTAATTGTGAATAAATATAGAAAAAAAAATTTCAGGTAATAATCTAAAAGAAAAACAAAAATTTAAAAGTTCATGTAGTTCTTTTTTTCGATATTATTTCAGATTAAAAAGTTTAAATACTTTTTTGGGACTGAAAAGTATAAAAGTTATGAAAGATTTCGTGTGAATTCAATCGAATTATATACATATTTATCAACAACTTCAAACCACAATTTACTGACTGGAAACGGTTCAACCCAAATCTACCTAACTCAATTCACCCTTTAAAGTAATGTCAGTTCAGTCAGGTGTAGCAAAACCATCCCCCACTTAAGATGGAATGGTACGGGACCGGTGGTGTATATATATAATATAAAAGAATATTTTTTTCATTTTGGGTCGGTTCTACTAATTGAAATGCTAAAAAGATGCAAGGGTTCTTTAATTAAAATATATATTATAATGGAAATGCTCAGGATACTTAAGTATGTACTGTTATTTTAATCTCATTTTTACGATCTTTTTTTAATTTGAAATTTAAAATTCATTTAATTATTATGTTTACTTCTTATCTAAAATCTAACGGTGGACCAACGCTCAGATGCCCTCCTACACTGGTGTATTTAAAGGAGGATGGGTAGTTTAACGATCACCTTTCAAGTTAATAACAATCACACCTTACGATTTTATCTTCAGTTTAAGAAATATCAATAAATTATTTAGAAATGTTATAAATATAAAAAAAAAAAATTAAGGGTGTTTTGTAAAAATGTTATAAACACCTTACATAAATTCTAGAACGATATCCATTTTACTTTCTCTTAGTAGTGAATCTACCGCTAATTACTCTCTTCTCACCTTGGTGGTTGTGGCCTGGTCGAAAAATGAAGTGGCTAAAAGTTTAGTGATCAAAAAAAAATAATTGAAATATCATTCGTTCGAATAAATTTTTGATCGAAAAATATAATATCGAACATTTAAGTGGTCTATTTGTTATGAAATCGAAGTATATTATGGTCAAAAAATAAATATTTTGAGCTAATTATTTAAAAGAAACCAGACAAGTAAAAATGTTGTTTTAAAAAAAATTGATTAATTCGTTAATAAGTGATGTAATACAATATTAAAATAATTAGTTTAATTTTAGTATTAATTAATTAATTAATTTTTTTGTTGCCACGTCCATAATGTGACATCTCAGTTTTTACTTCAATTTCATTTGGAATAAATTTTAATATTTTGATTAATTTAAGAAAGTAGGACCTATTACAATGAACCTACATACGAGCTGCATATATAAAAATATTAGACAAAGTAATTGAAAATCTAATGATTATCTTTACTTTGATCAAAAAATCCATTCAGTCATAAAATATTTCAAACATATTAATAAAATATTTGACCATTTGTTTTCGACTATATAACAATTCGATCACCCGATATTTCGATCTTATTTTGTCGATCACTAAACCATCGACCAAATGACTCGCACCGCATGAATCATAGTGTGGCATCAACAGGAGCAGACATATGGGTGTGTGTGTGTGTGTGTGGGGGGGAATCATTTATTTAATATATGTATATAGTCATTCAGATATACACAATAAATATTTACTATCGAACACTATGTATATTTTTGTATAGGTAACATTTTTTATGATAAATTATAGTATAATACATAATATAATAGTAATAATGTTCCTATTCGGGAGGATCAATCGATACATTTTAGGTTTTTAGCAATAGTTTCCAGCCTGCGACCCATAAAATGATACGAGTGTATTGATTCCGTACGGCTGGTGTACAAATCATTCGATTACAAATCTGGCCAGTAAAATGATTGTTGTGACTAGTTAAAAAAAATGGTTCATAAGTATTTCTTAATATTATAATGTTTTAGACGGAATCAAATTTCCATCCGAATAAGTGGTAAGTGTTGTTCGTCGGTCCGTCTGGGACGTATTTCATTACATAATTATTATTTATTAGTAATAATAGTATGTAAAACAGTGCTGTGGAACAGCAAATCACTCGGAACGCTTATTTTTTCCCTCCTCGAACTAGAGACGTCAAAACACACACGCGGTCACCAAAATAATCGTAAAATCGGTCGTTTAATATGATATACATGTTTAGGTCGGACGGCGACGTGCGATAGTAGTGGTACACAAACACATACACACACATGTCACACGTTCGTTCTGCAACAGGATCGACGCGAGGTGTGCCGAGTGTTGGCGATGGTGGAAAGGACGGGGGGATCAGGAGAAACCGAGAGCGGTAACGTGTGGTTATGTGTGTGTGTGTGTGTGTGTGCGTGTATTATGGATGCATATGAGAGTGTGTGTACGACGATCTAGGGGCGTGAGAGCTGGATCGGTGCGTGTTTGGAGGGCTGCGAGAAAACGAAACGCAGACGTCGACGTTGGCTTGACGGTGCCACGTGTGCGCGCGAGTGGACCGCCCGGGAAAACAGAAAACGATATTGACGACGCGGCGTCGTTGCACATGCGCGCCCGTGTGCGCACACCGGCCACTCTTGCCGTCGAATCGTTTCCACGTGTGAACGTGTCACTGGAAACGCGGTTCCGCGGGACGGTGCAACGGTGCCCGCGGAGACGACGCCGGAAGGGCGCGGCCACCGGAACGTTCTCTCCTGTCCGCTCGCAGGGACAGCGGCTGCCGGTGCACGTGGTCTCTCGCGGGAACCGTACGACAATGATTAGATCGAGAGGGTTGGGGGAGGCATGCCACCGGATCGCAAGTCGAAAGGCACCGCAACGAGTCGGTTTTTTTTTTTATAAAAATAGCGTTAGATAAATAATTCGTTATTATAAATGTCAAGTTTACACCATACGAATATACTTTGTCACCGGCATACAATCATACGGTTCGACTCGCAAAGGTTCTCACCAAAAGTAATAGATTACGATCGTAAACCAACCGCACTATTTGAGTTTGACGCCCTGTGTGAACGCGCTTGACGTATTCAAGGCCGTCCCGAAGAGGAAAATCAAGGGGAGGATGGTGAATAATACGAAAAATAGCCGACTATAATTTTTTCACTCCATGTATGTAGTATAATAAACTATATGCAGTCGTATTTTTACTTTTTAACATGTATATATGTATCAGTGTTGCACGTTCTTAAAATTGACAATTTAATTATATATATATATATACGAGTATAATAATACTTTATATTGTATAATAAGTAGTTATATAAATTTTATTCGTGATTACCACTGTATTACGAAATATGTAATATTTGTTTTCCGTAAGTAAAATTAGGTCCTTCTACCCTATATGAAACAAGTCCGACTGCCGATTGGTGTTTTCGTTGGGGGGGGGGGTGAAACAATCCCCAAGACCCCCCTTTTGGACGGCCCTGGACGCATTATGGTCGGCCGACGTCGTCTTAGTTCCGCCGACATCTGTTTATTGTTTCTTCCGTCCCTCTCCTTCGCATTTTACACTTTTTCCCGTCGGAAGGCGTCTCACATCTTGTCCATAAGACTCGAACCAGCTGATAGCGGATATAACCACAGTTGTTAGTTAGGTTTGGTTGTATGGGCGTAGAAGGTTTTCGATGTTAATAAAACAACGATATTCTAAAGCATCGGCTGTATTAACTTCGGTCCTTTGTTAATGGTTTTTGCATCGCATGAACATTGATCAAGTATAAAATAATGTCCGTATTGTGTTTACATTACATTTTATCAATAATACGACGAGCGATTGAAATGGCCGGGTGGTTCAATTGGAATGGAAATCAATCGACGGTCGTTGGCCGACGGTTCAATTAGAACGGTAAATGCTGCGCGCTCTAGTGTCGAAAATATCAAGCCCGTTTAACATAACGCTGACGTCAACCGGTATCCAGCGCTTTAGCCCTAAGAAAACATTGAGCGATTTTTTTTCAAAACATTTCGAGAACATAATTCAATCGTAAACGCAATACTGCAGGAAAAATCGATTTTCCAATACATCGAAATCACAAGTTCCAACCACGCACGAGGTTTCCATTTTCGATTTGTGATCTTACGAATGGTCTGTATGTTGTTTAAAAGTAAAATAGCCCCTTGAACATAGGTTCCGGTCTCGTCTCGAGGACTCATCCTAAGTCTCCTTTTATTCTTCATGTTTCGGAGGACCACCAGTAACGATTGTATGGCGCGGAGACTTTATTTCTGGTTTGGTTGCGTAGAAAATAAAATAGAAAATAAACCATAAACGTTTACATTTACATTGTTGTTTTGTGCACCTACGGTTATTAGTTAAAAGTATAAAAATTCCGTCCCTGGAGGTTAGGTTCTTTAACCCATTAAGCATTATGTTTATAGCTGTGCAGAAAATACACGTGTATTATTGGAAAATTGTAATGCTAATATGTATGGATTGTTTTAAAAAACAATCTACTGAAAGATAATCGTACAACGGTTATATTTACAGTTGCTGTTTACCTCGTAAAAAATATTTAATTATACGTCTACATTTATATAAGCGTGTTGTAACGTACATTAATCACAGCAAAATATATTTATTTATATGTGTATATGTATATATTCATATTCATGAATGCGTTGGTAAACCATAGAGTTCACTAGTAAACGTAGTAAACGCAGTGAGCGTGTGCCTCTTATATGTTCCTATATTTAACTGTATGAAAATCACTAGAGCCGGGCAACGCATTGCGTTCAGTATCAGTCAACTTGACTTTTTCAATTTTCAGTTTGACGCTTGTAGACCAAATGTGTGACGTATGTGATTTTTAGTTTTGATAAGCATACCACGGGCAAACCGTTTGCGACTCATTAAATCAACGATGACCAATGATTTATTTTTCCAACAGGCCGCCGAGCGTTTCTGTCCCACGGTCCTGTGCACATTGCAGACGGTGCACCGACGTCGAAAAACCAACATTTAATTTCGTATATTTCAGACGTACAACGCGTGCAAACGGTTGTTTCTAAATTCACGTAAAGCGTACAAAGAAAATAGGTTCGTGATGCAGATCTAAGAGCGAAACGTCCTCCGCAGATGTCGGCTATTGGTCACGAATCGGAACCATTGCACAGGGATTGCTGACGACGGCGGGTATTCGTGTGCATACGTTTTTTTGTAAGATACACCGACGGATGCGAAACAGACGACCGCTCCATCGTGGACACACGTTTGCGACGCGTTGGTGGGAAATGTCGCGGGTGTGAAGTCGTCGAGTGGAAAAACGTGCACCGACAAGGGTCGCGTACACCGATAAAGTCGACGCGCGGTCCATCTTTTCACCGGCCACCATGATCGGAGTTGCGGGACCGGGACAATAATGCACCGCGTTTACGACCACGTGTTGCACGAGACCCGTGAAGCCTACCCGGGTGCGGACGGTACGTTACGTGTCCGAAATACGATCCGAACCGCGTCCGAGACGAAATCCTGCGGTATACGTACGCGTGATCTTTTAGACGTTCGGCGATGAGAGTGTGATGATTAGAGCAGGATCGGCGCTACAAATTGCGGGGCCCCGTGCAAAATAGTTGAAATAAAATAATACACAACAATTAATATTTAATATATACTTAGTATATATATATATATATTATATACGTTATCGTAAAAGATGTAAATTAGGTAATAACAAAAATGCTTGGATGCTTAACATTAACAGATGATATCTTCAATGCCTAGGCATTAATTGACAACATAGGGAATGTTGTAAAAATTGAATATTTTGTTGGCACATTTACAACTATGAATAGGAAATTACCTAATATTATTAATATTTAATACTGATGTGTAATGTAGATATTTTTGTTTAGCGAAATATTAAAATTAGGTTCGTAATAATTATACATTACTATTTATGATCATAATCTATTGTATTATTACATCGTGCCAATTTGAATTGCATAAAATATTAAATTTTTACAAGTACATCTATTATTTTTGCATCCTGTTTTACTAATACATCTAGTATATCTTTGTGATTCCGATCACGAAATTCCATAGATATATTAGTATTATATGCAGAAAGAATAACATTTTATTATTCTGTAAAAAAAATAAAAATATTCTAACTACTTGGTTTAAATTTATCAATTACTAAATGCCATTATTAATTTGATTTACAATAACATTTTTGAAAAAAAAATCGGGTTTAATGCAAATTTTAACCTTAGGTGGATTATACCTAGTATATAGTAATTCATTTTTATAACAACCTATGAATATTGTATTTGTTGATCAATATTATCAAAATGCCGATGTACGTAATGCGTGAATGTATGTTCAGATAAATAATAAATAATATAAATTATTTTCTTCGAAAAAAATATTTACAAAAATAAAAATGTTTATAAAATATTCTCAAATATTCTCTAACGTATTGAATATTCCCTAGCCCCTAAAATATGATTTATATGCAAAATAAATTTTTTATGTGAATTTTGTATTTCATGAACCATAAATATATCTCACTCCCGTTTAACTGCATACAAAAAATATGTAAAATCATAAAAATCCGACCTCTAGTGATAATCATGGCGACGGTTTTGCGATGGTTTTTTTTCATTTTTCAGTCGGCGCACCGTATTTTACGGTGCACATTGTAGATCGACACACGCGTCGGTGAAAAATTTTCCGGACCACCCGTTTCACTCACCCCAGATCGGCAACACGCCGCGAAGTGAAAAACCTCGGATTGCGCGCATGAGTGTTTAGTTACTTTGTTACAATCTTCAGTTTCTCGGAGATTAAACTTTTAAAGTTTTGCTTTCAAGTCATCAAATCTTGTTAGAAATTGTATTACATACTGGTGTATGTATGTGTGGTATACTGGTGTGTATATTCATAGGAATGTTGAGTCTGAATTTTATATCAGGGAACCAGTTTCTCTGTCTTTCGTAGATTCTTTCCAGCTTTGATGCCACGTCTCTAATATATTTTGTTTTTCAATTTCTAGGTCTAGACGTATTTTCGGAAGGAAAAATCACAGTTTCCTTAATTATGACTAGGGAACGGATTTATATGTAAATGCATATTTTTATTAAAACGAGATATTTAAGATTCGATAAGAAATTTTTATGATTTAAATCATTCCTATTAAAATTATGATACTTTTATTTTACATATTTTTACATATTTGGTATGATTACATATTTTTACATATTCACTTATTTTTAAATATTTTTAAACATATTTTTATCATTTCATCATTCATACGTCTTCTTCGTATGAAAATACAAGAAATTATTTCAAAATTAGATCCAGAAACTTTTATCGCTATTGGAAAAGCTCAAAATATTATGCAAAATGAAACATTGAAAATTATTTAATTTTAATTAAAAATAATTTAACAAAATTATTAATAAAAAATATGTCCCCAAATGATAGTATGCAAATTGTTAAATCATCGATTAAAACTCGTAAACGGACCAATAGATGTCGTAAAAAAGAAAATTCATGCTGTTACAGAAAAAAATTCCAGGCAATATCAATTTTAAAACAATCAATGACATAATGAATGGCAGACAACCTTTTAAAAATTTGGAATTATCGCCTTCTGATAGTATACACTTGAAATATGCTTTTAATACATCGGTTGATGTGAAACGATAATTTAGCTGTTTTAAAAATATTTTGATATCTAATAGGCGACATTTAGCATTTGATAATTTATGACTTTGGCACCATTGTATTAGTCTATGAAAGAAAAATCATTTTTCTCATGATTTACGATTATTGTGGAATGGGGCGCGAGAAATATATTTTTATCGGGATTAATTATACTCGAATGATTTTTCTCAGATAATGCAATCCGTTATAATTACCAAACATAAGAATTTACCGTTGAGATTTTTGGATCAAGGCCACAGCGAAAAAATGGGTACAGACTTAACGGTAAGGTAAAGGAGTGCATGTGATGACACTCTTCGTTTGCACAAATCGTGATACGTTTGAAATCTAATAAAACTGCATTTAAAACACTGTAATCTGTATAATCTGTTGTGTGTACCATACTTGGCTGCGTGTTTGAGTATACATTACCAAACCTATTGTAAAATGTAATGTTTCCGAGTATTGAAGGCGCACAAAAAGACTAACGTCTGATATTCGAGTACTGTGAATAACTACTTTGAATAAAAAAATTTTCGAATAATAATTGACAAATGTTTATTATAATACATTGACTCGGTACTTCAAATACTGTATATATACATATGCTGAATTATTACTTTACAAACAAGTAAATTCAATTATGAATGCCATTTATTTGTTGATGTTTAATAGCAATTTAAATCAAAATACTTACCTAAATATTGTACCACGAGTGATTTGTATAAAATGTAGCGAAATCATTATATATAACGATGCGGTATCTCTGACGATACTTTCTTTTATTCTTTTATTCGAATTTTTAAGGTTCAATGACTCGACTGTCTAGGATATGTAGTATGTGTATAATGCATATTGTAACGAACGATTTACAAACTATTATTTAAAAAAGACCATATTTTTATAGCTAGGTTAGGTACCATGATAACATTGTGTATAATATACACAACTACATATTATGTAGTTTCGACATTTATAAATTATTTACTGTTGTGTTTTTTTCTTGGACGTGTTTTTCGATTTTTTTCAAATTAATTGTTCGATTGATTTTCCCTTACTCCGTAAGTTGGCATTCTACGACGTTTTTGATTATGATACTCGGATGCCCATGAAGTCCGTCTTGTGGCTTACGTGTTGTACTTACGTATTATACGTTTTTCTAGCAATAAATTTTCGAGCAGACTTATACTAATATTAATTATTATTTTGTTTTCACTGGTATTGTATTCGTAGTATAGACATATTTTATTTTAATATTCTTATAACCCACAATTTATAAAACAACGGGAACCCTTGAATTATATTGTGAATAAGAAAAGTTCTTTTTCACTAATGTGATTCTGAGTAAAAGCTATTGAAGTATTACCGTCTAATGATTATTATTGATCATTACATAGGTAATTTTCACTGTTATTATAAAATAATTAATCTTTTCAAGGATAAAAACTTTTTGGCTTAGTCCAATAATGAAAATTCTAGCTTCCTTTGAATACGTATGATAGTCAAACAGAAACACAATAATTATAACGAGTCGTGACCAAGATGACTAATAACATATTATATTCTTATAATCAAAATATGCAATAATATTCATCTTATTCAGACAACAATACAGTCGATATTTTATTTATACACTCGTACACTCCAAAACGTTGCGTAGGAACGCATGCATTTATTTTGAAGTATTTATATAGGAAATATTTATACGTCCGATCTCAAAATATATTAACAAATAGTTTGTTTATGTGATCGCAGTTAATAATGAACAAATTGTTGTGGATTTAGATTTGAAACAATTGCCGAGAATGGTTAAGTTCTTATTTTTATTCTTTTCGAATAATTGAAATCGTGAATATTATTATACACGCGTCTTGAGAGCATTTAAAATTATTTATAACACTTCAGTAACTGCAATGTTTTAATCATTTTGACATAGTTACATTGAAAGAAATATTCAAACGAAAAAATTTGATCAAAAGAAAAGAACAATAATATAGTTGTTGAAGTAAACACGTTTTTTCTTCTTCCTTATCCCAAACTTCTTTTATATCATTGCTACACCAAAGCAGTACGTTACGACCATCATAAATTCGTATTTTTCGTACATTCAATGATACTTAGGGGTGATAAATTGCAAAAACACGATTTTGATAACTAACTCTGAGAATTGTTATTAACAATCTTTGTGATGGATTTTTTATGTCTAAATTTATTAAGGGTTTTAAATAATTTTGTAAAAAAAAAAAAGAATATTTTTATAAATGTTAAGTGCATATAAAATTGCTTATAAAAGAAAAAAAATCGAAAAACTGTTTCGACAACTATTAGTATAATTTCTCTAGTTTATTTTGATACCAATATCGTGTCTTTGCGATTAACGAGACCTAAGAGTTATAAGACATACGAAATCGTAATGTTTCTACGGCCGATTTTTGGATATTTCTCAGAGCTCCTAATAGTAATAATTAGAGATCGGGACTCGTTGCATTTACATATTGTTTAATGATAACTACAGAATAGCCTAAATAAGATAGATAAACATTTATTTCATATCATAGAAAATTGTATTACAAAATTGTAATTGCATATTTTCGTATATTTGACAAATTTCGGCAATTTAATTTTTATTTATAGCATATTTACGCAGTTTTCGTTTGATGTAAATTTATTTTAAAGGTTTACATTATTTATTTTTACTTTCATGCATTGGTAAATATAACTGATCATAGAACGAGTAAGGACAGGACAACAAGGGAATTACTAAATTGTTTCTGTGTGTACTATCGATTATCGTAAATCGTTTACAGCACGTAAAGGGAAAATAAATTTTCGGTTTTTTTTCGTGCGCCGTGATTTTTATACATCGCTACTTTTGTTGCTCTCGTAATAATTACAAGAGAATTAAAATTATTTTAAAGATGTCGAAAACAACGAACAATACGCGTATTACACAATTTATCACCGAATTTGGAGAAAATGCTTTTTCAAGTGATGGAATCATTTTGTTTAAACATTTTGTGAAACGAAAATAAATACAATCAGGCGATATTTGGTTGCTCAACATTTGAACACAAAAAAACATATGTAATTTGAATAAATCAAATTTTTTAATCACCATTAAAAAAATATTTGGTTGCATATTATTGTGCATATTTCAGTTATTTTCAGTACTTATATCGTATAATTTGTGCGCAATAAGTCCCAAACCCTGGTAATAATAATCATTGAAATACACCGGTCAATGCAAAGGGTTTGTGTATAGGCAACAATATGGACTCGTTCGTATAGTTTATATCTGTAGTGTTTGAAACGGGCAGAATTAAAACCATATAATCGAATATTATTATAAGGTAAAATGTACTCGATAGGATTAGGGTATTGCTATTTTGATACATTTCATATTTACACCATTTCCAAATTCGTATATAAGGTCGAGAAGGAGGTTTAGGGATTCAAATATTGTACATTTTCATATCAGCACTGAACAATCAGTATTTTGTCGTCCCCATACAAGACATAATGCCGACCGAAATAAAAATAACCAAATTGAAATGTATTCTTTGTTAGTTATCTGGTAATATTTTGTTTTTATTTTCGTAATTGTTATTTCGCTCTTAAAAACCTCGACCCCCCCCCCCGAAAATATTTTTTTGTGTATGCACCAGCATCGTGTCATATAGACACTGTCCGTAGAAAAAAATGCATACGCTGTAACCGTGTATAACGTATACAACTAATATATCTGTCACATTATCATAATGATATATCTGTTATTAGAACTTGGTTGGAATAAAATGTTTATGAAATAATGCGCGGTTAAAATGATTTTTTAGCTAATAGTTTTACACCGCCGTCATTAAAATAAGGCCGTTATTATTTCATGTTATAAGCTTGATGTTAACATGAGCCATATGTTCCTGTCCCTCGTAGACAATCGTACGAATTGGTTTTGTGCGTTCGTTAGGACTTGCATGAAACACTTTTATAATCTAATAAATATAAGATTATGATATAATTATTATTCGTATAGTTTAATAATTTATTTTTGTAATATTATATTAAGTCCGGAAAATAGATGACGGTTGTCGGACTTCACCTCTGAGCTCAGTTTAGTATTCCTGTGTGCACGAAAAATAATGTTCAAACCGATAAAATCCGATAAAAGTTCATACGATGTGTCTGTTTTAAGATTTTACGTTCTACTGTACGTACATTTGTTTATTTATTTTTTTATTCGAAAGAATCATTTACATTCTCGTTATCTAAAAAAATAAGTAGGTGCATTTTATGTACAAATATATTGTTCACATCTGTTCAGGCATTTCGGATCGTACGGCAATCAGAAAATATTTCGTTTGATACGATAAATTAAACACTAACATTTGATTGACTTAATAATTTGATTCGGTGAATTTGTTGTTTGAAATTAGGTTCTATTCATCGCAATTACGAGTTTGGTGATTGACACAGTCACAGTCGCAGTTGTCGGTAGACTGGTATTCAAAAATAATGATCCAACTTCGAACGACCTGTTCGTATTTCAATTTTATCATATGCGACCGATTGCCATTGATCGTCAAGACCGAACAATATCAGTATTAAAGAAAAGTATACTATACGAATAATTCGTGTTAATTAATTAGTTAATTCGTAATAATTATTATTTTGTTTATATTATGCACAGCCATTTAATGCGATAACCGTACGGAACTATTTTTACGCTTAGCTTACATACGTTATTTTTCGAGTTTTTCCAGATAAAATAATAAGTACTTTTACGACAAAGTAATAAGAATTAAACGTTGTTGTTGCGCTACTACGTATAAAATATAATGATAAAAAAAAATCTTCAAGACACACGAGTATAAGATACAGCTGACATGAAGTGTGGGTTTTAGTCGTGTGTGTGTGTGTGTGTGTGTGTGTGTATTTAGTTATAATCTATTTTATTATATATTCACTGGCAAGTATTGTACTCAATTGAATGTATTTTGACACCGGATCAGTATAGCGATGAGTGGTGTAGCAAAAGGGGGGGGCTAAGGGGGCAATAGCCCCCCATGGGCCGTGTTTGTATGTATAGTGTATCTATGTACTAAACTAGTATACTACTATTTTTATTTAAGTATTTTAAACCTTTGGTATTAACTAAATTTTGACGATTAACGAATAACAGCTGTTTGTCTTTGGCGTAGATATTACAGATTACTAATACTTCTAGTTTCTACCATGATTATCACTATCTTTTTGATGGTTATCATGCAAGGTTGTGGCGAGTCACTATCAAATATTTAATGACGTTTTCAACATGAGAAAAAGTGTTAATATTGAAATAAAAATGCCACGAGTATGTAAAAGGCAAACTCAGAGAGAAAACTTTATTTCTGAAAATCCAGAAATATATTTTAAATGTTCTACTTTTATTCCTTTTCTTGACTATTTAATAGAATCAATGGATGCTCGTTTTAATCAAAGGCTTATTGATGTTATGCCACTTGAAGGACTTATTCCGGCCAATTAAAATATGTATGACGATGAAAATATTATAAAAGCTGATTAAATATATGCCCAAGATCTCCATGATGATACTTCATCTACAATCAGAGCTAAGCTGTTCATACGGAGGCAACAATGGAGTCAAAATACTATTCCAAAACCGAATTCTGCTGTTGATTCACTCTCTCACTGAACCAATCTTCAACCTAACATTAAAATACTTTAACAATTATTCGCCACATTACCAGTTACCTCTTCCACTCCGGAAAGAACGTTTTCTGCACTTAATCGCTTAAAAAATTATTTAAGAAGCACCATGTCGGAAAACAGACTGAATGGGTTAACTAATATAAATAAAAAAGAGCACTTCGATGAAAGTGAAATAATAATCGAATTTGCCAGAAATTCGACTAAGAGGATGCAGCCGTCAGAGTGGAGTGAGAGCTGTCAAATGACAACACTGAAACCAAAATTATTATTATTATTATTATAAATTATATATTAATAAATATTTTTAAAACTATACTAAAATGCTTGAATTACATTTAAAAACTTGGTGGGTGGAGGTTAATGGTGAATTCTCATATCCTCTCTTACCTTACTTATTCAAAAAAGTGATTAGCCCCTCCCATTTAAAAATCCTGGCTACGCCACTGATAGCGATTATCCGTCAACGGAAAAGTTAACAACTGAACTGAATTAAAATGTCTCGTAAATAAAACGTGTAATAAAATACATTATCCGTTTGATTGTTTCGCTATCAAATGAATTAAACACATTTAAGAAACTTCAATTAATTTTAGAGTTAAATAAAGATATTTGAATAGTGCGGTAACAGTCGCAGAACTTAAAAATAGATTATTAAAATATTTAAACGGTGAATCTGCTCAAACGATTTTGCAATAATAAATGAAAAATTTCAAAATAATCAAACCTAAAAAAATACAATAGATAGTAAAAAACCCTATTTCAAACCTAGTACATTTTATAATTCCTTAATGCATTTTTAAAAAAATATCAAAGAGCAGCTTCTATTAATGTTCGGGATGAACAAGAAAAATTGCAATATATACCTGTGTTTTTAGAGGTCTTAGCATCAACATTTTACGAAAACATTGAAAATCAAAATGTTAATAAATGATTTAGATTAGAATAAAAAACTTCGAACGGAATTTGAACCCGTTGCTTGTAAAGATATGCTTTAATTATTACTCGAGAAAAGTAAGTAATTAGATGATGAACTAATGGCATACATTAATGAAATGAAATTTTTTTTGTTTAAGTATAGATTCAGAAATGGCCTAACAAGATATAACTAGGTATATAATAAAGGGTCTTAAGCTAATTATTGCTAGATACATTGGGATATTAGATAACTCTTCTTTAAAATTATTAAAAGACAACGTAAGAAAATATGAAATCGTAGAATTTATGGTATCGGATGAAATAAATCTATCTCCTCCCGAAATAAAAACTGACATAATCACTCATAAACTGAATCAAATCTCAATCAAATTCAAGCCAAACTAACTTAACTTTTTTTCCCCCCAATATGAGCCAATGGCGTCGGGGGTACGAGTTTCCTATTACTTCCCCGACCCACCATCCTTAAGCCAGTGAGTAGTATGTATTTGTATGTTCTGGCTCTATTTTTTACAGGGAGATTCAAAATATTTGACCGACAGACACACGGTAAACTTTTTTTAGTTACCGTGCTCACGATTTTTTCAAAAACCTATATGTATGTTCTGGCTCCATTTTTTACAAAGAGATTCAAAATATATGATCGACAGACACACGGTAAAATATTTTTAATTACCGTATAAAAATGTACATTAAATATTTTTTACACATTTTTTTGTTTGACTAAAATAATTTTCACATTTATTTTTACACATTTCGATTTAACATTTGAATAGAATGTAAAATAATCCACGAACGTCACAACCACCGAATAATCGGATTCTGATTCGACTATAGAGGCATAAAAGAGTCGTTATAACGGCACACGTCGGACACCTAATAGTAGGCTGATATACTCGCGACATCGAACTCTAAAGAGTCACTGGAACTTTGCCATCTGCACGCCAGACTCATCGTACCCATAACCGATCGTTTTTGTGGAACATGATCACAAATTATATTTTACGATTATACTAAAAGTCTATTGTACCTAGTCTATTACCTGATAAATTAAAATTATCTGAGGCAAGATTTTTCAGTAAAAACAGAGATTCAATTCAATGTTTCTATTGCAGCTTAATATTAAGTAATTGGGTTAATGGAGATTGTCCGTATCGCGAGCATGCAAAATTTTCAAACAAATGTATATTCTTATTATTAAGTAAAGGTATAAATTTTATAAACGAAGTTACTAGTTCATTTAAATATAAGGGTTTAAATTCTAACTGTTGTAACATAAATAATTGTTATGATGAAGTTGATAAATAAAAAAAAAAAAATTGTGTATTTAAAAAAAAGTTGTTAAATTTTTTTATTTTACCAAAATTAATTGATAAAAAAAAAATGGAGCCAAAACATACATATAGGTTTTTGAAAAAATCGTGAGCACGGTAACTAAAAAAAGTTTACCGTGGGACTGTCGGTCAAATATTTTGAATCTCCCTGTAAAAAATGGAGCCAGAACATACAAATACATACTACTCCAGTGACGTGGCATATGGCTACGTCACTGGCCTACTTCTTCTTTCTCTAACCTAACTTAACCTCATGCAAACTAACCTAAACTGTTATTAGCACACAAAGAGTCGTAACTCTGTTCATGATACCCGGACCCAGGACTCACTCCCACCCACACCAACCACCATCAAAGTCCACCTTCATATGCAGACATCCACTGTACCATAGTCCAGAATGCTCCTTTTCATCCCACTTGTCTTTAATATAAATTTATAAATTGAATATATACACTTTGTTTTTATTTAGCATTCTAGTTGTCTGCATTCTCAATTCTTGCCGTTTCTATTTGAATTAAATCTTTTTTTACTGTTCAAGCCAACGTTGATGTGGTCTCCCTCTGGGGTGTGTTATATTTAATTAAAATACCACAACTTATCTTATTAGGCTGTCCTTATCTCACCATTTAAGCCCAGCCCATTCCAGTCTCTTTGAGACAAGAGATTTTTGGATATTTGAACCGTTAAAGATTCTTTCAATACCTGCATTACTTCTCCTTTCATACTACCCTGTTTCCTTAATCGGCAATATATATATATATATGTGTGTGTGTGTTACCGAAAATGTTAACATTTAGAAAATGATGACAGTTCTTAGAAAATTATGACAATTCCTAATAGCGGAAGGAAATTATATCATTGTCTATTATATGCTATAATTTTCTAACGATATAAGGCAAAGATACCATATTTTTTCAATATAATTCAATTTAATCTGTCTAATTTAAATATTACTTTTATCAAATCCAGCTCATAAATAAATAGCTAAATAAATTATTCTATTAAATAATCAATTATCAATAAACAATCAAGTGTTGCAAATAGTAGCTGCCTCCCGATATGGTATTGGTTTTTTTGCGTGACCTGTCGATTCTAAAACAGTAGTTGAATCGATTATTTATGAAAAGGACCAAGTCCAAAAAGTAAAACCTTCGGGAAATTAAAAATAACTATTTTTCTCTTACAGTTTTGCATGAAAAAAATTATAAAAAATATTTTAAGTTTGAATGTACTGTACTTATTTAAATTTGTGAATACTAAGTTTTCAATTTTTTTTTTAACTTACGGTGTAAGTTTAAATTGAATGATTTTGACCAATAAAATTGCTATATCATAAACGGGGTTATGTGCAATACAGTGATGTAAACCAAAATTACTTAACCGATATGTTTTACTATAACTTTCAAAATATATAAATCATTGAAAGGAACATATCCCAGTTTTTATTTTACATTAAAATTAACTTATATCATAATATCTTGCTTGGCATGTGAATGAAAACAACATATTTTATAACAATTAAAATTAATCAAAAACTTATTATTACATTTTTTTTGGCCACTTTTCAAACTGTTTATAAAATTTTAAATATTTATCTGGTATGTATTTTAATGTTTTTTGTATATCTAGAATTTTTTCTTTTTGGATTGGACACATTTTTTTATATGCTTTTGCTGAAGGTAATAAAATGAGAGAATTTTCTTTTCCAAACTTGAAGGTCTTTTTTACAAAACCATTAACAAATTCTTTAACAATAACAACACCTTTTTCATCAGAATTAAAACTATCTATAAAACGACTCATTGAATGGTTCTTTTCTTCCAGATTTCAAATGCTAGCTTTCTAATGAAAATGTAGATTTTTGTACAATAATTACCACCATGTTTTGATATCAAGTATATCATTCCTATTTACCAAGTTAACTGAAAATTTGTTTGGTATTTTGCTTGCACTGCATATCATACTCGTTAGCTGTTTCAAATCATAGTATCTATCTGTCTTTCTTAGAATTTTTTTTACTAGCCTAAAGTCTCTGTTACATGGAAGGAAAGAATGTCCTCGTATAGGCAATCTGTAAATAATTTTTTTGAACCTCCCTATATCTGTTAAAGCTAATAAAATCTAATAACGTGGTTATTTTTATTTTGTCCACCACATCCGTCACTATACAGATGCAATTCTTCAACCGATGATGGGATATTTTCATTTATATATTTCAATAAAAAAGAACAGACCTCGTTAGGTCCTTTATGAGCTTTTCCTACGTGATAAAGAAATATCATTGAACTATCATCTTTTAGATTATGAATGCTAAACGGATAAACTGATAACTGTCTCAAGTAAAAAATTTCTTGCACGGGTATACAAGGAAAACTTATATTTTGCATGAAATCAAATGCTAGAGCAAAAACTTTCCTATTGTTTTTTGATTCTTCAGCACTCTTTTTTATAGCAGAATAAAATTTATTACTTCTTCTTTTGTGTACTAAAAGCTCAGCAACTGCAACACGTTTTGCAGTATCGTTTAAGCTTGGGCTTTTTAATTTCACAATCATTATTATTATAATTATACAAAATCGTATATTATCATTGATAAGATTTAATTATAGCAAACAATTGTATTCGTAGGAAATTAACAGCTGTTATTATCAAAATAGTTTAATCGGAAAAATATGTATTTATTTATGAATAGGGTCAACTACCGTACCAAGCAGTGTTCATAAATAAACTAAATGTTTAAATCGCTGTAGTAAAATAAGTATCATACGAAGTTGGCTCCTTTCAAAAGTAAACTATACGTTTATACCCACAGGACATATTTATTAAAAAAGTCATTTTTCAAAAAATTGTCACTTATCACCTTTCATAAATAATCGATTCAGTTAGATCCAATAAATTTGATTTGCAAAGATTTATTTCAAATATCGTGTACATGTGTTTTAAAAATCCACTTTCAGTGTCTGCGATTTAAAAAAAATTATATTTATTTTTATTATATACCATGCGTTTAGATACGAAGATGATTAAGGTGCTATAAAAATACTAGTGTAATTTATTAGTGATTCACGAGCGCGATCATCATCAGAAATGCTCAAATGTACTGTGGTTCCAACATTAAGTTCATCATATTTTTTATTTGATGTTTTAATCATTTTTTGAGCCTATTTTTCTACATTGTGAGCAGATGATTGACACGCATTAAGTATATTTTGTTTTTGTTAATTAACAAAACAAAATATTATTAATTCGGATGGCCAATCTGTTGATTTAATTTCCACTATCCATGTTACCAACATATCTTCTTCGTCTCGGTTCACACGTTCTATAGACCCCTGAATTAATATCTTGGTTTTCCATGTACTATTTTAACATCACTTCACGTAGTATTTAATTTATTAATTACACTGTTAACAATCTCTCCCGTATTATCTATATCAGTCATTTGTGAATTAGTTATCGTTCTAATATTTACATTGTAAAGCTGGTCCCATATCACCTGCAACATCATAAACACAAATGCTTTCGTGTAAGACAGCGATGTGTGATAAAATTACCTAATAAACTAAGAAAATTATGACAACTCCTAGGCAATGATATAATTTACATCCCCTATTAGGTATTGTAAACATTTTCTAGGAATTGTCGTCATTTCCCAAATTGTCAACATCTTTGGTAACATATATATTATCATATAGTAATTATAATCGAAACAGAAACTTTTCTGATAAACCAAAATAGTCATATACAAGCATTAGAATGTTATCTGTTTTATGACAATGACCTAATGTGTCTGTGGAATTGTCCTCGTTCTCATCGTAAACCTCTATTCGATACAGATATATTTGCGTGAGCACTAAACGCCGCAATTATTATGTTATAATTTTTATACATTTTAAACGTGTACGCAAATCATATCACAGGTCAGATGACGTTGCCGTTTGGTCGCAGCAACAGTGATGGTGGTGGACACAAAAATGTTTTTATCATAACATATATAATCCGACTCATGCGGTAGTAGTAGACATGCGTAATAATACATTTATCTCATTGAACAGTGTACGCTCGCAGTTCACCCGACGTCCACGTAACAAGTAGCCGGTATACTCGTTCGTGGTCCGTTCGCACTCACTTGTTCATCACCCGCCCGGCGAATTCGGATTTTTGCCAATTTATAATTTCGTGCAATTCGATCTGAGGATATTCGTCGACGACGGTCGAACGGTATATTTGATTTAAATTATATTTTTGGATGACGAAAAAACGACGTATTATTATTATTATATAGTACAACCGATCGGGACAACGCATTTTGACTATGGATTTCATCGAATCCGTCGCATCTGTCTGATGGCCATTGCGTCCTGAAGTGCGTACTACATCACAATATTTTATTCGAGCGAAGGTTGTGTAAGAATAAATATTTATCACTGTCAGGATCCACAAGAAAAATTATCAATCAGCCGACCCCGGTGGAAATATTACCGACAGCCGTTTCGGTGGTAATATTTTTCATAGTCCAAGGATTTTTCTTGTCGACTCATTCGAAAATCATTACAATTGAATATGAGGTAGGTAATGTATCGGTTGTAGAAGGCGAACGTTTGGAGATAAAATGTGATTATTTGCGTGAAATAAATAACTCCAAAAAAATCACCAAGGTACAGTGGACAAAAGAATCGGAAAATGAAACATTATTTGATTCGCCGAACATAATATCATTGAATGAATCACAATGGTTAAGTTTTAAAAACATAGAGCATTCCAATCAAGGACGGTACGCTTGTTTAATCAGTGGTTCGACTGAGAATGGGTTGTTTTCCAAATGGTGTAATATTACTCTAACTACGTATAAAAGTACCAAATTAGACGTGGTGAAAAATACCGATGACAAGGATCAAGACACAGAAAAAGGAGATGATGGAGAAGCGGTTCCAAGATTTACAAAAATCAGTAATATGCACCGGGTGATCACTAAGCCTGCTGGAAATATGATGAGATTTAAGTGCAGTGCCGAAGGTAATCCTACTCCAAACATAATGAGGTACAAGAACAGACAGACGCCATTCCGGCGCAGTATGGACAAGATCAATTACTCGCAATGGGGAATGATGTTTGAAAACCTAATCGTATTGGATTCCGGCAACTACACATACAAAGTGTGCAACAAGAACGGATGTATTGATTTCACGTTCAAAGTCGATGAGATCGAAAGATTTGCACATAAGCCCTACATAATAGAGGGCCAACCACATAATGTTACTGCTTTGGTGTACACTAACGAATCATTCGAATACAACCCTTACGCCGATCTCGAGTTGTACATAAATTGGTATTATCATAATGCCAGTATTGTGAGCGTCACCGAGGAAAATTCAGAAAAGGGCATTGTAAAACAGAATAACGGGAATCCGAAAGTGTTGCAGCTGTTCAACGTCACATATTTAGACGAAGGATGGTACACATGCAAGGCGTCTAACAATCTAAACATGACCTATGCAAGCGCTTATTTAAAAGTGATCAGTGGTTATCCAGTGTACAAATTAAAGACTTTCAATTATAATCTTACCAAATAGCTGCATTGGGTATAAGTTTTGTACTAGTTATTGCTGCATGTGTCGCGATGCTAGTATGTAATCAGAGAAAGAGGGAGAAACTAAAAGCATTAGTTGAAAGAGAATCGGCTAGAAATGCAATGATCATTCAATGGACTAAAAAAATTATCGTCGAAAAACAAATGGCTGATGCACACGAAGCTTTGTTAACGCCGTTAGTGAAAATAGAAAAACAAGAATGTAAATACATAAAATTTGACCAAGAGTATCCATCGAATACGAGCTACCACTTGATCCCATTTGGGAAATTCCAAGAGATAATTTATCATTGGCAAAACACTTGGTGAAGGTGCATTCGGTAAAGTCTTGCGAGGCGAAGCTTTGATAGAGAATGAAATGACCACAGTAGCTGTAAAAATGTTAAAAGATGGCCACAGTGATACTGAAATGATTATTTTAGTGTCTGAAATTGAAATATTGAAAGTGATTGACAAACATATGAATATCATAAACCTGTTGGGATGTTGTACACAAGACGGTCCGTTGTATGTGCTGGTAGAATTTGCACTGGTAATCTCCGAGATTTCTTGAGACAGCACAGACCGTCCAACGATTGGTTCAAACTCAAAAGACATGTTAACACAAAAGGACCTCGTATCATTTGCATATCAAGTTTCCAAAGGAATGGAAAACTTAGCATCCCGAAAATATATTCATAGAGATTTAGCTGCAAGAAATGTATTGGTAAGCAAAAACTTTGTTATGAAAATTGCTGATTTCGGTTTGGCTAGAGACATTCAAGATCAAGAATATTATAGAAAAACGACCAATGAAAGACTTCCAGTAAAATGGATGGCACCAGAAGCCTTATTTCACTGGATGTACACAACTCAATCCGACGTATGGCTTACGGAGTACTGCTATGGGAAATTATGACCTTGGGCGGTACGCCTTATCCTTCCGTGCCTAATATAGAACTATTATTCAATTTGCTGTAGAGATATCGTCGTGTTGTTCTTTGGATATTTACATGATAATGAGGGACTGCTGGAACTACGACCCGAATAAGAGGTCGATATTCGAAAAGCTGGTGGAGATTCTCGGCCAGATATTATGGGAGACGGTCAACCAGGAATATATTAATACTTTCAACTTAACAGAACTTAGATCCCATGTCAAATTGTGAACATTGGTTTGCTGATGGAACGTTTTACATTAGTCCCACTTTATTTAAACAAATATATAAAATTCATGGAATGCAATACAGTAACGTACTTTCTTCATTATTTACGTGACTACCGGATAAAATAAAAACAATTATAATTGCTTATTTGAAGATCTTAAAAACTTTAAATATGAACGTCAACTAATAACAATATTGATTGATTTTGAAAAAGCTTCAATTAATTCAATATCTAAACATTTTTTTAACACAGAAATTAGAGGATGTTTTTTCTTTTTCCCAAGCAGTCTGGAGACATGTGCAATGTTGTGGACTTTAGGGAAATACTCAGAAGATTCACAATTTACTTTACAAGTTTGTATTTTATCGTGATTTTACGAATTTTATCATATCGTAACAATTCTCATATCAAAATAATTGTAAAACTCCACTGTTATATTAATAATCTAATTTAATAATATTTTTATAATTATTTAACATTATTTATGTTATTTTGACACAAATTGTGTATACTATACACTGTATAGTATAATATTTATGACTTTGATGATTTATTAAAAATTGGAAATTATAATTTTAGAAGTATTTAAAAATCATGTTTTTAGTCAGCTGTTTAATAAAGTAAAATATGCCACAAAAGGCACGCGTGCCGCAAGTTGGCCATTCCAACCCAGTCATATGCATAAATCTATGAAATAGAATAAACTCTGAATATAACTACTACATTATAATATGTATCATTAAAAAAAAAAAGAAAAAAAAAGGATTAAGAGAAAAAGAATCCCTAGTTATATTGCATATTCATTATTATTTAAAAAACATGTTATAGGATTATGTTATTAAATAATAATAATAATAATAATAATTTATTTAGAAAAAAATATATGATTTACACTAATACATGCAAAGAAAATTGTAAGACACAGGCTTGCAACTCCTCTGTAAGTATAAGCATTAGGTTAGTAAATTGTAATATTATTTCAATAAGCATATACGCATAATTCTTAATTTATTTTATTTTATCTTTATTGTATAAATTTCATTTTTTTTAATCATAAGTGATTTAAATTTTTATGTTATGATCACATTTCGATGCAAGGACATATCACAAAAAGACTAAGGAAAGACTAATGTGTAATTAAGGCGTCATATATCATTTAGATTTAAAATGTATAGTAAAATAATAATTATATTCAATTTTTATCAAGCAAATTAATTTAAGCAAATAAGTTATAAATATTGAATAGGACAATATACCAATAAAATATCACACACACAAACAAACACGTAAACATGCATACACCCGCAAAATATGACATATTAGGAGGCCGGTAATCGGCTCTCCATAGAGAGCAGATTTTCTTGTCGTGAGTGCGTGCATATTGCTCTTATAGATGTTTTTTGTATATTTTCATTAAATGTGTTTAAATAAAATTAAATAAAATGTATAATATCAAACGAGTGAAAATAGTCTTGTTATTTCAAAAACCTCATCCTATACTTCAAATGCCAATTATAATTTCAACTGAGAAGTCGCTACGAGAATCGGAGAACTTATATATTAGTTTATAATATAGTTAGATAATTGATTTAGATATGCATAACCATCCCCGGTAATTTTCTTGATTTTTCCTTTCATTATAATACATTTAACGTGTATGAAAACCTCAAAACTCACAACGTACTATTATGTCAATATCCAATTATCGTAATTATATTATTAGCCGTACGGTCGAATAATGAAAAAAAAATAGAATTAAAAAATATTAACAACTCGATTGAAATGTTTTTATGCAGTTGGCGCGCTTGCGCTATTATTTATACCAACTAGTGATGGGATACATTCGAATTTGCCGAATTTCGAAAATCCGGATCCTTAGGATTCAAATTCTTAAATCCGGAATTTACTTCAAATTTGATTTTCAGATTTCCGGATTTTACTCTAAAATCGAATTTCGGACTTTAAAAAAATTGAATTAGTATTATTTTATATACACTAATACTAGCTTAATGACCCGGCTTCGCACGGAATATTCTTGGCCGGAACATAGGTTTTATTACCTTACACTATATAAAGCCAAGTTTGTGTAACTGTTGGTAGTTTTAAAAAGTATAAAACGAAAGTTCAAATGAATCGATATAGTAGTTTTGGTGGTACGCTGAATTATCTCTGAATTCATTATCATCAACAGCTTAATGGTCCTTTAAGAACCTGCGCTGCCTCGACTTTCTGTCCTGCTGTAATTTCTGAATTACAATATTAATTACCGTTTCGTCCAAATATTTTTTAAAATCACTTCTTATTGCATTTATTGAATATTGGAGAAACAACCATGGCAAATTTAAATGTAGCGATGCTCAATGAGTGAGTAATACCTGATGTTGCCCGTTGAGAAAATTGTCAGTGTTCAACTCCTTATGGGTGTTATCATATAAGCATACCCGAAATAACGTTTGAAATAATAATTTGTTTTGTATTGTAATAGATAAATAATTAATATAGCCATTTCTATTACACCTTGCTGTTCCATGTATTATATTTAAGAGTATACTAATAGTATACTACAAAGTTTGAACTCGAATGGCACATCTATTGGAATCATTGAAATATGTGGCATTAGTATAACATCTTTTTTTTAAATTTCCCATTTAAAACTATGGTTTCGATAATATTGTATATCAATTTCTCACCGAAAGCCTAGGTACCATTGCAGAGTGATAATGGATTGATGTTTCATAAAATAATGATAGGCATGCCAATTTTCAATGTTAGAACTTGCGGCAGCATGTCTGGCAAATCAAATGTATTTAAAAATTCAGTTGAGTTGTATTCCAAATGTAATACATCTGCACTTCAAAATCAGAAAAGTCTTTGCTAATCTCAAATGACCGACGAAAATTCAATAGATTTTTATATCAAGAAAAATATATTTCAATGTCAGGTTTAACCTAAGGTTAAAAAGAAAAAAAATCAATTTTTTTAAAAATTATTAAATATGCATAATATGCATATAAAAATCAACAAAATATGCACTTTTCCCCTTAAATTTACCAAATATACAAAATATGCATTTTAAATTTTTTATTTTCAAATTCACCCTTGTATAGTTCGATTTTTTAGCTTGGTCTACTATAAATCGAATACATATTGAACAATATGCAATACCTACAAATTTCGAGCCCTATATATTTATGTGTTATATGTCACATATGTATATATATATATATATATATATTATACACGGTAAGCTCAAACAAGTCTACGGTGCATAGATACACGACTAAGTGTTTAAAACTCCGCGAAATTACAGAGGTTTACAACATTCGTTACCTAATCTCAAGAGCAGATGGTATTTTTTCCTCATTTTTTTCTATTTAAACTATTTCTAGTAGTAATTCTACGTTTACGTTCAAAATTTCGCGCTTTGTTATTATTGGTACCAATTTCTTGAATCACGTGGACGAGATATCAAGTCCGAACCCAACGCTGGGAGCTGTAATGGAGGTCTATACCCACCCCACATGTTTTACACATAAATAAATATGCATCACATCGAGCAATAGCTGCTACACGCGCTTATTGTCATCGACCAAGGGCACATCTGTTTACAACTCGCCGTGCTTCTACAACATTATCGTTGATCACAATCATTTACATTAACAGTGTTCAATGGCATACGTCGACGTGTAAGTATTCATCGAAAAGTCACCGTATAGATTTCAATTTTTATATGAGTTCGCATACGGATCGTAACCCTTTTTGCCATCTTACACGACACGCAAATGTCAATGGTATGTTTTGCAAGCTTTATGTATGTTTTTACTTTTACACATAAATTATTTCGTCACGGGCGGGGAAAATAAAAATAAATTTCCGTAAGAAAATACACACTTTCACACAGTTAACATATAAATTAGCATTCTGTTGTATTTCTTGCCGATCACTAACCGCATTGAATATGCCTTATATCATACGCACGCATTTATGTTAATTGTCTAGTATTAATTAGAAAACAATAATAACACATCAAAATTGGAAAAATTATTAGAGGCGGTGTGTGTACGTGCGTGCATTTGATATTATATTCAACGACGGGGGTTTTTTTTTCATTGGAACAATAATTTTAATAGTAATAATTATTTTATAGACAACTACCGTTTGGTACTTCCTTTTTATTCATTATAAGTATCACAACGAACACAAATCAAATACCAAACGATGGTTGTCTACCATATACAGAAACTTTTTTAAAAAAAATACTAGAGTTATAGGCTCTATAAATTAACAAAACATAAAGTGATACATAAACATGCATGTATATAGGAGTATATTTTTAGTAGAAAAATAATTTTTACAACCAAACAATATTTGTACGGGTCTTGCTCCAAGGACAATAAATGAACATTATGGAGTTATATTATTATCATCGTTGGGTTAGTTTATAAAGTATATAAAGTAATAAGTTACTCTACTTGTTACTCATTACTTAAATGTAATGAAATTACATTTTACGTTACATAAATAAAATTGCAATGAAAAAATTAACCACGTTACTTTTAAGTTACAATTCAAAAATTGTAAAAATATATTAACTTAATATTAAATACTATAGAAAAAAAAAAATAGTACTACTTAATACAATGTGATTTTATAAATTCGATGAAATAATCTTGGATGTTGATAAGGTTTCCAAATTCTCTACATATAAGTAACAATAAACGTAATTAGTTGCAAATTTGACTTAATTTTATGAGGCGGGGTACTCAATTTACGAGTATTATACACTAGTTAAGTACAATATTATTTTTATATATATGTTTTATAATTTATAATATATACAAATAACTTGGGCAATGGGGGGGGGGGGCGATCGCTTCAATCGCCCTCCCTCCTTATTATGCCACTGAACGTAATAATTTTTTTCATAATCTGACTCATATAAAATTTAAAAAACCTTCTTTACGATTAATTTCATAATTTTAAGATTCAAACGTAAAATATAAAATAATAATAGTAATAACAATATAACAAATACGAGTTACAGAATGCGTGAATTTGAAGGAATGAACTGTAAGTTGCGACTGCGTGTCAATAACAACCAAATAATTGTGTTTGGTTTTATTTTATTATACCTATTATTAATTCTTATCCTAAGAAATCCTATAGAATTCGTTTATAGTTTTATTCAGTTCGAATATGTTGATGACCAATGTCTATTTATATTTTATGGCGTTAGTACAACTATTTGAAAACATATCTTGTTGAAATCAGAAACAGTAAATATTTATGCATTGATCAATATAATTTTTATCTAAATATTTTTAAATATAATATGGAACCAATATATTGAAAAGTTCTTTTGGACTGAAAGTACCTATTTGTAAAGCGTTACGTCCAGAGAAATTACTTATTTAAAACAATTGCCATTAAACATTCATTACACGTTAAAAATTGTAACTAAACTACGTGACGTGTTACTATAAAAAATACGCAATATTAGCGTATTGCGCCAAATTTCGGCAAATTTGCATTACAAGTCCGAGTGCTGCAGGATTGGTAAAAAAGAAAAAAAACTACGTTGAGCGAAATGTCCATCATGGCATATCAAATAATAAAATAATACAATGATTATTAGCATTATTATTTTTCCCCGCGAACACCGATAAGTATACGGTCGATAGTGATTTTTGTTAACGTTAATGTTACAGCGATTGAAAATGATTAACAAACAAATAAAACAAGCTGTATTCGCGTCCAAAGTCCGTATTAGTTACAATAAGGTACATGTGTAATATTATTATTATTTTTATTGAGACAATGGTTGAACATTGTGCTCGCATTTGCAGCTACTGCGGCGACGCACATTACACAAAGTCGTTAGATATTGTGCTCGTGATTAAAAATAAAATTTTTAAAAAATGTACGGTTCGACTTGTTTAAAACCATTGAGACAAATCGAGTGATAGTAGTAATTTATCGGAGACGTAGAAACTGAACGTTATCATTACGTTTTGAAATCAATCTAACCTAATCGAGCATTCTAACCAAATCTGCTGTAGCAAAAGCGTATATTTTTTTGGAAGAAAAATTGCGTCATTACTTTTATTTATATAATTATTTGATAAATAAACTGAAAATTGTGTTAATCTGTGCTCTAAACATTTTTTTTCCGAGTAGACGGAATTTTTAAATTCATTTTTGTACCTTTATATTTTTCCGGGCGAAATTTACATGAACCATATTTTATCTGCGTTTTTTTCTGGTCAGAATTTACCATAAACCTTATTTTACCTGTTCACTTCATGCGGAATTTACAATCGCCCATAAATAGTTAGATATATACATGTACGATACGTTATAAAGTACTCCACCTTGTTCGTGTAAAAAACGTAAATATCATTTAATAGTAATTTAATCAATTATATTATTATGATATATTGTAAGACATCGTAAGCACATTACTTCGCGCGTTCATAGTTAACGGCATTATTCGTGCGTAGGCCATTGTATTACTATATTGTTCATGATACGGGGAGAGTGGTTAGAAACACGATTTGCAAATCACGGCTAGCAGATCGGGTTTTTTTTATCTTTTTGACAGAACATTAATAGGTATGATTAAGACTAATGGTTTATAACATAATTCATAAATCACCGCGGATTTCTGTACAATTGTAATACCGTGTGGAAAACCCGTACCAACACCTTCTAAATTATTAAATTCTTAATAAAAATCAAGTAAATTACCGACACAAACCAAAGGCATTTGAATACATAGCGGACGTTCTTCCCTTCTACCGTATGTAGCCGTACACTTATGTCGTGCCCCATTAGGAATATCGATGCGAGTAATAAATAAAATAAGTGTTTAAATTTATTAAAAAATAAATAAATAAATAAATCTAGCCGTCAAGATCACGTGTTATACAGTAGGTAGCCAAGGAGACCGAAAACAGGTATATAATCTCTGTCCCTGGTGACAACCGATTGAAGGTTATTGAAGTTTAATTCCATGTATAAGTCAGTCGATGGGCTTTCGGACAGTGGAGTTGGAAAAATAGGATAACTACTGAGCCGTGTGCAGTTTGTATAATATGTACTGCAACCCGATGGCAAACTCGATTTTAATCCTCGTTTTATCTTCAAGGAGCTTGACGAAAATACAATATACATATACTCATAATAATGATATTACGCACCTGTGCATTAATATACATGTGTGTAATAATTGTATTGTGAACGAGCAACGTGTTTGCTTAAATCGCATACCTTCATTTAAAGTCAGATTAGAACTATATAATCACTAGATCACCACGTCTGGTTACGAAAACATTAATAATTATTTTAAAAAAAATAAGAATAAGATATATTATTATTATCGCTGTGTATCGTGTACATTGAAATAGTTATCTGCCGTCCGCTACAGGTCGCGAACGCCAATAAGAAAAATGTGGGGGGGGAGGAGAATGTTACGAGCCATCTAGTAATACGGATTTAGTACGAGTGTTGCGGAATGTAAATTTATTATTGAATAATAAGACCTGACTGTGCAAATGTTTGTCGTTATTCTACAACACGCGTTAAAAAAAACTGTTGATCTTTCACCAAATTTTTTGTTTTTTTTTTTCCAATGATATCATATGATATACATCGAGAATCGGTTTACAACGAGCATAAAACATCTATAAATCTGTCGAAAATAATAATTATTGTCGCCCAAGTGAATTAATATTTAGATGATATAGTATATTCGGTGGAATTACCCCAACCATAAGTTTATTGTCACCGTTATTACTGGTCGTTTACGCTATCGTGGCAGATTATTTCACCCAAGAACACTGTAAAACATTATGTCCTCAAACAATATTATTTTATATAAGTTTCATGAATGTATCAAATTTCTAATCGGAATTTGTCACTCGTAAAGGTATGGTGTCCAAGCCGCGGCTACAGCCGCAACTATCGGGGTGATCAGCCGCCGTCTGCCTGTTGTTCTACACCGGCGACTGGTCACTGCGGCTCGTCAAAAATAAAAATAAATTAAATAATGTTGTTTTAGTGCTTGTACTGTAAAAACCTATTTATTCTGTATGGTGTATGTACTAATATTCACTATGGTCGACACGTACATTGTTAATAACAATAACATTTTGCTGCTTCTATTGGAGGAGAAAGAAGAAGAAGAAAAATTATTGTTTTCCTACTTAAATCCTCCCCCCCCCCAAAAAAAACAAAACAGACGTTTTATATCAAAGTCGTAAAACTAAAGGATTTTTTGAAACTTTAATTGATAGACAAATATGAAACAAAATTTCGCCAATTTTTTGGGTCAACCGTCAACAGTTTTATATAGTTTTATTATCCTTAGATGAATTTGAACTAACTAAACCACCCAGCAACAGAGTGAAAAACCTTTTGTAATTCAGCCATGGTCTTTAATAATATTAAATATTAAATAATAGCAAAATCCGCTAACGACTGTCGCTGTACGCTGCTTTCGAATGAGTAAAGCCGCGAGTCGCAGCGGCTCAATCACAGTTGCAAAGCCATAATCGCTCATTGGATACCAGTCCATAGGAATTGTGTAAAAACAATGTTGCCGCGACTAGCCGTGGTTTGGGCACCGTACCTTAAACGAGTAATATTTTGGTAGCATATGCTGAAAATATGAAACGTTTTTTCCTCAACCCTACATAAAAGCTTGACAAAAGGAAAATAATTATCGGAATATTAAAAACGTTTACAACCTAATTAAACAAAATCTCTTGTATTTTTTATGTTTTTATGAACAGTGTTTTGAGAAATGTCAAGTTAAAGTCTTATATCATAATGTACAATTATAAAACATGAACAAATATAAATAATCAAAATATGCGTGAAACATAATACTGTTGGATCGTAAATCGTATTTTGGTTCGTTGTGTATCGAATAAATTACATTTTGACCGGGAGACGATTACGATAGTCATGTACAATTATCCAATCGTAGGCAGAGAAAGAGTCCAAATGACTTGAGAACGCACCGAGCCAGGTGCGTACCGGGAAACTGGATATAATCAGGCCCCACATAATATAAATACCAATAGAAATGAGTCTCATGTATACCTATATATTACGATAGCCAGGTTGTCTACCCATTTCCTAATTCAATAACCATAAACCTAAATAATAAACCAAATCAACATTTTGATTTAAGTTCTTTAAAAATAAATATATATACAACAATATTAAAATAATTATTTTTATTTAAGTGATCTTGAATAAATTGTAAATTAAATATTAAAAAAAAAAGCACAACACTGGTTATTTATTTTTTCTTATCAAATAGGTTTATTTATTTATATTAATTATCTTTTAACCATTTTATACAGTATATTAAATTACGTTTCAAACAAAAATTAATTAAAATCTTTTGTGTTAAATGTTGACGACAAATGGAATGTAAATTTTTGCATATGAAAAGCACTAATAATAAATTTAAAAGTCTTATTTTTAATAAAAATTATAATACTCAAAATAATTTAGGTATGTCAATAACGATGACACAAGATCAATTTATTTGTTTTCGTGAAGGTGTGTTATTATGGTGACGGTACATAATTGTTATTTTAAGAGAGAACGGAAATGTTTGACGAGATCGGAAGAATCTTTCAAGACTATTTTTTTAATAAATATCATTATCTTAATGTTTTTGTGTATTATTATAGGCATTGAAAACGTTTTCAGAGCATTCAATCTTCCACGAAATTCTTGAAAATTCCAAAACTTGCTCCCTTACTAATAGGCTTGCCAGCTGTTGAATTACTATCATCCCAAAAGAAAATTTTATCAGCCATTCATAGATCTTGTTACACTCGTGAGTGCTATACATTAAAGAAATCGAAATGATAAACATAAAGGTAAACGGTAATCGAAATTAAAATATGACTCTCTAAGTATAACATTTCTGTCACACCTGTACAGTTAACCTGTAGTTTGGTTTTCGACCACGGTCGAAGCGTTGGAATGTCACATTTATCCGTCCAGGGTTAAGATGGGAAGACAGTAAGATGGGTTATCCCATAGTGGCGGGCGAGGAAGTGGAAAACCCTATGACACCGTATAATAAAGTGGACATTTCCAAGAACGTTGGCCGCGTATTCCCAGCACAACCAGAAACTTAAATATATACCAGGGTCCGTACAAAACATAAACTTTCGGTTAAATCTTATACACATATCACAACCTCCTTGCACGACGCATAAACATTCAAACGTATTTCGTTTCCACTGTTCCCACACAAGTGCATTGGACGTTACGGATAAATTTGTTTTGTGCGATTTATATAATAATTCGAATTAGAAAATGAAATCGTTCGCGCAAGTGTCACGTCGCCGTTTAAATTTTCCCATTCTGTGTTAACCGGAGCACCTGATAACGGTGTCAGCGTGTGATGTTCGAGAATTTTCGATCGGCGTGTTACCGCGGTACGATTATCACCGGTCTGTGGACGCCATTACTGCCGGGACTTTTTTCCGCCGACACTTTCTATGCGAACGTCCCACTCGTCGTTTTTCCCGTGCCACCGGCCGTGTGTGCGGCATAGCACGGTGGAGTCACCATCTCCGGGGACAACTTCGTGTGTGTAACGACTGTTCGAACCGTAGCTGACCCGTGTCCGCGAAATTTTCTTTCGGTTATCGTCGTACGCGGAGAAGTCAGTTATTGTCAATCGAGACCGACGCCGCTGATAAACCGATTCTTCTGCCGGTTGTGGCGTTCGTCGCACGTGTGGACACGGCCGCGTGGGCATAACCACTCGAACGCCAGACCGTCCAAGGTATGTTCTGTTGTATTTGTTAAAAATATTTATTTTTTTTTTTTATTGATTTAAGGCTTCAACAACAATGATAATTAGCCTATAAAAATATTATATTTATTTTTATACGATTTGTCTTATTATATTATTACAATGCGCTTGGAGCATATGTGATTTTATTGTTATTTTTAGATTTATCATATTTATTATTACTTTTTTTGTTAATATAATTGTGGTGCTTTTGGCCCGTTTATCCCGGCATTTGTTATAATTTCATTAATTATCCTTGTTAAGTGTTCTTTTTTATTGCAAACGACGCTAGTGCATCACACTATCGAACCAGCGATGGTTTGACTGCGACGAGTGCAAACAAGCATAAATACGAGAGATGACAATCAGTACAGTAGTTGTAGTGAACCATTAACTTCACCATACATGGTTAAAACGGTAAATGCTGTTTTATTAAATCTATTGCCTGAAAATTCAAAAGAAAGATATATATTGACTTATGAAATACTTTTAAAATTGAGAAAAATAAATAAAACCAAATCATTGTCGGAAAATGTGTTTCTTACAAATTTTAACAAATTATCTACAGAAATTAAACCGTTAACTCTATGGTTTATTTATTCAATGCTAAAAGCATGAAAAAAATGAAACATAATATTAACGTTGTTACTTATTTAAAATTACAAATTATTTTAAAGAGAAAATCGAGTGGATTAAAAGTAAAAGTTCCAAAGTTTTGACTTCAACCGGTATAAATAATTTATTGGCGAAGCTCCTGATTTTCAATATTTAGTAAAAAGGTAGGCGATATAATATTGTTTTTTATATATTGGCTATTCATTTTCCGTTCATTTGTTATGATATATGTAATATTTATTATTGAAATATATATTACACATTAAACTTCTCTACTCAAAAACAAATTGCTCACGATCATTTACTATTAAAGGGGAGTTATATGATATTTTATAGAAATACATGGATTTATTATATATATATATATATATATAAACGGTTAACGCATCAAGCAGGTTATTGGAAAAAATAAAATTGGAAATATACCTAAAGGAATTACAATATATTTAAATTTATTGTGTTCCCGAGATGATACAGATCATTTTTTCCGCTGAACATCAGCAACATTACTTACCGATTCTGCTGGTGATTTTACAACTAGTGATGGGAATAATCAAATGGAATAATCGAATGATTTTAATAATAGAAATAATGGTGACAGCCCAGTGTGAAAATGCGTGACGCTAACTTCGCTGTCACGTAGATTTTGAGTTTAAAATTTAACTTCTCATTGTAACGGATATGTTACGTATCGGTGAATTTATAGCAAAGCAATCTAAAAGATAATTCTGTGGATACCTTACTTAATTAATTTGCATGCAATGTTTAATTTTGAAATGACATGGAATTTCATTTACATTTAAATGTTACTCGTGAGTTTAATGATTTGTATTAAACATTACAATTGAGATATTAATTTAGAGTGACCATACGTCCCATTTAAAACGGGATTGTCCCTTTTTATATCATTACATCCCGTTGTCCCGAAAAACTTTGAACGAGACGCTTTTTGTCTCGTTTTTAGAATAGGGTCCCGTTTTAATCCTGTTACTTCCATAAAAATTGTAAATCGAGAGTAAAAGAAAAAAAAGAAAATATGTAATATAGTATATATATATGTACTACGAACTCATGTGCGAGACTTCTAACGAAATCGATATTAAATACGAATAGTTTACCAACATACAGTACTATTTATAATCAACGATATTCGGTATAATAGGTATATTAGGTATATTAATCGAAAAATCGAACATAGTCGTGCAGTAACGTATGTACATTGCAACGATCTTGTGTTATTAATTTTATAGCCACTGTGAATCAGTTATTTTTAATTAAATTGTTGTGAGTCGTTAGTGTTATCACTTTATGGTTTTTTTTAAATGCTTAAAAGTTAATATATGTTCACTGCACCTTTGCAGATTAAATAATGCAGTAATAGAAAGAATATTTTCAATCACAAATATTTTATGGACGAACAAAAAAAATCATTCTCTCATACCAACTGTCAAAGCAATAAAAATTCTTAAAAATAATTTTAAAAAATATTCCTGTAATGATTTTTATGATTTTTTGTTAACACAACTAAAACTATTAAATGCAATCAGTTCATCAAAAAAATATAATATCAAAGGATGTAATGAAGAAAATTATGAACAATTGACATCCACTCAATAAAAATAAAGAATATTTTAAGTAATTTTTTTCAATCTCACAGCAAAAAAAGAATGTAAATCAATGTTTAATTAAAATATTAAACTAATTAAAAATTATTTTTGTTACATATAATATAGAAGTTAAGAAAAATGTGTCCTTTTTTTTAGAGAACATATTTGTCCTGCTTTTTTTTTCATACATATGGTCATTCTATATTAATTGTATATAAATAATTTACTTCCATCTAAAGTTATAGGTAGGTATCAAATGTGACATATTTTATTATTCAATATGCATGTACATTATAGAACGTACAATACTATAAAAATGTTCATAGATGTCGAATTTAGGTCACAGGCGAGTTGGTATCGGTATGATTTATTTTCATATCGTTTTTATAATGTTTATTCGTTTTGACGATATATTTAGAGTTCAACACCTAAGAAGCAAGAACTCAGCATACTTTTAAAATTACTTTTATATACTTTTACAATTTACAATTGTTTAATAGGTTATTATTATTAATTATATAATTACCTTTTTGTTTATTTCAAATTATGTTATTTCAATAAAAATAATTATTAAATATTCCAACTTTAGTAAATGTTCGAAGTTAATACATTTCATGAATGTTATGCAATGTTTGATTCCCTAATTAATTCAACTGAGGTAGGATGTTTTTATATAAATATTTCAAAAGTATCATCTTATTAATTAATACCTTTAGATGAAATTAGTTTGAAATGTTTTTTTGTTTCTTATCCAACAATAAAGCTATAATATACTTTATGCATTCATTATAACATTACCTGAATACAATTATATTTGATTTTTAATTATTTTAAATAAGGTTTTATTATATTTTAAGTGTTTATTAGTTTATATTTCGTACATTAGTAAATTTAGTTTTTTGTGTAAGAAATAATCACTTTATTTTACATAAAAACAAACTATTATTTATTTAGCTTATTATTAAAGCTTATTATTTTATTAAAAAATATATATAGTTTATGTCTATTTGTAAATATATTATTTTATTTTAAATTTTAAGTTTGTTTCAAATGTAATATTAAAATATTACATAATTATAAGTTTTAAATCACAATGAGTATAAAAAGTAATAAATAAATAATAAAATAAAAAAAAAAACAATATATAGGTATGTCTTTTTATAAATTACGTCTTAGTTATTTATCATAAATAATATTTTAATTACAAATTTGTTATGTATTTATAAAAACATTAATTTATAATTATGTAAATTGTAATTATGTTTGTATTTGTATTGTGTATATGCTCTAGATAAATAAATTTTCGTTGGCAGCATAATCTGAATAATCTAACATAATCTTTTTCTCACATAATATTTTAACCTTTTGTATTTATTTATAATTTTAACTCTTAACTATTTATGCGTTATTAACAATACAACCAAATTCCAAAGTTTAAACTAAAAAGTTCCCAAGAAGCTTACAGTTATATAACTATAACGTTGAATAGTATTGATTAAAAACATAATCTGGAAAGTTAAATGGAAGTTAATTTTTAACATTAAACATGGAAGTCAATTTTGTGATGTATAATAAGAGTTACGAAAACTACAATATTAACTTCACGTGGTAAACTAAACATAGATCGCATTTGATAATATCAAATGCGAGTTACTTTTGTAACAGCGTATGGCTTAGGTCAAATAACTAGGCATAAAGGGTCTAGGGAAAGTCACTTGTACGTTACTAGGCTTTAAATATTAACCTCACATCACACAATAAAACGTTTATGTGACGTCTCATGCACTGAATTTTGCACACTGGGAGACATATTTACCAGAAGTAAATCAATTAAATTATTCAAAAAATTACGTGTTTTACTTATTTCCCATTGGGTACTAAATTTAAAAGTCGACAGTCCATCAGTATTGTATTGTAATTGTTAAAAATAATAAAATTACTGAATTTAACTGAAACTATAGGTACCTATTTGGTAAGGGGCCCAGGTCTTATAATGTTTGAGAGGGCCTACCGGAATTTTCCCGGTATCCCGGTGGATCAGTACGCACCTGCACTAAGCTAATATGTTTTTGTTTCAGTCGACTAAGAATCGCCGACGGTTCATTGTACACAAAATTTACTTCACTATACCGAGTGGACATGCGGAGCGTAAAAATGGTAGCGTACAGTGCGTACAGTGCGTCATAGACGGCTAATACGGGTTTACTGTGATCACTGTCTCACTAACTGGCGTTAGTGTCAACGCCATAAATATTTCAATTCGATACGTATCAAAACACGTATCCTTGGCGATCAGCGACGATATTTTCCAATATAGAAAAACGTTAAATATGCCGAAGAATTGAAAAAAAAACAAAACAAACATTTTAGAACTTGTTCGGTTTTTACTGTGCTTTTAATTCATATCAGACGTTGCGTGTGGAAGCGGGGTTATGGTTTTAGAATATTCGCAACGATGATTAAATCATTCGTCTTGTTTCATTTGAGAGCTTAAGACGTTTAGACCGTTCGGCTGTAACAAATATCCCGTAGCTTTGTTTCGTCATCGTTTCGCGACATTGTTTTTTAAGTCGAAAAACTTTTTTTCTGCTTCTTTTATTCTCCGAGATCAGGTATGCGAAAAGTTCGTCGTATTACTTTTTACGATGTTATATTCTCCGAATACCAATTACGAGTCGTTGTAATAACGTAGGTATTATTATTATTGTCGTTTTCACGGTGTATCCTCGGCACTCAATAACGTCGTCGGTTCTAATAAACTCACGGTGGTTCTACGAAATTTCATTATTCAAAACCGACGCGACTACCGACGACCAACCTTGTACGTACGACCCGTTGCGAATTTGCCTTGCCGACGGGTTCGTCTCCGCGTCTCTCTCCACCCTGTCTCTCGCTCGCTCCCTTTGTCCGTAGCGTTGTGCCACCACGAACAAATATCATCTTTACGCTTTACCGTGATTAAGCACGTTCATGTCTCGTGTGCTCGACAATGGTTTCTCGGTGTACATCGTACGCCACATGGAAGCGGTCTTTTTTTTATCAACCCTCAAGACCGTGGCCTAAAGGGCCGTCTGCGGTATATATTATACTTGTACGTTCTAGTGTGCAGTTATAAGGCTGTGAACACTACTTACCTACTCCGAATGTTATCGTCACAATAACATTACCAACACACCGGCCCACACACTGTAGAAGAAAAATTACGAATTACGTTTGTAAACGTATAGACGTGTGCGATATGTACATATTATGTTATTCGTATTATTATATATTTTCGGATTAGACTGCAGCATAAACATATTTACCAGAATCATTTTTTTTCGTATCACGAATATTAAATAGTCTAGATATGTGCTTAATAGTATAAACGGTACTAGTTTTATAGTTTTCAAGTTTTCTTAAATGTAAACCGTATACGCGTGTCTATAGGTACTGTTTACTGCACAAGTACATTTTCATTATTTCGTTTTTTTCGATGTTTAGTAAACAATTTTTTATTGATTGAACCAATCATGTAAATCGTTTGTCGAACCGATTAACTTCGACAATTGGAAAATTACAGTTCGACGAAATAATATTATGTTATTAGTATGACCCGGAAGTTTTAGGAGTTGCATATTGTTCTATATGCTCTCAATTTACAACAGACTAAGCTAGAAATCCAAGTTAAATTAATTTAAAATTAAAAATTCATATTTTGCATATTTGGTCAATTTTAGGGAAAAGGTACATATTTTGTTGATTTTCATATGCATAATTAATAATTCATGAAAAAATTTGGTATTTCTCTTTCTCAACTGGCATAAGATTTAATCTTTAGCCTGACGCTGAAAGAAATTTTTCTCGATGTAAAAATCTTCTACCGAATAATCATCTGTCATTTGAAATTTAAAATTTTAAGAAAGTATAGGTGGTTTAATGCAATAACTTAACAAGCATTATAAGACATGTAATTTTTCGTATTTAAGTTGAAAAATACTGAAAAAATATTTTTAATTATATTTTCAGTTCAAATAGCCAACTAGTTATACATTTTTTTTTCAGTTATAAAAAGTTTTTGTGTATTTTCTCCGGTGGCGAATTTTTCAGGCATGTTCAGCATATGCCGCACGCCTAGAAATAAAATCATTATTAATCAAAATACAAAAAATTATTTTGTAATCAATAATATATTACTTATTTTTAAAGAACATACTGTACTACAATAATGTAATTTAATTCTGTTATACTTTGTAACATTTAATGACAGAGCATTCGATAGATGTGTGCGCAAGCTATACGACACTTGTTACCACTGTAAAATACCAGTCATTCCGAGACCACCTCTACTAGCAGCCACGGTATTTATTACCCAGGGTATGCTCATTCTGTTGCGCTTCGTCAATGTCGTCAATAATAAAATTTAAGTGTATGAGTATATGATAATTTTTCTTCGTTTTGTTTTATTGTGCTATTTTTTAATATTGTTTAGTTAGTTAAATATTATTTAAGTAAGTGCTATTGTATATATATATATATATTAATTTAAAGTCTTATTATTAAATTAATACAAATTTATGTATTATTTATTAATTATAAATTAAATATAACTATAAAACATTATGATAAATGAGTTCGCCTATATATCAGAGTCAGCAATCATCACTGATTACTGCGTATAGACGGGAAAAAAAATGTTAACAATTTGAATTTTTCGAAAATAAGTGTAAATAATTTAAGTCTTTTTGCAGATAAAAAAGACCCAGATTAAATAAATGTGATGCGTTAAAAAATTTCGTGTTAACTTTATCGTTAAACACACACTTTATATTCTTTTTATGGTAAAATAGGTGGTGGGTAGTAAGAAATTATTTCGCCTCCTTCCCCTAATTTAATTTTAGTTAGGTAACACTGAATGTCATTCAAAAAATATATAAATAACAGGATGAAATATAAAACAACTTACAAATGTACCAGGGAGAAATATTGCCAACAATATAAAGAAATAACTAATGTTTCTGTATCTCTTAAGTTCATATAAAATAAAAAGCTCTAATATAAATTCAGAACCATTTAAGTCAACAAAAACAAGCTTAGGACAAAAATTATCAACATGTTGACTAACGAGCGGTCGTATGTTCGCAATCATTTTATTCTTTTTCGTACTAGGCCACACTATAATTTTGATGTTATTCCTTGAATGTACAAAGGTAAATTTATAGAACAAATAATCGGAAAAGAATAATATTTAAAGGTATGAAAAATATTTTTTAAGGTTAACAATATATCAATCTATTCGAAATTTTCTTCTTTACGCCACCATCAAAACATAATCATTATTAGTTTAACGTCACGTAAAATATTTAGATTTAAAAATAAGTTTTAAAATAGTGGATGGTCATATGATATATAAATAAAAACAAGGTGCGGCCGCCAGCGTCCGTAAAAACACTGTTAAATTTTGATACAAATTTGGATAAATTGAGGTTACCAAAAATCTTGAGAAAATTTGAATTAAATACTACGGATAATGTAAATTTCGGTGTTATTTCATAAGATGGAAACTACCAATATATCATATTAAGATCATAAAAAAAGAATCTTTGATTGCAAGAATTACAGCACTGTAAATAAATATTAAATATATAAATATTAATGCTAAATTTTTTTTTTGAAATACTGAGTAGACCCAATAAAATTATTGAGACAAGCAACTCTCAACATTACGGTAGTTTGTTTTCGATAAAAAATATCACCAGCTTAAGGTAATGGCTACTTGAAAATAAAGAAATGCATCGGTCTCTAAACATAGATTTTCAAAGTTCAATTAGATATAGCAACATAAATCTAAATAAAGTTGAATTTATGCAATGTTATTATTGCCATTCCAGATAAAATAATTGTACTATTATAAAGATACCAATAACAAAATAATGGATATTACAGAAATATTATTAAGATTCCATCTGCCAAATGGACTTGTTATGAAAATGAACTACATATTTGGTTACTATTATATGTTATGAATAAAACCTAAAATTCTTTTAAGAAAATTAAAAATTTGAAATACCAAGTAACTAAAATGCAATATTGAAATTATCATGCACAACAAAATATGATAAAGAATGAATTTTATAATTTTCCACGAACAAAGTGGCTAAGTAACAAAGTAACTCTAACATGTTGTCAAAAACTACGAAAGAAAAACTACAGAACTATAGTACTATAAAAATATTTAATTATAATAAAAGTTATATACTCTAAAAATTGTAATATATTAAAGACATTATAATTGATCTAGTAACAATGAAAAAAATATTATGGACTGAAAAAATTACTTTTTGAATAAATTTATTTTATATAGTTATAAGCTTACAACAATGTTTGTTAACAATGAAACAATTTCAAATATTCTATATAAATATACCAATGGGTATTACATATATGTCCCAATTTACAAATACATATACTGTACTTTCAACAAGTTTTACATACATTAAATATTTTAATACTTCAAAAATAGACTTAAAATTTGTATGACAAAATAATTATATTTCTTATTTAAATATTATCAGTACCTAATATTGTAACCTGTATAATATTATAATTAATACTTACATTGTAATCCATTTTGTTTTTGCCAGTCCACTTGAATCAATCGTGGAAAATGATATTAACGTACAAATGTGGACAGTAAGATTAATGAACAAATAAATATACATAAATAACAAAATAATCAATCGAAACATATTGCTAGGATATTTGTCTATACTGTGAAATACAAAAATATAGGAGAATAGGTACCTAGGAGAAAACTAAATATCCAATTAGTTACTAAGTAATTATATATAATAACTAAAGCAGCTTATAAATATAAATTATGTATTTATTTTTTTAATTATATCTATTTTGGTTGTTCAAAATTTCTAAGAAATTTGATAGTCCTCATTCTTGTGTTTATTTATTTATTATGTTATTGCAACTAAATATAATTCTCAAGTAATATAAAAGTAATTTCATTGGTAACGGAACTCATTGACTAGATATATTTAGATAATGATAGTCTCCTAAAAAAATAATCAATTTATAAGTAGGTACTTGCGTCTTCCAAGGCGGGAACCATCGTTGTCGTACCGATTGTGTACGCGCGACAATGTTGTACGACAATGTCACACTGTCGCTGGCCGATCATTCGTGATGTTACGAACCGAGGGCGACTAGAAATCACTAAAAAAAAAAATGCAATCATAATCACGCGAAAAATATTTTTACATGTACGCCGTCCATATCGATTTCCCGTGAGACAAGGTAAATTGTTTACCGTTTGTGCACTCACAGTCAACAGGTCTCCGCCGGCGCAACAAGTGTTCTCCTTGTCTACAGTGAACGATAATACAGGGATACAATATGTCTTTGCGTTATGCTTCAAACGATGACCGCTTCTCATTTCGTTACGTGATTAAAATATTATTATTATTTTTTTTTCTTCTATATTATTCGTAACTAGTGGCGCTGAACTAGAATTTTTTTTTTATTACCACTACAATTTTCGATTAAATCAAATACATACCACCTAGTTAAAGTGAAATGATTTGCTGACAGTGATCTGTTAGAATAATTTTGTACAATTTTATACCGATGTCAATGTTTGATTTTTATAGGCCTACAGACCTGCGTAGACCTGTATTTCAGGCAGTGCCTACAACACTTTTGGGCCCTATCTTAACAAAATTTGTTGGTTTCTTATGTATATAAAAATGGATTTCTGTCTGTATGTTTGTGCTTTATGCGTTCCTAAACGGCTGAAGCAATTGCAACGAAATTTAGTACAGAGATATATTAGACCAACGAACAGAAAATGGATTAAGTTAAAAAGTGATAGGCTCAAATCGGGAGGTACTCAAACAGATATTTTGAAATTTACAGTGGAAATTTTTGTCTATAAATTTTTGCTATTAATATTAATAATAATAATAATAATTAGTGTGACATAAATTATTATCCCTAACTTTGTTATTATTATTTTTAATTATCTGTTTCTATGGTGTCTATGGCATTAAAAGTTAAGTTACCCCAATGATTCCAATATATATATATATATATATATATATATATGTATATTTTTATGTCTTAGCACAAAGACAATCGCTACAAGTGTGTGGACTGAATTTGGAAAATCCATGATTCTTACATAGACAGCTGTATATGGCTGGTATGCTGACGCATCGGAAAACTTTCTGATTTATTTGTTTACGCACCAGAAGGAAGAACAAAAAATATTGTGTATCCAAATGCACTTCAATAAATATTATTAAATTGAATACTTGAATTATGAAACTTTTCTCGATAAAATAAATAAAATTAGATAATGATAAACTAAATTGAATATCATTGTAAGATTATTGCATAGTATATTTTAACCATTATCTATCTATAAGTACAAAAGTATACTGCTAACATAATCACAACGTTAACGAATTTAACACACAGTTTGAGAAATATAAGAGGTAGGATTTTTAATGGGCTACGAAGTACACAGGTTCAGCAAGTATTTAATAAACCATAGTAATATTAAATATATTAATAATATAAATAATTAAATAAACATAACTTTAATTTTATATACAATACTGTTGTATATTAAACGCGGTGGTTATATTTTCCTTAAATTTTGTATATTTTCTCAGATAACTTCAACTATTTATAATTTGTACTGACAATCGTAGCTGCTATATTATCATAATAAGATTTTCCATGAACATTTAGAAAATTTAGTTTTATTTTTTCTATGATGAAATATAATTTATTTTTTACTAAATATTTTAAAATAAATTTAATTTGAGAAACATCAGTTGAAATACAGGCCATTTAATATTAGACTTAAATTGTAGAGCCCCATTTACAACATTTAGGGATGGGGTTGCCCGGGCACATCCGGCACCAACCGTGTGTACAGTTATGGATCGCATTATCTGGATTTAACCACTGACCACCCCAAAATGAAGTCTAGCACTAGTTAGACTTTAATCGTGAACAATTGTAAATGAAATATCGCCCATCATGTGAATATATTACGTAGATATCGATTGAATTGCGCTGCGAACTCGTTGTAACATTTCACATATTGTTTATCTACAACGCTCATTACAAATATTCACTTACTTTCTTTTAAAATAATACAGTGATTTTAACACATAATTATATTACACTTATAAATAATAACCTCTAGCTTTATAGTTTCAATTGCTGTATATAGTGAGTCAAGTCGATGAGTCATGAAGTAATTACAGTCGCATATCCCATTATTAACAATTATAAAAACTCAAAATGTTACACTCATCCGAGGTCATTCGTGACTTATTCGTTAATTTATTCATTAAGTTTTTACATATTGAATCGTAAAAAATCTAATATTTAAAATTTTAGTTTTAAAACCAAAAAAAGTTGAACTGGGTTAAATTGGGTTGAGATATAATGATAAGTGGATAATATTGTTGTATTAATCTTTTGAATATAAAATCAATGTACCATTTTTCTTGGAAGAACGGATATGAGTGAAAGAGATCGGGTATATTAGTTAATATTTTTAAAAATTGTTGATATAGTAGTAGAACCTAAATTTACTTTAATATAAAATCTAACTATTACAATTATAAGATAAATGTAGGTAAGACAGTTATTGTATTACAAAACTATAAGGAAAAATTGAAATTTTCAATTGCTCCTTTAGCATAAGGATCACAAATTTCATTAAAATATGTCGAAACTATAAAATGTATTTAAAATACTCATATAAGTATTCAGTAAATGCTTCGATTCGCTATGAATTGTATTTATAAAATAACAACCAAATAATCAAGGTCCGGGACTTCGAGGATTTGTCTAATTTTTCACTTAACATATAATTTATGCAGAGTGTTATTAAAACTTATTTCATATTACAGTGATCCCAAATATTAAATTTAAAAGTGCTTTGTTTAGCTCATTTTGAATATTTTTAACACTCTTTAATTATACATTAAATATAAGCCAATTACATCCGTAGATGTCGAGTATTCATTTTTCACTTATAAAACAACATTGATAAACAATAGAAAGGCTTGCGTTCAAAAATTTAAGAACAATTTATTTTACTCATTTTATTTATTTTACAATAATTCATTTTTTATTATTTCAAAAAAAAATAGAATGATCAGTAAATCTATGAGAAATATAATATAAAAATTAAAATATTCTTAGGAACTCAAAAAAGTCAAAAGTTTTTGACTTTTTATAATTGTAAAATTAAACGACAATATAGAAATATCTTCAGTAAAAGATACTAATATAATATGCTAATGGAGTGTTATAAAATATTTGAATATTTGTTGAAAATTCGAAAATAAGTATGATATGATTTAGTCAAAAACACATACATTTACCAATAAAATGAGCATTGCCTATCGTATAAAATATCATTCCGTAAAATGAATCATCTATTCATCTATATCATATCTACATTATTATACTATATACTATTATTATAATCTATTGCGCACCACATGTTTCGCTCAGAATCGTTTTTCAACGACTTATATCAAAATAGTTGTTTATAAATTTAAAAAAAAACACTTGACCCGGCAACCTTAACGATTTTAGTTCCTTACTCGAAAATAATGTATATCCAAGATACCGTATTACGATTATGTCTAAGTAAAACCTGTATCAAACGAAATATTATCAAAGTCTTATGCAATTCCGTCTTAAGACAATTCATTAGGGGTTTTTTTTTTCTAAAACATTTAAAAAAAAATTAATATTTTTAATTTTTAATTTAATAAAATATTAATTAAACATTTAATCACTATCTAATAAAAATATCTAATACAATTATAAAACATATTTAAATATAATAATATTATGTACGAATAGAATGATTTAGATACATGTAGCAGGGTACTACTTGTTAATGAAGAACATACTACTTTTTATTATTGTATACATAACGTATTATTATACCGATGCAGGAAACCTTGTCTGTGTTAGAATATTTTTAATATTCATAACCCCGTAATACACCCTCTTCAGACGTATTATTCCTCAGCGTTACAATATTATTTTTGCCATCCGCAACGGCATCTGATTTAAAACAAAAATATATTTAAAAATGAATAGATTTCATAGTGAAATCTTTCAGTTAGCTGCACTTACATAAATACATGATGTATCGTTTTTACGTATTAAGACGAACGTATCGAGTGTCTACGGTCAGCATTTTTCATTTTTAATTGTGTTGAGTTGCTTTGTACATAGGTTAATTTTTACCTGGGGTCCCCCCCTCCGTACCGATGGGAAGGCTGGCGAAAAGTGTTGCCGACCTCTTCCATAGATTTTCGATTTTATAGAGATAGGAGTGTCGTACGAATATCGGGGGACAGGTCTTGCGAATACAAGCGAACTTCGTAGTAATTATTTGCATCATTTTTTTTTTTTTTTTTAGATTTACTACTCAAAACGTCTGTTCGAACACGTCGTCCAACAACAATACCACTGGTGCCGCGCGCTCACCGTTCGCCGGTCGACAAACGCAGCGCACTGAAACCGCGTATGCCGCAGTCGCGGCTCGAGTGTCGGAAAAAAACATATCAAAAAACGCGTGATAACTCGATAATATCAAAAGTCCACCGGTTTTGCAACTAGGACACGGTTTCCGGGCGATGTTAACGAAACATAAACCATATTGCACGGACACGCGCGTATTGATTTATCAATGTGTAATGGAAACAATAAAACGATAATCGAACACGTCCGTCGTAATACGTATCACGGTGCGCCGATTGGCATGTACACACATATAGTTATACGTGATACGTTCGATTCGAATGTCACCCGTTCGCGAATCGATCGGCGTACGGCCAAGACCGCCTATAACACCGCACCGAATAATTTGTGATCACGTTGAGCTAATCGTTTTGTATTGGCGCACTAACAAGCGGTATTTCGTATTGTTAAGGGTCGTAACGTTTTGGCCCGGAGATGAACATATTTTTATTTTTATTTTTTTTAATGTGTCGGTCTTAATAATAACCGAACGACGTGCACGCCAATAAACGCAAATAAATCAAACGAATACCATTAGAACGGCATCGTCCGTGCGATTTTTTTCATCTTAAAAATGGCTTTTGAAACGGTAAGACTGCAATCTGCCGGGTTAATTGGCCGGATCGATTCAACCGGTTAGCAACGCGAACGTATCATCTCGTTGACCGTTCTGACGTGTCCGCGATTCGTCGTGTATCGTACACTGAAACGTTCGACGGGTAACGTCGATCGTGTTGTGCAGCAGATGTAATACCGTTATTGTATTACTATTGTACTTTTATTGTTTCACAACGGATTTTTTTTTTCTTCGCCTTCTCTCCAAAACTCCGACACGGACGCGAACCGGTACCTGTACACATCATTATATTAAGCCGTAGCGTGCGATGCACGTGGTATAATGTTACGTAACAGATAGTGATTGATGGACTAATTATTTTGACACACTCACACACGCACACGCGCTATAAGCCAATAAATTCACTGCGCCGGCATACAGAGTGATCGCCGATATCATGTGAATTTTTAGGCATCCTTCTACCGCGATGATTTTCACTCGTTCGATTTCCGACGTAACACGGTCCAGTGACTCGTATGTTTCGATCAGGTGCTAAAAACAAAGACCGCGGTCGGCACTGTTTTATAATTTACCATACGGTAAACGGACGAACTTTAACGTCGATCAATTTTTCCGATCGGTTTCTCGTACAAATAATAAATTCAATACTGTAAGCTACGTTCGCGGAAGATGATTTTGATTTGTGTAAAAATATATTGAAAACCAAAGATTTTTGTGACGTATTCTCCGCACGCGACGGAACGTGTTATTATTATCATTCCATTGGACTCGTGAGAAGGGTTTGCGTTTGATATAACCCAGCGCACACGTTCTTATGTGTATATATATATATATATATATATATACTTGAAAAGTCGTACGTGGGTCGTATCTAGACGGTGGGTAAGTGGGTATGCTTACTCCAGACGCTGTTGGTATAAGGGCACCCTTATGTTTATGAAAAGTAAAAAAAGTTATGAAAATACCCCGTACTACCACCTACGTTGGGCGCTGCATTTATATTGGCCCCGGGCGTTAAGTATCCTCTACCCGGCACTGTATATTCGTATAAAACAGCGTTTCCCAAACTATTTCTCTGCCGGACCCCTTAATCCAAATAAAAAACTAAAAATAATAATAAATAATAATACATAATTGGCTGCTTTATTTTCTGAACTAAATGCACATATTTTTATAATAAATAACGACAGTAACGACAAATAACGACAACCAACGCGATCAGTTTGTCTCTAATATTAATTGCTATTCAACGATAACTATTTCGACAACGTATTTATTATCAACAGTATTTCCCATGTAATACGAATATTATATCAGTATTTTCGTTTTTATAGATTGGTACTTGTTTATTTTTCATTCACGTTCGCGGACCCCCTCTGGTATACGTGCGAACCTCTAGGGGTCCGCAGACCACAGTTTGGGAAACGCTGGTATAAAATATCTACTGCACAGGTTGGATCCCTGTATTCGCACGTTCACTAATCTTACCACACATGCAAATCGTTATAATAATAAATATAATTAATATGTTGCAGGGGCAAAGATTAAACCTACTCCTTCAACACAACTACATACACAGTGCGGTGATTTTTTGGCTACCTTTGATTATCATCGTGTGTATATATAAATGAAATGTAAATTAGTACAATCGTTTATTCTTATTTCTCTTTTATTTTTTTTCCTTTCTTCGATTGGTTGCGCTGAAGTTGAACGAAAAAAAACATCGTCACCTATTGTGTCTTACCACGTTCCGCGTTTGATGCTTTTGAAAAAAAAGCCGGTAATCCAAACGATATCATAATACATACCGACACGACTTGAACAACAGCCAAATAATTCGCGCGTTAATTGGTTTTGTTCCTGCGTTGCCGGCGTGAATCAGTATCGATGTACCCGAAACAGTTCAACGTTTATTAAACCACGTTATTTTTTATTTACGAGTACCGAACACTCTGTGCCACGGTGTATCTTTAAAATCGCATTATTTTCATCACTCTAGCGGTTAAAACCTCCCAATTCATCTGCATGTTCAGCAATTTGAAATGCTGAAAATATCATTTTGTTCTACAAATTTCTATTTACATTTATTGATTACAATCATGATATGCAATACTGAAATGTACTTACGTATGTATAGACATATTAAAACCGTACGCACGGAGTACGTTGCATTTATGAAAAAAAAATGTTTGAAAAAAGTTTTCTTGATCCGAAATTAAAATAAAGTAGAACGATGAACAAAAGTCTATTTACAATATATATAAATACATATATTTACCGCTGTGTGTTTTCACTAAACATTTTTCCTCAGAACCCTACTTTGTCACTGTACATGCGCGTAGACTTCTTTTTCTTTAAAACTTTTGCTGCACAAAATGAATTCAATTTAGTTTTTTTTTCTCAAATTACCTCGTGTGTTTGCTATTGATTAATATGGTACAACACTTTTTCCGAGTACCTTAGCAAGTATAAAAATATTTTATTTCCGATTCATAAAAAAAAAAAACCATCCGACCATCCGCTCGTTATAAATAATTATCTGAATGGTACGTACACTTATTTTACTTATAACACAATTTATATTCATCGATTTTTAATATATTAATGCGTATTAAAAATAAACCTATGTATTATACTCATGCCAGTAGATATATTTATTAATATTTAAAAATAAACTGTACCTAACGAAATTGTACACTTATTTGGTGTTTTAGTTCAAATACAAGTGTCGAATAATTTAATGCACCTGATGTAAAAAATATCATTCGATTCTATGCTGCAGAATATACATATATTATTATTTATATATTTTATATATTATATACATATATTTATATAAATGTAATGAATCTACTTATGTAACATTAATACATCATAATGAGAACAAGATAAAAAAGAAAATCAATTCATAATTTGTGTGTATTGCAATAACATTTCTATTAAGAAATAAAAACCAACGGTGGTTTAGTTTTTACAATATGTAAGACTTAATTAACATAATACAAGTTTATAAATTATAATCATATACACATTTCATTGAACTAATACAGACACATAGAAACGGATACATTTTTGCGAGTGTAATTATGTTCTTATAAATGATAATACGCTATACGACTCACGGTTTGATTAATTATCGATGTGTAGATTAAATTTATTGTAAATTAAATTTTATAATAGCAAAAACTTTAACTTTTATTGAATAGAACAAAAAGTAATGAGTCGGTTCCGTATTAAAATCAAACATTATAACATACCTATTGTACAATTATCCTACACATTTATGATCTATAAAAAAAAAAATATATCTTTTAAAACTGTAAATATATCTTCCTACACACTACCGTGTCTGTGAGTAGACACGTATTTCGAAAAAAAAGAGTATATATATAACTTAATTTAATAAATAGATATCATCACTTTTTTATTTGGAATGTGACTTATCTTAAAAATGTATTAAAGTTTAAAACATTATATGTATTATCTCATGTTGATAAATATAAATAGAGCTAGAGCATATTTGCATACTAAATAATTTTATAAAGTAAAATATTAGAAAAAATTAAGAAAAATAAGAAAAAAATAGAAAGAAAATTTTACAAAAAATTGACAGTTAACAAAAACCTTAACGTCCTTTGCAGTAATAAAGCGTTCAATATAAGTATAAGATTTTTCAGCCGTCGTGTATGCGCGTATTGTAATAATGTCATAAATTGCAGGATAAATTAAACAAAAAATTTAATGCGTACATTAATTGAATGCAACTATGTAATAATGTGTGTTATATTTCAAGACATGCCTCTGATTACGTTTTTTTTTTTTTTTTAATATTTTAAAAAGCGAATTTTAGATGAGTCATTGAAAGCCGAGTGAAGATAATATAACATATATACATGATAATGTGTTATACATTCATAACGCTGTAACATATACACGATAATATATAAATATTTGACGTTTATAAATAATTACGTTAAATATATAAATAATTTAATATGCGCGTTTTATTGTGTACAATTTTATAGTGTCGGGCGCGAGTATAGTGATGAAATATAACAATAAAATGTTTGCACATTTCTTAAAATAATTGCCTAATTGAATGTCGATAAGTAGTTAGGTATATAATAAAAACATATTAAGCATGTATATATAAATAGTTATTTATGCCGATCCGATCGTTATGAAAAAATGAAAAACAAGTAAAAATCGTTTACTTTATTGTAATATAGGAGCTGATTAACTGTTGAAAATAAATATTATTTTTTTAACGGTCTTAATCGGTAAAATATTGGACGATATAGATTTGACTTATGCAGAAACCGTTCATTGTTTAAAAAAAATAAAATAAAAAAATCTTATCTTTTATAATGTGTAATTATTATTTCGTATTCATTGAAGTCGTACGCAAAATATATAAATATATGTAAATAGGGTGCACTATATCAAATCTCTATTCCATATATTTTAGTACATCGGTAAAAAGATTATTTTCCGGTGGTTCGTCTTCGCGGTTTACGTCTTTCCTGTGCTTGTCACTGATATGCTAATGATTTACTCGATAAAATAATACAATATCGAATTAAGGTTATTTTCCACAGTTATTTGTTAAAAAGACCACCCCGTAGAGCGCAACGGGTATGAAGATAATCGCGTATTATACAGTTTTCTTTCGTTAAACGTACATCTGAATTTGAAACACCTCAATGTATTGCGTTAGGATTCATTAGGTTCAATAAAAAGAAAACCACGGATTAAAAGTTACGGGAGAAAGCAAAATAAACGACCGACGACCTTAGTTTCACAGCAATATACGATATTCAAAACGAATACTATCAGCTTATTAGTATAATAACTGTGCACAACATGTAATCGTACTGTAATTATTGCCCCGGACGTTAACGAATTAAATAAAACTAAGAAGAAGAATAATAAGTACACGGAACTGATTTCTTATGGTTAATTTTACGGATACACATATTAAATGTCTATGTGTTTTTAACTAGAAGAAATGCAAGTGTAGAAAACAATAGTGGATAAATACGAGTATATGGTAAATGGTCAAAAAAGAAGAATAACAAAATATTTTCATCACAAACGGCTCGCAATCGGCATAATTTATTTCATAATTTTTTATAGCAATCATAATGTACCAATGGTACAGTACGAGTACCTAATCGTTATTATTGTACTCCAAGCGTTTAGCGAATACCTATATGTATACCTATATAAACTTGTAGATAAAATTGTTAATAATATGTACGTACGTATTATTCAATATTTGCAAGGCAACACTATTATCTTGGAAAAATATAACCGGTGCTGCGTGTGTTTTTTTTACCTAAAAAACAACTCGTCTATCTATAACACAGCCGATACAGTTGACTTGATTTATACTACCTCGACCCGCGTTAGTATAATAATAATAATAATAATGCAATGAATTTATTTTCCTTTGCTGTGCTCACCGCCTACCTAATGGCATTTCAGTAATAATACCTGTGATATATTATCGTATTTGTACAGAACGTTTTTAATGTTATCATAAAAAATATTTCATAAAACATTGTTCATACGTGAATTTGTTGACTTAACATGTTATAACCCTACGACGCGTACGTAATAGTATTATCATGTGATAAAAAATACACTTCAACTTCATCATACTACTATTAAGAAAACGAGTTCAGTAGTTTTAAACAACCGAATCGTTTAAATACATATCTTAGTCATAACCGAACAGCAAATACCCAAAAGTTCGGTTAGAATTGGTTCAGCTATCAATCGGTTTGACCGATATTCAAAAATTGCTGAATGGTTTTGTATTTGATTCGTACGGTCGCAGACGACTATAGTTCAGGTCGGAGAACGAATTCCCTGAGAAGGAAATAGTTCCAATCTAAGGATGAAGTATAGTGAATATTGTTGGGGTTTTTCGTTTTAGATTTTCGATATTACTATATCACGGCGTTCGTTCAATTTTCAATTTTATTCAAATTTTCTGGATTTATTATAAATATAAAATCACTTAAAATAAACGTATAGTATCAACATGATGGAAATAAAAATACCATCAAAACTTGCGAAAAATCCATCTTTGTGATACATCCCTAGATAACGATCGTTCTTCGTAAGCGTGTTTTTTGCTGCACACAAAAAATACGTGAGCGAAGATTTCATAAAAATACGGGCACGGAAGCTAAATTAAATTTATGTCCGGAAAACGTATTAAATAGTAAATACTGCACGTTTATAAATCCATAAATCGTATACGTTATAATATTAAGTTCTACGGATAAATGCTTTACGACTATGTTATTATTTTATGTAATAAATATGTTTTAGTTTTTTACTGCTGTTGTATGGCTATAATTTAACAAGACCCACAGTGGTTTTATTAAATATGTTTTCGTTACAGTCAAAGTTCAAATCTGACTAACTATACGTTTGGTACATACATATTCCCCTCATGATATATTTATATCCCTTACTCCATATTAGGTATATGCTATTATCCTTGATTCTTAATATATTAATTAATTGTAACTGATAAAAGGTATTAATTTGATTGTTTTCTTTGATATCTACTGTTACATTCTTCTTTTTTTTCTTCATTGCTTCGCAATTTTTTTTATTTTTTTAATTATTGCACTACCTATACTTAGTATATTTTGAAGGTTTGTCTGTAACTAAATAAATAATATATACATGTATATCTTTAGTATATTAAATTAATATAAATAATAAAATTATAAACAACTCCTTGTGTATATATAAAACATTGATGCATGATGGATCAAATACAAAATAAATTTTAAAATCTTTTAAATTGTATATACTTTAAATTGTGTATACAATAATCTCACATGACACCACTGAATTTTCTTTAACTGATGCTGATTAACTCTTTAAATCATCATATAGTTCTCAGTATTTTGCTTCCCTTTTGCAATAAGCTGTGTAATGTTCTACGGCAGTCCTTAGTCTGCCATGACCCTTATGGTAACTACACACTCCCCGCAACTCATATGTTAAATTTCTATATTTAAGGATTCCTGGAATATCTATTAGTCGAATCTGAACGTGTGGAGCAGCTTCGGTTGATTGATTTACATCTCCTAAATGTCAAAAAAATTGTAAGGCTAGGCTAGTCCGCCCAAGGGAAGTTTTGAAAACTAAGGGCTCAACTAAGTCATACAAATCCATATAAATGACGTACAATTGAATGGCGTGATGAATTTATGAATTTGAGGGGTGGGCGGACTAGTGTGACATCTCGCCAGCCCACCCCTTCTATTTTTGATATAACTCGAATTCAATTGCAATAAAAATGGCGGGAATGGTCATACAAATGACATACTAAAGGTTACATACCAGAGAATATCAAATTTCGATATGGGGTGGGCTGATGAGACGTACGTGAATAAATACAGCTTTCAGGTATTATATAAGACTCGTTGTTAGTGAACCATTTAGATAAAGAAAATAAATAGAAAAAACAATTTAAATTCTTTGAAAATAATTTGAAGTACTTAATTTATATACCTAAAATTCGATTGATAAAAATAAATTCATTAAGAATAATAAAATCTGTTGTTTTAAAACTACGTAGTATAAGGTGTAGGTGAACAGTTAGTTTTTTTTTTTTCGGAAGAAACTTATTTCTCTTAACGTATAATTTATTATTTTATTTTAACAGTTGTATTAAGCTTGTGCAAAATGTATAATCAGGGGCGGATCCAGAGTCGGAGAACTGTGTGTCAAGCCATTTCAAGAGGCCTTTTATTAGGGATGAAACTGTATTAGAAATAAATACCTTATAAAAAAAAAAAAAAAAACACAATATGCTCATAAAAGTGTATAAGTATATTTATATTACATTTTAAAATTAGTGATATCACTGATAATGACTTATTTACGATTAATAAATATAATCTAATTTTATCAGCGCAACAAACGTACGGAATAAAATATGATTTACTTAAATTTTTACTAAAACGATATAATTTAAAATAAAAATTATGAATTGAAAAATTTTAAATTTTGAATAAACAAGAAATTCATTTTTCTAGTAACTCCGATTGGCCAACTCTCCAAGAGTCAAAATCAAGGTCTAAAAAAAGAAAAAAATTTCCAAAAGGCTAATTTTGTCAACAAATATTAACTATGAGTCAGCTGACCCCCTGCCCCCCCCCCCTAGTTCCGCTCCTGTGTATAATGTGTTAACTATAGTCTTGACCATTAATTTCGTGTTGCAATATTAATTATGTACATTATTGTAAAATAAAATGTTTATCTATCATAGATACATTATTATAAAAGTAATTGTGATTTTATGTAATATGCGATATATATAACGTATTGGTTTCAATGTAATATTAATTATAAATTAATTAATTATAATAATGAATGTGATAAAAACATTTCACGTTTCAGATTTCTGCACTATACATTTTATTGCAATCGGTAATAATATTGTATTGAAAATTCTGAACATTGTACAATAACATATTGATAAAATAAATTAAGTTAAAAAATGTATTCATACGTGGTATAATAACTCATTACTTATGAGTAAATATTCAAAAGCACAAATTAAATTAGCTGTAATTTATTTTTGTAATTTTACCATTAAAATATCCTTTTTAATTACTTATAAAAAATTTAATTTTTAAATATCTCAATAAAATCAGAATTTTAATAAACATTTAAAAAGTTGATCAGAAATACATATCTTAAGTTAATATAATTTTATAAACATAAAGACAGCCGAATGTTTAATGAATACCATCAACAATTAAACATAATATTATCATTATTATTAATTAATAGTGTTAATTGTTATAGTAAAATAAATAGTTTTATTTCTAAAAATAATTTACTTTACTAATAATATTTATTAATCTTATTAATTTTAAATTTAATTTAATTTCGTAAATAATAATTTTATTACTATAATTTAATGACAAAATCATAAAAAATAATTATTTATTTATAAGTAAACGTATCAATAATATTATGTAATAGTATAAAGGAATAAGTTCTTATAAATAAGAAGAATGCATTGTTGTTTAAAGTTGTAAATATTTTTAGTTGTAAAAAATCGTTTCAGGTCATCTCAATTTAGAATAAACTCATTATAGGTTTATATATATATATAAATTTTATGTTTAATCGTAAAATAACACTAATTTAAAATTTTTGTAGTTTATTTCATAATAAAAAAAAAAAAAAAATAATATATTATAGGTATTAATAGCATACAATAAAGTAAATATTACAATTTGAAAACATAAAAAACTAGGTCTAATACCAAATTTGCAACTCTTCAAAAAAATTATTTGCAAAAAAAAAAATGTACAATGTTACATCGGATTTGAATGTTGTCACGATTATATTAGCAATTGCATCGTTACCATAATAAAATGAATCTGACTGAAAACATTGTGTGTACCTATAAAATATTACTAGCAGAATTTCCAGGACACAACTGGGGGATAACTTATTATATTAGATTCGAGCAATAAATATTAATCTTAGACCTAAAAAAATGTAAAGTAAAAAAAACGCAAAATCATTGTTTATTTTAAAAATATTTTTAGTATTTATTTGCACTATACTAATTTATATACATATCTCAATCGGTAATAATTAATATTAACAAATCAAACAAAATAAAATATTTCTTAGGCAACCAAAAAGCGAAAAACTATATCCAACCCAAAATAGTTTCGACCCATAAAAATACAATTTTTTTTTAAAAATCGTTTCCTATAGTACATTTTAACAGTATAAGGAACTACTGTTATGTCCAATGGCAATTTCATGCGTTTTGCAATTTTTGATATGTAGCGATCAGCGAATGAGTGATTGGTATATGCGAATGTATATACATATATATGAAAAATATCATCTTAAATGTTTTGACGATTCATTAAAATGTACTAAATATTGTGAATATATATTTATAATGTATAATATGATAATTTCCTGGTAAAATATTCTATAAACTTATCAATATCATTTTTGTATTTCTATTTTTGATCTTTATTTTTGCAACCAATCATATGCATGAAATGTTATAAGCAACTGTACACGATTAATCACATACTAATTCTTTAGTACAATTAATGAATTTCACTGTAATATCGTGTAATAATAATATGACGTGCGTATATGTAAATATTATAAGTCAAACAAGAAGATAAGAGGGGAACACACAATGAAAGTTTTTCTCGTACGTACATTTTAGAAATGTGGGTTTGTTATGTCTTATATATAATTAGTTCCCACTAAATAGAAAATTGGTTATGGTTTAGGAACACAGCACTGGGGCAAATCTATTGGAAACCGTTGTACTACCATGTATTATATACATTTCAACGTTTTAATGTTTGCCGCGTTGTTTGCACGTAATTAAAATTCAAACGATGAAAAATAAAACATTTTGTATCATAATTTCAAAACACCAAAAACGAAATCGAAAGAATGAATAATAAAACTAAAAAATAAAATTTATACAGCGTTTAACAAACTTAACGACAGTAGCTGATACAACGTATTATCGTCATCGTGTAAATCGTGGCAAAACCGTTCAAATATGCATGTTAAAAATTATTACAGACTAGAAATGTTCTAGTTGGGATATCTTTTACTGGTTGAAAGGTGTCGCAAAAGCCCTAAGCACAGGATATTCATTTTTAACTTCCAGTTTTACTGTATGTTTAGGTTAACGGTAAATAATAAAGTATAAATTACATCAGATTACAAATTATATGAATTGTGTTCTAAATTGGTCGATTGATGCTTGTAATATTATCGTTGACGGACGAGATAGTTTGTTCAAGATAAGCTGTCATTTCGAGTTCGTGTGGTATCACACTTAATCAAATTTGGCTGATGATATTTGTATTGATAAAATTGTATTGATGTTTTGATACATTACAATAAAACAATTATTTTTATTATTAATTATGATTAGTAAAATAATATTATGCAGTATCTCAAGGCCCATGGCCTGTGCCACGAACCCAAATCAACCCCCCCCCCCTATTACTCGCCACTGAACTGACTAAAATAGCATGAGAGTTGAATTCAACAGACGTATATATAAGCAAAACCTTGTTGTTGATAGTATTCCATGTAACCTATCGGTGACGCTCAGTCATAAACGGACTTTGGGTTGGACACAAAGGGCATAATTCCCCCCCCCCCCAATATATGAATAAGCCCCTCCAATATGGAATTTCTAAAAAATTATTAAATCTATTTCAATTTTACTACATCTATTATCATCATTATTAGTGATTTAAATAAAACATGTGACATACACGAGTTATTTTTTTATCTAAATAAGAGTTAGAGCACTATCCAATATCGAAATATATTACAATATACCCAAAGTAGAAATACGCAATATATAAGCAAAGAATCGCAGAGTAAAAATGCTTCATTAGGAAAATCTATGGATTTCATAAATTCTGTATATATAAATAAAAACTTTACAAGATAAATGAAAAAATAATGATAAATTCAATATGCTTTAGAAAAACATAATGATATTTTATGACAACTATGGCATTGATTGATTAGTTCATAGAACTACTTAAAAAAAAAGAAAATTAATTCATAGTGGTCAATTTAAAAATTATGTTTTTGAGTGTACGATTTGATCAACAAATAGTTATAATGATCCTATAAGTACTTAAGGTTTTGATGAACTTTGAACAACTTTGGAAGTCAACCATCTAAAGACTTTCTTGATTGGTTTGAACGGTAAAAACAACGAAAATTAACAAAAATAGGTACATAAATGTTGAAATGTATTTCATTCTAAATTAATGTTAATTTTATCATAATTAATTATTATATTATATTATTTTTTACAGTACTGGATCTAAGGAGGCAATTTTCGAAATTTATTTTCAACGTTTTATAACCAAAAAAAAAATTCTAGAATAAACACGAACACAATTTTGTTACATATTTTATTAGTTTCATCTGATCCATTAATTTCTTCCATCGAAAGAGACATAAAAACAAACACCTTGATTTAGATGCAGATGTTTGTAATGTTACTAAAAAAGAAGGCAAAACTTAGCATAGTAACTGGTGATAATTCTCGCACGGATTATGATAGCAATAATGATGATAAAAAATAAATATTAAATTAAATATGATATTACAAAAACTCCAAATTTGTGTCAATAAATTGTAATTGAAATAATATTATTTCCTCAGATAAAACATGGTTTTTATTTTTGTTTTACACGTGCCCTCCCTATGCATTCAAAGCAAACTCAAAATTAATATTTTATAGGTGTTACATAAAAATAACTTTACGAGTAAGTATACAGGAATTACAGTAATTATTTCATAATTTTAGTTTTGGTGCACTAGATTAGCTTTTCATCTCACTATGCAAGGGTTTTAGATTTCGAGAAAATGCTGTACTAGTAAGTTTGGATAAACGGTTGGGAAAAGGTTGATAGGTTTTTCTTTAATGTTTAAACATACTTGCTTCCTTCTTGGTGTATTGTATTCGTATTAGATTATCCGCTTTGCGTCGAGAGGATCAGACGAAAGTAGATAATCTGAAAAGATCATAAAATTTCTAATCGCACAGAAAAATAAAATATTATTAAAACAATCTTTTTTTTTTTTATATAATAACATATTTCCTCTCTTTCTGGCTCTGTATGATGTACATAATTGTATGCGCACTTACACCTAGTTATATTCTAACCGGAAGAAGCTTGTAATTATTAATTATATACGTTTCGTAACAGCCGTAGTAATTCACATCGAAGTTTATTATATCCTATGGGAGCAAACTAATTAATTATATTATAATATAACCCTAGTCACAGCTCTTGAGATCTTTGAGAAATGTTTTCGCCGTATAAACCTATAACTAATACGTTTCGATAATCATGAATATGGTAGACGATATAAACAGAACGAATATGTGAGAGTGTGCTTGCGTAGTATAATTCGGAGGGGGGGATCTTCCCGGGTCTCGACTCCCTAAAGAAAAAAAATGGTTACAGTTTAGCGATGTTATAAATAAATAAAAACTACTTAATAACAACTGAAGAAATTATTGATGAACTGAAAAAAAAAAGACGTTTACCTCTTTTATTATAAACAACCCTTAATTTGTATTTATTATAATATAATATTATTATTAATTCATACTTATATGAATTTTTTATAATATTATTATATCACTTACTTTTTTGAATCATTTTAAGCCCCTTCCTCCCCCGAAAAAAAATCCCCGCTGTGTGCTGGTATTATTATTAACCCAAGTGCAATTCGACTAAACTTCCTATATTAATGGTCATCGTGAAACGCATCAAGCAATATACATCACGATTAATAAAAATGCTAGTGATTCTCTGCTAGCAAATCTCTCTCTCGACCTTTATCTTTAGCTCGAGTTGATAACCTTTGCCCGTTAGTTTTTCTCATCAAGCTTGAAATAAAATGAGTGAAAAATAAAAATCATCCCAAAAAATAATATATATTCGTTCACATAGGTACAAGATATTATCTAAACAATTTATTGTTTAAAAATCTTTTAATTATTGTTGTGTATAATAATTGTGGTTTTAATCAAATTATAATAAGTGTAAATTAAAAATTCGAATTTACTCTGCTAATAACAATTAAAACAATCATCAACAACAACAGTGATGAATACAATTATTTACTGTGTGTGTATGTTCAATTTTTTTAATATAATATATACTCGTATATAATATGCACCAATCTTCAATATTTTCGTTGCATTATTTACTTTTCGTGTTCGCTTAAGTCAATACAACCCAATGCTGTTTAACTGTTTTCCAATTTGTATTTTCACAGTCCAACAACACAGGTTTATCTTTCGTCGAACGCGTTTACGTGTATACAAAGGTACATACATACATACATATACTGTAGTATTACCATGAAATAAATATATTAAGTCAAAAGTAAACACTTGTCGGCAATCAACAAAAAACGATAAAATGTAAATACATAATAAAATTTTTATTTCTTACGTAGAAAGGATAAACAAAATTATATTAACTACGAGTATATCTTCCATGGCAAGAAGCTTTACATAATAATATTACAACATAAACATTAATTTTATTGTATTATAATTATTCGTCGATTTACAAGCTCCAATTACTTTCAACAATTATTTCGTAATTATAAAAACCTGGAGATTATCGATTTATTTTAAAAGTATTATGATGATAATAACTATTATAATGATTATAACTATAATAATAGAAAAAATAATACCATTATGACTTTAGGTTAAGTAGTTTAACTTTTTTTACGCAAAAAAGTTTGAATGTAGCTTAAAAAAATTAAAAAACATTATTCATTCCCTCTGAACTTACGCGCTATTTTTACACCGTTTGTATTATAAAATTATGATAATACGCTCACTGATCAACTCTACAATCTAAGTAAAAAAGAAAAAAAATCTTGTAAACAAACGGGATTTATGAAAGGAGTAATTAAAATTAATTGTATAATAACACTAATAGTACTTATCGGTCGGGTTACATTAAAAAGCTTAAAGTACATTTAATAATAATTATCACTTGTATTATTACTCATTATAAAACAAACTATTGTTAAAATAATTGAATTGGTAAATAACTATTAATTTAACGATGTTATAAAAACAATGTCCGCCGAACGTATTTACATCGGTACACACAACCAACATGCATATTATTTTTATTATTAATATTATGAACCATTAAATAATGCACTGATGTGCATATTATTAAAGTATTATTATTATATATTATTATTATTATTAAAGTACATATTATTATTGTAGTTAACAGCATATAGTATACGCAATAGCTGCAGCGTAAAATGTGCATTTGTTTATAATTTTGCTAGACACTCGCAAGCTCTTTAAACAAACGTGCAAATATGTATAGTTAAAAAGTGATAAAATTATTATCTTATTTGTTTGATATTAATAAATATTATTATATTATCGAACGGGTTTAATGATAATTACTGCGGTCAGTATTTTTTCTGACGCATTATTTCTTAACAGTAAAACATTATTACGGTATTGTTGTATTGCAAATGTACTCGACGTTTTTCTACCGAAAAACGGTAATTATTTATAAATAGTGCGATGAAATATAAGAAATGTTTACTTCCAATACTGCAGACGCAATAATTAATGTACATTTACTTATGTATATATATTATAATATGTAACAGGTATTTATGATATTAAAAACAACTCATGACTTACATAATGGTTCCTACAACAATTCAAATCGATAGCAATATTCGTATTATTGTGTTATAAATCAATGACTACTTGTCCTGGAAAGACACTCTTAAGCGCAACTTCATTTTTTTTAATTTTAATCGGATAATTTTCGGATAATATAACATCATTACAATAGTAATAGTAGCGTTGGATTTTTTTATTCTTCTTAAATTAACAGTTAGTACGAGTAATCTATACGCCACCACGGCTTGGATGGAATTTCAAAAACATAAGTGTACAGTTTGAGAACAGTAAAGTGATATCATTCACAAAAAAAAACAAATGACGAATATTTTTTAGTGATCCTAATTTTTGAATGCTGTGCGGTATGTAAAATATTATACGCACACATTAATAACCTTTGTATTGTTATTGTGATATTTGCTCCTCACATATAAATAATCCGGTGTTTATATTGTATCGATTTTTTTTTTTTTTTTTTTTTTTTTTTAATCGGCATAACGGTTTATCCATTTTACTCGGCAGTATGCTCAGTGTGCAGCACTAAACTATAGTCCAGGGGTAGCCAGTGATAAGATAACCGAACAATGTGTAAGAGCCAGGAGCTTAAATTTAACAAATGATCATCTAATTCTATTAGACTATTGGCACTATTATGGACTACTTTAACAACACACAATCCAGGTTCAAAAAGTTTATAAAATTAAAAAATTAATACAAAATAAGTGATATAAATTAGTTCAATGTTAATTAATAATTAACAAAAAAATAAACCCTCAAAATTTAAAAAAATAATTACTTATTTGCATATTACATCGAATAATTTATATATGCTGCAATAATAGCGTAATGACTTTCGCAAAGTCAGGGAATCTCACTATTTTTTTCCTTTTCCGCCTTCTGCGGCAGGGAAGATATTTCGAAGTTGTATTGCACAGAACAATAATACCTGATCCGGACACGTGTTCACGTTTTTCCGAAAACACAAGGATTCGGAAACACAAGGACCATCTCTACAACTCAAAGTTTACAGGACATCTGCTTTACATGAACGTGCGGGATCCGACGGCCCTGGTTCTGAGTTATATCACAACCCCGTAAACGACGTGCCGAAAGAGATGTTGACGGGAAACGCTGTGGGACCACGAGGGTCCGTCGCGCGCACATGTTCCTACGTGGCCGTGTGTGCGCGCGCGTTACACATTATATCGCAATAGCAACCGACCGCCTACCTGTTGAATAGGTCATATCTGATGATAACAACTGCATTTTTCGAGTACGCAGAGATAACCGCCGGGGAGATTGTGATGGTAAGAATTCTTCGGTGCGGCGGTAGGCCTACACGTTGTAACTGTGCACGCTGCCGTTGTAAAATCGTTTATCACGCGTAACATAACAACACCATGTCCGTCCGGTAAGGACGCCGGTCTAAGGTCGACGCACACATAATATTCATACCGGGTAACCGGAACTTCGTGTGACAGCGGCCACGAAATAATCCAGAGGACGTCAGCTAAATCGTTTAACTGTTAAAACCCCCGTCATAGGGCATCTTCTTTTCATTATTGTTCTGCTACACTTCACCGTTGTGATAAATAATTTTTTTTTGCGTTTCGCATTCAAACACCACCGAAAACCACCGTCACGAGAAATCCCGATCGCTCGTTGCGCCAAGTATCGAATCATTCTCGGGGTCGTTCCTTCGACCAACGATTATTGTTATTGCAATCGTACGTTTGAAAATACGTTCTCGTTAAATCGACATGCATACAATGCGCACACGAGTACGTAGCGGTATACGCAGCTTATTTCCCGCGGACGATGTAGTACGTAATATAATGTAGTTCTCTGCGCAAAACAATAATAGCAATATTCCAACAACGTCCACGTAATTGCGGTCGACGCGATCGCGGTGATCGATCGGTTCGAACGTTTGGCGCGAAAGGGGAGAGGGTTGAGGTAGGAGTTGAGAAGTTTACCGAAACCTTGACGTTTCTACACGCGCTTAGTCATTATCAGCACACATCTGTACGTAATCTATTTGATTCATCATCGGCTAACGCGACTGACGAGGAAATCGTCTGCTCGCCCGTTCCGACGGATGTTGTTCCGGTACACAAGACCAAGCCGTGATGATAACACATTGATAAACGTCGGGACTGCGTAACGGCTGACATGATGTGCACGCATTAACGTTTCGATATCCATCAGCGTCGCGTTTCCCGATTGTCGGCGTGTTGTTCGCGGGTTTTTCGCGCTTTTGCGTGCACAGCAGCGCGCTGTAGCGCTCGAGCACAGCCAAGTAATATACAACACGCTGTTGCCGCGCATTATCGCGAGCGTACGCGTTGCAGACCACAATTAAATAGCCAGCGGATGAATCACTGTTATGCCAGCTATTCGAGAAAATAATAATAATTGATTACAGATTGTTGTACGGTCTGGGCGCTCGGACACTCATCGCGAACACCTAAAATAAACCGCAGTACGTGACGATTTAAACGATAAGACCGCCGAGGGGTGACAGTGCACTGTGCGATAAGTTAAACGTTCGTTGAATTTATTCGAACAATTTTTTTTTTTCTATTTATTAGCTTTTTGTCGTACGATATACGGCTCAACGGTTAGTGTACGGCACCGCAGTGTATACCTAGATATAAAAAAAAAATTGTTCATAACTTATTTATAACAAACCAGCTTCCGATGCAAAAGCGGTCATAACGCTAATAATAAGTTCCGAATTTTGAACGGAGGGGGGATTTGAGCAAGTAATACTGAGGAACTCAAAATAATTCAACAGAGATAAGCGCAGAAAAGGAAATTCAATAAGAATGTGGGAGAGATCGCAGGAATTATACGTGGGATGTAAAGTTCAGATGTAAAGAGTCGTACAAATCCAGTTTGTGGGCGTGAACATTGTAAAAATGAGTGTAAAACGTAGTTTTATAATGTGTATACCGTATAGCTGTACTTCATGAACCAAAAAACGGTTATGAAATGTAGCGGTTTTTAAGTACCTACAATCTATTGTTTCAATTCGTAAACGATAAGTGGTTAACTAGCTGGCAATCAAATGCCAACGTTGGTCATTTTATACGTTCGTTCGAAATCGTCGAACACGATTACGATGTATCATAAAAACCGTACCAGCCATATTTTAACAGCTACACGTTGTTACAAATAATTTCGGTAGATATTCTCACGCGATCATATCAATTTTCTAGAACTTTTGTACGTCTTGAACTCATTAGATTTCTTGCGTTTAGTCTTCATTTAGAGCAGTGCTTGGGGACGACTAAACACCTCCAAGTTTAAATTAAGCACAGAACACCTGAGTGATTTATCATGAAATTATTAATCATATCGCATTATGCATTTAAATATTAAATCATGTCTAAATAATAATTTTTTTACGTTTGATTCTTAATTTACTTTTCTTTTAGCTATTAAAATGTTATAACTTTTATCTATAACTCAAGTTCAGCTTGATGAGATAAATAAAGAGATGGATAATTTATAAAATTAATACGATAAAATCGATATTGTTGTTTCTATATCGTAAACGTACGAAAGTTCCTAAAAAAAAATTACGCGTATTTGTAACATACTTCAACAACCTCTCGCACAACCCTTAATGAGCACTTACATGTATATTATGATAGACATGTTAGATGTGTAACGATCGATCGGTACACTGATACCGAAAATGCATCGATATGACGTACTACGTGTGTGCCAACGAGATGATAAATAATTACTGTTATTATTATTTCGTTGTTTCGTGCCGATACGTAATAACGTGATAAAAGTGGTCTGCGCGCATAAATGCATAAATTGTGTTGGTATTAACGCGCAATGCACACGTGGTGCTCGCAATACGAAATGACCGCAGCTGGTGAACCGCCGAATGCAGTGTTATCGCCTCGGAACCGACGACATAGCATAATATATAGACACTGTTTATAAACAGTGCTCGACTTGAGAGGGTACCCCGACTAATTTTCAGAAATTTTAGCGTCCCCCTACTGTTATTACGTTATAATTATAACGCTTAACGAGTTTCGGAGACGCTCTTTTTTTTTATAAAAAAAACAAGTAGAGTCCGCCTTCTTTAATTTCGCCAAGTCGAACACTGATAAACGGTAAAACGTGTACCTTAATTATAGCGATAACGGTAAAAGATATTTCATTATTGTATAATCGCGTTGAACTTGAAACGATTGGATAACCGCTGCAACACCGCACTAATAATAATACACCGACGGGTGGTCGTCGTCTTTGGCACACGTCTCGGGCGGATCGTTCTCGCGCGCGCGCGAGTCCGAAACCACTCGGGAAAATATACGTGGGCGCTATATTATAATATATATCGTCGCGCGATATTATTATTGTTGTAATGCATACGCCATCGATTTCAGTCATCTGGTCCACGTACGTTTTTGGTACACCTGTCCGACGCCAACTCGTCGCAAACACGTATCTGTGACACTCGCAATTGCGTACGTACGCGTTTGACACGTCCGTATGAATACACTTAGACGTACGCGCTGTAATTGTTTATAATTACACCTGTACTGTGCGCGCCGCCACAATCTGCATACCGAACTTACCTGCGGTGGCATCTCTTACGATTTAAATATATATATATACAGGGACGACCACAGAAATATAGCTCAGGGGGAGGGGTAAAAAAATTGTAATCAAATATGATCTAGATTTACCGCTACCTCTTTCTTATGCTCATATTTTGTGATACTATCCATTAATTATGTTCTAAAAATCTAAACTGATTTAAGTTAACATATAAAATACAATATTAGTTCAAATATCTGTAAATTATATTAAATATATTTATATTACATTATTTATTCATATATATATATATAATTATTTGTTATAAATAAAATGGGGTAAATTATTCGTTAAGAACATCCGTATATGGTCAATAAAATACTATAAATACGCTTAGAATTTTCATGGTGGTCAACTCAATCGTTTTACTTCTGAGCTATAATAATCTCGGAGATATGCATTATTGAATTTCAATATGAAAACTTTTCACATTTGAGAAACGGTTTCAAGTGAAGTTTACTAGCATCATGGTGTCGCAGCAAAGTGAAGCATACTGCTAATGGTACAAAAAGTGATAGGTTGACGAAAAAGTTATTAGAAATAAACATTTAAAATTATTAACAATCACATTGTTAATGATGTGTACGATGTGCTATACGAGTAATTGTTATAGTCGGCAATGTGACTGCACAGTAAAATTCTTTCCTATTAAATTATTACATACTGACAAAACTTGTTGATTGTTGTGTTTGAATGAACTCGACTGTTCAACGTGTGATTTTCGTCCTGAAATATCGCTCAGTTTTGAAATTATTATTATTTCCAATATTATTATAATGGACGAAAATAATAAATCAATTGTTGTTGCAGCGTTGCAAACGTTAGTTATAATTTAATGTGCTTTTTCTTTAACGGAGGTGAATTACATTTCACGGGATCATAAAAGTATATCATAATAGGGAAAAAAAGAACACAAGGTTGTTCGGCGCATTGATATTTGGTTTTTACCGTTTCCTTTGCAGCAGTCTCACGAGACAACACTTAATTTTTTTATTCGATAAAATACTAGTTTATATGTTATTATTTTTTATGAATAAAATTATTCAATTGATACTATGATCCATTAATTAATCTTTGATACGATTGTTATCAAAATTACAATGAACTGCAATGTACTAATAATTAAACAGATACAAATTATTTTATAAAAATAAAAATAATCTCAAGTGGTTTTTATACTTGACGATGATTTTATAAACCGAAACCATTTGTAATTTTTTATAATTTTTATAAAAACGACTGTTAATAATTATTAAAAATCAACCAGGACAAAGGTAGGTAAATCAGCTAATAAATTATGTGCTATAGTATTATTGTTATATAATAGCTTTTGAATCATATTAGCATTAAAGCGCCTCCGGTCAATACTAAATATCACACCCTATTTCATATTGCCCTAAGTAAACGTAATTTTGTTATTCATAGTACCATTAATAGAATATTATAGTAATGGAGTAAAGTCTATCTATCTTTTTCTTAAGTTATAGTTGTAAGTTGATTATTATTATTTAGTTATTATTATTCATTCGTTGTATACTGTATACTGTATTTTACTCGTATATTATTCATAACCTATAGGTATGTGTATTCACTGTACTCTTTGCCCTAGCGGACGTTACTATCAATAAAATACAATGGTAGTAAGACTTAACGTGTGACATATATATTTGAAAAAAACATCAATACGGCAATATGTACACCTACTCGTGTTATTATGATTAGAAAAAAAAATGTACACCGACCGTAATGTCGTTACCAAAAGCTTAAATTTCTGCGCTATCCAGGAAAACAAAATATTAAGTTCTCACAATTCGTGTTTGCTACGTGAATCTTTGTCTTCTTACCAGTATATACTTTTTGAATTTGAAATTATCGAAAGTTTTTGACATGGCACTTTTCCATCTGAAACTTTCTAACAATATTCCAAATCGAGAGACGTTTACCGCAAAGCAGATAAATGCGTACATACGTATACGTTTACATACTTCGATGTGATTAGACGAGTCGAAATAATGAATCAGTCCTTTTTATCCGAATACTATGTGCGAGCATAACAGATAAATAGTAAAATAATAACAAAACACTGAAAATAAAATGCCTTAGAACGTTGAAACGAATTTCAAAATATAATATAACAATCATTTTCTTAAACTGTATACCTTTTTTTTAACTTTTTAACTGTTTTTGAAAGTTTTTAAATTAAATGATACTCTTTTTTTCTGCTTGCACATTGCAGTAGTAAATATATTATATGGTATTAATAATAAATTTTTTACCATATAATCTTGAAGCATATCAAAACGTGATAGTTGTTCAATAATAATTAACATTTTTTATTATATATTGATATAGATTTTAATACGTGTTTATTCAATCGAAATAATATAATCATTAATAGCGTACGTTCAGTAAAAGTAGCATAAATTTTGATTTTTAATTACTAATTACTTGTGTTCTTTAATTATTTTTTCAAACCATTTGACTCTAATCGATACTATTATGAAATATTAATGGTTTATTCAGATATATATATATATATTAAATGTTGATACTTTCGAAAAAAAAAAAATTACAACTAACAGTCATAGGTACATCGAACAATACATCATTGAGACCCAATTGAGTGTGATAGTTATAAATATATATTCTGCAATCAAAGTATCAAACACCTTCTTTTAAAAATGTTTAAATTATTTAAATAACATCAACGAACACTCGATTACATTTTCACTAATAAGCAAGCATTTTTTATTAGCAGAAATATCTAATGTGCTTTATCTATATGATTAAATACAAAATAAAAAAAATCATATATATTTTGAATTAATAAATTAAAATATTAATCGACTTCGTATTGATCATTAGATTTGATTTTGACCTTATCATTTTTGTTCTTCGATATGTGTTTTTATTTTTTTTTATTGAAAATTTCACTCATAGTGTTCTGTATTTTAAAAATGTCCGCAAAAATGTATATCTAATTAGTAGTTTTGTTACACACGAAATGCATATAAATAAATAAGATCATTAACGGAGTATCTCGTATTATCTATCAAACCCAATCTACCATACCCAACGTGTTTAACTGAAATGTTTTACAAACAAATATATTAAATTAACATGTGTAAATTATTCTTTTATATACAAAAAAAAATAATAATAATAATAATAAATAAAAAACTAGGTCATTCAGTGAGTGTATTTTGTCAACAAAATATTTGTTCAAATTCCAATATATATATATATATATATATATATATATATTCTCGCAGTATTTTATTTTTACTTTATTACATTTTTCATAAAATCTTCAGCTCGTAAAAACTACATAAAATAAAATAATTAAATGGAAAGTTGTTTTATATTAACGATTGAAATCAAATCTAGCGATAGCATTACGTAATTAAAAGAGAAGTTTTAGATTGGCTATAAAATAGCCGACGTATGTATAATGTACATCAACGATCAGTGGTCTAATATATTAATGGTAATCGCGTATAAATTAAGTGTTCAAATCATGGAAATGTGTAATTTCCAAACAGTTTTATAAAATTTTAGACGAAGTAACATTTATTCTATTCATCTCAGGCAGGTGTGTTGCAACGCATTTTGTTACCGGATGTAACGAATACAATATTTTCATTGCAAACAATTAATATCATAATATTATAGAGAAAATTAATTTGCTATCAAATCAAACAAAGATAATATCGCGTGAGTGATTTTTTTTCTTCAAATAATACAAGTATAGGATCATATTATTTACGTATATAAGTACATTTGTTTTTTCAAAAAATACTTTTTAAATAATATGTCAAACGTTTCGAATAAAAACATTGAGAAAACCAGATGACACATAAATTTTCTATTTTAAAAGGTGCTGTGACCTTTTAATAAAAACGTACAACATTAACAACAACTCATTATATACCTTGGTACTATACCTTTTATTTTACAACGGTTTCCAGTAAGTGTATTATTATAACTATGTAATTCTTACACCAAAACAATCCATCATTGTTTTGAATAGTTTTCGTTGCCATTCGCCTTCATTATAAACATATTGTTTTATCATATCAATTATGTGTTACACCATATAAATAATTATTATTATTTTGAAAGACTTGCACGGCTTATTTTCATTACCGATCTTAGAAACATTCGTATGGTTGAAAAAAATGAACGAAAATACAAAATACGATAAAAATATACCTAATTATATTTATAACCGAATTATATTCATACACAATAAAAAATTGACACAAAATTATATTAGAATAATAATAATAATAATAATAATAAAAATTAGTGAATTATCATTTTTTTAGTAAAAACATTAGAAAACAGAACGGATGGAATTACGAATTTGAGGGAATTTCACGTTTTATATTACCACCACGGCGTGAATACAATGGAAATATTGTAATATACACATAAACAAGCTTCCATTTATAGAATGCAATTAGTTTATTGTTTCTCGAGTGAGTTATTTATGTCATGCATTTCAATTCTCATCACATCCACACGCGTATGAATTTGCGAACGTAGGGTCGACGTGGAATGTCGTATGTAACTGAGGGATGAATAATTTGTGTAGTTAAAGATATGTACATCACCAATATATTATTATAAGTTCTTTTTATTTTTGATTTAAGTGCAATTTAAAGTGAATGTATTTAGATAGGTTTTGATAAATAATTGATTACAAATTATTAGTTTTTAACTTAAAATCCAAACGTGGGTTAAAATAGCAAGTAATACTGCCAAATAAAATATATATACTTATATATAAACACCCACATGTGCAAATCACAAAAATAGTTAAATTTTTTACTGCAAGTCGAAGGCAGTTACTGTTAAAAGCATCCAGTTTCAAAAACTATTTCAACAACAAAGAATCAACTTTAATTATTTTTAAGATCCACAAATGTCAAAAAATAATGGATACGCAATAAATACATATATATACACCAGGTATATGTATTTATTTAGATTAATAAATTGTCATTGTAAACATCACTAATTTATTTTCAACTCTTTTACTTTCGACCGTACAAATAAGGCAACGTAAAATAACCTATTACGTTAACCTAACTGTTGAATTAAGACTTTTTTGTATTTTCTTTTAGGTTTATACATTAATGAATAGTTCCCGAATATTTGTACAGTACATCATTCATGAATAGAATATTTTCAGTGCATTTTACAATTGTAAGTGATCCGTTAGTATAAGCTCATTTGTAGCAGAAAGATAAAGTTATATGTTCGTGTCGAGTAAAAAAAATATATTTCGTTCAAGTTTAGAGTTATAAATCAGCTATGGATAACTGACTATATTTTTGTCTAAAATACTATGTTAAAAATCAAAAATTTATCATTATTCCCTAAAAAAAAATTAAATATTCTATGTTTATAAAAAGAAATTAATAGTGCCGAATATTTTTATTTTATTTTAATACTAAAATAATTTACGAGTATGTGGTTTTGTTAAATTACTTTATTCTTAAGAAATTAAAATAATTATAAAATGTTTCTTATTAACACAATCTCTATTTGTGTTTTGATCATATAAAAATAAAAACAACTGGATGTCATTAAAAATATTTTTTTATCTGTCTATAATTTACCTTTAACATAAGATAAATGGCTAAATTATAAATATTTAAAAAAAATTAATAACTATATTTATATAAATTGGACAGGAACAGTGTTTCTTTATTTTCAAAACTAAATTGCTTTGACTAATTATACGCTAATTTGACTAAATAAAAAAAATGTAACTAATTATTATTTTAATATATTTTATATTTTAACGTAACTAATTATACATAAGTATGATGGCTTAATATTAACCTTACTTGATCAATTTTCTAAATATAAAACACAAAATTGCTTATATTTTTAAAATATAAATAACGTCATACATACAAAAAAAAAATTTTACTCGATGTCACAAAAATTGTATTGTAAATAATACAAATCGTGTAATTAGACTAGTGTTTAAAGTTAAAAAAAAATTAGTAGGTATATAATAAACTTATCTCAAAATTTTTAAATCACTTCAAAAAATATGCGAAAAAGACGAAATAACGAAATAAAAATTCACTGATGTTTCAAAATTGCAGCAAGATATTATACATTTTAGTCGATTGCAATCCAATATTCCAATGTATCACATATTCGCATGCCAAACAATTCATATAATTAATTAATAATTAAATAATTAAAAAATTAATATTTTTGAAAGCAAAACATTGTCGTAGCTGATTAAATTAACGGATAAATTATTTTTTATTGTTAAAATACCAAATTAAAAAATAACGTGGGACTGTTACTTTACCTACCTAGAAATTAGAAAATAGCAAATAATTAGAACACGAAGATATTGAATTAAATTAATTAAAATTATTATAAAAGGTCCAAGCTGAAATTTTATTGAATTATATTTTGCTAGCTGTATGTTTTTTATGAAAACAAATAGATCTTTTTTTTAAATATTAAAAAATATTTCTTCTATGTATAAAAATAATTTAATTTCCACTGGTCATAACATTTAATCTTTATTTATTTTTACCACAAAATATTATCACTGAATGAAATGTAATTCATGGTATTACAACACTTTTTTTTAAATGGACTTGCAAAAAAAATAAACCAACTATTCAAGCCTTTTATTATGTCAGGTGACTTTAACAGTCACAACGTCAAATGGGGATCACATAATACCGTTAACAGATATAAAGAAATTGAAAAAAATCTTATAAAATGACAATTTCGTACTATTTAACAGTAAGAAACCAACTCATTATATTTACCCCATAATCGGAACCTTTTCCAACATTGATGTGTCATTCGCAAATACATCTCTCTCACAAAAACTAAAATGATCAGTCCTAAACAACATTACAAGCAGCGATTAGTTTCCCATAATCATACAACTGGTTCCCCGATATAATAATATGAATGATAGTATTCCTAACCTTGAGAGATGGAACTATAAAAACCCTGACTTGCTACTATATTCTGAAATGCTCGAACACAAAGTATAAAATATTATTGAATCTGAGTTCATAACCACTGACAACCTATTCGATAAATTGACAGAAACAATAATCCTGTTAGCCAATTTAACTATAAGAAAAGCTATATGCAAAAATCCCAAACCTAAAGTTCCTCGATGGAATCAAGACAAAAAGCAATTAAAGGACAAACAAATATCATAAATCCAATACCCAAGAGAACTTCATACATCTTAAACATTTTAGAGCCAAATCAAAATACCTGATAAAATTAAGTAACAAATCGACATGGGAAAAATTCACCAGTAGCATTTACGAAAAAACCGACATTAAATCAGTTCGGAATAAAATCCATTCTTTAAAAGAATTCCAACGAAATCAAAAAATTAATTTAATTGATATTAAATCTAACTTACAATTAAATATCACTTTCTAAATGTCTTACAATATTTATGAATATTTTTACAATAAGATACAATACACACCGGTATAATAGGTAACGAAATTATCTTTTCCAACACTAAATAGTAATAGGTAATCTTACTAAATAAATCAAAAACAGCGTATCCAATTAAAGAGCAAACTGTCTGGATAACAATAATGATAGCTGTAGTAAAATAGATTTGGTTTAATTGAAATATTGATCACGTGATGAACGAAAACATTTTAGTGTTTAATTATAAAGTTAAATTATGATATGAACTTATATAAATCTCTAATACATTTTTAATAGACAATAATTCAATAATACTACTTATTATAAATTTCATTGGTAATTTTTCAAGCACGCAATTATTACACAGAAGTTATATAAGATATTTTTCGTATAATATATTCCTGTTTAAATAAATAGTATAGATAAAATGTTGAAGGTTAACACAAGTATTAATATAATCAAATCAATTTTTTAAATACAAATAATTTTATTCATGGTTTTATAGGTGAAGAATCATACGATTTCTTTTGAGGTGAGTTGTGTCTAACAATCTTATATTTAGACTTATCATATTATTGTAATTTTTTAAACCATTCATGAATATTTTACTTTTTCAAACTTAACAATTGAGTACATCTCACTATTTTAGACATACAATTTATACTTCGATAATTTTATCGATTTAATTCAATTCTTAAGTGCATAAAACATAAATGTAATAATTGAATATTATAATGATAATAGTTACGAAGTTTAAAATCAGTTTTCATTTAAACATGTTAAAAAATTATGTAATATATTATTTCGATTCCTTGCGTACTATAATTAAAATACGATATAAATAAACATTAAACGTTTATTTTAATTTTAAAAAAACTTAACTTTCATAAGAAAATAAACAAAATAAATGTAGGTAAAAGTATATACATAAAATGGTGACTTTATTATCATTCAATTGGATTAATCTTATAATGTACGTGTCTTTTATTAAACTCATTCTCGTAAGAACTGAAATGACATCACTTGACTGAACTAAATTAAAATATAATTTGCTTACGTCAGAATTTGAATGAAAACATATTAAAATGTCTAGTCTTTACATAAATTCTGCAGTTATTGACTGAAGTTTATACCAAATACACTTTTTCCTGGATGTTGGTATTAAAATGTACACAATGAAAAATATTGACATAAATAACGTTCAATTACCATAAACTTATACAATCATAGCTGAATTACATACATTTAAACTATAAATTCAATAAAAATCTGTTGTATGCTTTCTCGAAAAACGTTAAACACTGTATTGGTAAACATGTTAACATAGTAGTGAAAGAAACATAATATAAATATTATGTATTACTAAAATTAATACTTCTAATATTTTAATTTAATAACATATAAGACTAATATAAGATTTAATATTATTTTTTATAGTACAATTGTGAGTTGTGATAATTTTATTAATTAAAATCTGATGCAATTTAAAATTGATAAAAACATGAAATGTAGCTTAGTATGTTTTTGTAATTCAAAATTAAAATTTAATTAACTAATTTATTAATACTTCGAAAATATTATTATTGTCATCAGTCTTCAGAAATATTGTCAAAAATGATAATATTTCTAAAATAAAAACCTTATCACCTAACTTTGTTTTCATCTACACGAAGCTTCTATGACTTTTAACGTATTTGAACATAATAAATATAATATATTTATTTGATTATTTATGAAGAAAATATTTTTTTAATGATTTTATTCAATTGATTATAAAATATATAAAACAATTAATACTCTAAAATTTCTAAAGCTATCAGCACATTGTACGATCTAATTTTATCATTTTAATCGTTTAATGTTAACTATAGATTTTTTTTTTATTTATTTAAATTTTGTAGTACATATAAATTTAAATACAAAAGTCATTTTTTTTGTAGTAACAAATTCATTTCAGCAAAACATAATGGAATATAAAAGTATTTTCTACAATGAAAATTACTTGTCACATGTGAACAACTTAAAAATTAAATTGAACGATACATCGAAGAAAATACATGATTTTCTATCTCGACTATGAATAGTACGAAGGAAACCTTGAAACCTATCCAAGTTCATGTAATGAGAAATTTACTTTATTTTCTCAAATTAAAATGTGATATTTATCATTTCATAACATTAACATTCACCTGCATAATTTATAATGGCATTTCCTTGAGTTTTTTCATGAAACATAGTTTTAAATACATATTATATTATATTATTGTGATACATTTATAGTAATTTATTACTATTATTCGTAATATATTAAACTTCTAATCTTATCTAATTATTTTATATTCCTTCCGTATACGTCGTGCGGTTTATTATTATATTGAATTCCAATCATCTAATCTAAGTTATTGTTCAATGTCCTTAAGTATAAATATATATTAACATTATAGCAATTCAACTTTTATTATATCTCGTGTTGATTGCCAGTGTTTCCGAAAGAAATAATTGGTCAAATTTATAATTTAAAAATATTAATATTCATAAGCTGCATTTGTTTATACAGAACAAGCACAATTTATATTCCAATGATCAATAACGATAAATGTCCGTGAACAATAAAAAATATCAAGTTCACTAAATGTATTAATTATGTATTACACGATTAAAGGTTACGAATTAATGATCTTAATAACCGATATTAGAAAAAGATAATTAGAGTGAATTTTTGATATATTTACATAGATATTATACACATATAATTTTTTTTTTTTTTTTACTACAATAGCAAGTATGTAACATAAATATAAATATAAATTAAACAATTTTATAACTACGTGTGATTGTGAATGCGAGCGCGCACTATGCCCTCACTTGTGTGTTCAATTCGTTCTATGGACATCTGTTCGATACCATTAGAATATTTAATACTATTATTATTAATCGATATCAAACGAAAAGTGAACCAATTGGCAAACGGATCGGTAAGTTTAACTAATGCGGGGTCACAAATTTGAAGGAGAAGCGTTTAAATAATTATATGCCAGGATTAAAAACGGGTTCAGGACATTATACAAAATAGTTAAGACCGAATACGAATCGGTTTAGATTTATCATATTAATAGTATTGAAATTTCGATCAGTATAGTATTTTAAAAATAGCTTTCAATAGAAAAAAAAATGTAAATAATTGATAACCATATTAATTATAAAAATGCTAAAAATCGAGGAGTAACGACGGGTAGAATCTGTCTGCATTGCTGCAGGTGCGCGTGTTGTGCAAACCGATTCTTTGGCCGGCGTTCCGATTAGGCAATTCAGGCACGACAATGTCAAGGGCTCCGGGCGTTTTTTACCACCGGACGGGCGGCGTATACAATATATAATAATTTAATATTGTTATAAAGTAGATACATTATGTTATACTCCCACTCCCAAACGCACGCACGTATATGTTGCACGTTATTGTTCGGTGTGATTATGCAAAGTAACAAGCGCGTATTGTTATTATAATATTATCGTGTAGCACATATTGACTGATTCGAATAAAAATTATGTACTTAAAACACAACAATAGTAATAACTGGTAGAAACTTTACAAACGACGAATCTCCCCTTGGATTTATAATGTTCGGTTGTCAGCGAAGAGGTGGAGTGCATCGAATCGGTCATTAGCAATAGGTGTTTAACAAGCGATCAAAGTAGAAATATTTATTTGTTTTTTCAACACATAATTAATTCGCATTGAGAAAAATTTGTAATTATCATATTGACCATTTACGAGTGAAAATACTATGGTGTAATGGTCAACAAATAAATTTAGAAAATTCAATCGATGTAACGATGTCAATGAAACGAATTTATTTATAATTTTTATTTAAACTCGTCGGCTATTTCTAGCATATTTACTCAGAAAAAAAAAAATTAAATAAAAACTTAACTTTTTTTGCGATTCACATTGATAAGTGCTACATTTTGTATTATGCACGTATAAATTTAATAGTTATGCGTTGAACTGGAGGTAACAAGATGCTCTTGAACTTTTATCGCCCAGGACGACTGGACGGCTTTCCTTGCTACGAGTGAAATCGACAAACTCCTTGCCGTACCGACGATCTTAAACACTCGTAGGGTTCCGATTACGAAAACGATACTCGTCGGTGCGATGGAAAGGTAAACCGTTCGTACAGTGACCACGGTACGGAAGTCGATCGATAGTATTCGGTGTAAGGATAGGACGGACGACGTTTTAAAATAAATAATTTTAAAACAATTTTACCGACGTTAATAATAATAGCAACCACAAGCATTGCAAAACGGTAGTGTGTAGAAAAAAATAGAAGTTGTTGTTCGTCCGCCGCCGGCCTTCGTCGGCCCCACTCGACCAGTCGATTCCCACCCGTCATCGCTGTTCGTAGCCGCCGCCGCCGCCTCCGATGCTAACACCGTGCCACCGCGCGACCGCGTTTTCATATCACAGTGAACGCTCCGTGTGCGTACCGTGTCCGTCGATTTCTATTACCCACTCGCTGGCTTATCGAGTACTCGAACACGTACCGACGAATTAATATTTTTATTATTATTATACCGTTAACAATATTTATTTATTTTCTTTTAATTATCATCGTTTTATTTAATTTTATTGTTATTATTATTTTGTCCAATTTACATAAATAATACGTATACGTTCGCGTACCAGTGTCCATTGTACATCGGTTGTTCTACTATGTAGTGCGCGTTTATCTAAATTTTTTTTTTTTTTTTTACTTTTAATCTCGCTGTGTTGTTATTGTATCGGTTGAATTCGATATTAATATTTTCGTGTGCACATCTACATACGATACCGCCGCTTCTTGGATAAACGACGAGACCTTCGAGTCCACAACACACATATTACGAATAATTTAATAATCAAGTAAGTCTCGTTTGACCGTAAAATGTTATCGTAATACGAAACGCGTACAGAAACGCAGTCCCCGAGCGTGTGAAGAAATGCGGTTAAGGTTGAAGTTTAAACGAAAATCATTATAAAACTAAACTGTACAAAAACGATCGAAGTCGGTGAAAAATGCGACCGGCTATTATTAAAATAATATTCACCCCCCGGGGGTTTCTTTTCGCGGGGACGAGAGGAGTTGAAATCCGAGAAAACGTAATACACATAAATATGTTCTTCTAAACCTACTACCCGGTTATTTTTGCGGTGCAGGTTAACCCTGATCAGTCAATAACCTTTGAAAACGTACAGACAATTATGTCGCAAGTTTGTGTATATATCTGCTGGTGTACGTGTATATACAAGTGTGGGTCTATGTCGGTTCCATGGATATAATATCATTCAACTTGTGTTATGGAGATACGTTAGAGTCATTAGGGCAAATTAATAGCCGTTTGATAAGAACAGTGGTACGTTCCCCTTCCGCGCACTTCACACGATAAGAAATGTATTTATTCGTGAATGGGTTCGATAGCACTATGACTTTAATTTCGGGGTTTTATTTTCGTTTTTTTTGGTATGGCTCGTTATTATTCTTACATATTAAAAATGGAAATAAAAGCAAACGTCCTTGGATGCGTTAAAATCATAATATCATAATGTATCGTACACCTATTCTTCCCTCGCAAAACCATCATCCGCAGTGCTGCCCAGTAGATTGTGATTTCGGATTGCCTTCGTGCGCGCGCGGTCTTAGTGCCTTGAACTTCTCGGCGGCCGAGACCTTAAGAGGAGAGACGTATTATTGGTACACGAGTCGAAAATTATTAGCGGGAAAATACGATGGCTTACGACAAACACCCATGGGCGATTTCGCCCCCAAGGTGGTCTTCAAAAAATCGTTGTCCTTGGACGATGGTTCGTGTGACCCATGAAATTCGGATAGTAGAAAAATAATTGTGACATCACCGATGTAAACAACTGGTTTACTGTGCACAATATTAATCGAATTGATCGAATTCGAAGAGTGGATATTTGAGTCACGCACTTGGACGTCAGTGTTTGTGTATGCGTGTGTACGTATTATTTGAGTACATAAAAAAGTACCGCGTGCCTATACCACTCCACCTCCAAGCGAGTTTCACAAGGTTTAACAACGCGGAAGGAATGGTTGCCTTGATGATAACTCGAGTTCTACCTTGAACATTACCTTGATTGCCACCATCACTATACAATTTTTACATTTTTATCATTGATAGTCGTCTATCTCTCATTATATGGGTTCGAGAGTGTGAACGGAAAGAAAAAAAACAAATTGTAAAATTACTATTATATACTAATATAATAGTAATATACTAATAAAGTTACATAGGTATCACATAGCATTTTAATAACTAAATATATGTGTTTATAATGTACACAACGTAATGAACTCGGATGAGTGCAATGTAGATTCACCTGCAAGATTCAAAAACGATATAGTGATTTATAAGCCACGTTCAGTTAACGTCGTTATAGTTTTTAGTGTCAAGGTCGTTAGTAATGCATTATCAATATTTTAGCTTAATATGTAGAACGATGAATTCCGATACCGTTTTCAATATCCCGCGCAATTGTTATCATTTTATCAGTGTCAATGTTTATGAAAACATTTCAATTTTTATAAAACATGACTTCATACAACACGGATTCGAAATGTATGATCATCGTTTAATGGGCCTTGAACGTTACGACAACACGCGTAGTCTGACACACTTATTATAAAATATACAACATACATATACGTATATATGTTTCGTTTTTTAGGGGAGGCTTATAAATAAACTTAAATAATAATTCCAACAAAACACATATTTTGAAAACAATAATCATTTTAATGTAGAATTTTTTCGGTATTTTCATGCCACCGACCTTGATGAACATGAGACCTTACTCTATATCAAATTTTATTACATACGAGTATGTAGAGTGTATGTGTGTGTGTATGAATGCGTAAGCATGTTGCATTTGTATGTTATATATTTCTCCGATTAGTTAATTAAACGATGTCACGAATGTAAGCATTTGAATAAAAATGTATGTAGTATTTTTGATGTTTTTGTTTATGAGTAGCTGAAATATTTTGCGTTTAACCGTTATCTATAGAAAAAACATTAAGCTTTTGCTCCCAAAAACGGCTTTTATAAGAAATTGTATTCCAAAGAAAATCCAGTATCGCCCAAACGCCATCTAGTGAATTCTATTGGTTGCTGATGGCTGAAAATAACAATCAAAACACCACTAAGCAGCTTCTTGGCTGACGAATCTTCGTAGTTGTGTACTTCGAGTTTGACCCTGTTGCGTTTATTGAACGTGACTGATATGCATGTCACTATACAGCTTGTCCATATAGATTGCAAAAAATTAATAAATGAAAAAAAAACTGTTTCATTCACGTGTATTGCTAAAATTCTTTTATTGTTCCCGTTTTCATCGATGGCTCCCTGTTGTATTTTGGTCGCTTTATACACTGCATAGTAATTTTATTCATATATCTTTCATGTAACAATTTTTTCTGTATATGAAAACATGACGTACATAGTTTTGTCAATGTAGTCTATTTTTGTCTCTGTATGAGAGTATGTATGTAACAATAATAAACTGTGTTATAAAGGAATTTAGTTACGTAAATATGGATGTATAATATATATTATATTAAACATCATGGGTTTGTATTTAAAAGCAATCGAACTGATTTCATTATTTTTCTTTTAAAATATATTTTTGAATTATATTTTCCACCTCTCATCAAAAATTTACAGTACCCATACTCAATAAAATTACGGAAACGTTAACGTATAGAACGTGTTCACGCTCACTAACCAAAAAACTTTAACTGAAGACCTCGAAACTACCAAGGTAAAAAGGTAGAATGTTTCCAGTAAAATTAACTGTGATATAGATAACACAAATTTTTAATTTTTTCATTTTAAAAATAAAAATCTTTTGCACATGCATGCAAACGTAGGTATAAAGATTGCAAAAAATTCCTATTGCGCTATCTTGGTCAATTGTTTTTGTACGTAGGGTGTAATGAAAATGCATATGTGGTTGGTTAACCTTGGCGCATAAACAAAGTACAAGGTATGGATTAAAAAAAATACAATTCAATCGTATAGTGTAGACATTACATATAAGTACAATACCTGCCTCAGGGTGCAAAAATAATTTTTAATTGACCTATTTTTTAAAATAATTTTATAATATCAATTTTTACTTTGTTTCTATGAAGACCAACATCAAAAATCGTACCTTAATAGTTTCCAAGACAAACATGTTAATTTTTTCTCTAATATGCTATTTGAATTGTTAATTAGTATATTTATATATAAAAAATCAACACATTATACTTTTAGTTTATTTTTAATAAATTTCTTAAATAATTAAGGAATAAATCATAATCGAAATCAAATTTGAATACATATTAATTATAATTAAATAGCCATTTTAAATTGGTTCATAACTACCATACTACTAAAGTGACTATTTATAGTTAAAATATTATTTTAAACACTTCTAGTATTGAAAAAGAAAAATATAAAAATGTTGAGCTCGAAATGTTACAAAATTTGTTCTGAATTACTGGATCAAATTCAAGTTTATATATTTTTTAAGAAATATTAATACATTAAAAAAATTAATTATAAACGAGCAATTAGTTCAATCCTTAATTTTAAAACTATACACATTTAATATAACTATTTTTTCCCAACGTGACGGTTCTTTAAATGCGTCCCTGAACGAATTTCCCCTAGCCGTTTATTTCCATATAAATGTGCTTCTCGGTTTACTCTCGTAAGCGTTAATTTACTGCATTTTCTAAAATATAATTTATTTTGTATCGACTTAAATAGTACCTTCTTCTATGTTTTTCGTGTAAAAGTATTACAAATTAATTTTCTATCTATATCTTATAAAAACATTTGAAAATACACGAAATTGTCTAACCCAAGAAACCTACGATTTATTTGATCATTTCATTTATAACACTCAGAACGTCTTAAGTTATTCATTATATAAAATTAACAATACGAAAAATTCACTTTTCATTGATAAAATTAAAATCATTAAAAATGACTACCTCAAAGTTCATATTAAAGTATACATAATATTTAATATTTGAAGTATTTAATTAAACGAATTAACGCAAAATATGAAATTAATTAGGTATTAAACAATCAAATGGTTTTGTTTTGATAAATTTAACATTATATACTATATACTGTGTAGATTTCTGAACCAATAATTTCAATTAAATACAATGTTGTCATAAACGTAAGTTAAAAAACCCTTTCCTAATCCTTTGAATCACATTACAATGACAATATTTTAAATGCAATGTTCTAGTTCATATTTTCGTGTACATATAGCATAATAACGTTTAAAATGAGTGATTATGGTCAAACTTTAAACAGCTCAATAAAAAAAGTTTTGTGATGTGTCTATAAACTTCAAGGTACAAATCATGTAGGTTACTGAAAACTACTATAAACTAATACAATTTAGCATTACGTGATTTTCACACAATATAACAGATTTAAAATAAATAACTAATTGTACCTCCATCGTTAGAAATCGTACGAACATTTTACGCTATTTTGTTAAAGAAGACCTTAAAAATGGATTCCTCTTGTGCCAAAAATATACGTTCTTGACGATTACAAAACAATTTGTTGGAATATGTTATAGACGTGCTCATGTCTAATCGATAACATGGACAAAAAGACACAGCACTAACACAAAACGACGTCCTCCAAATATTTTGAGATAAACAATATATCGTTAAGATTGATAAGTATTTCAGTATTTGCATAAAAAACAACAATAATTTAGAGTAAAAATATCTATCGATAGACTATTATCGGTATTAAGTTTTGTTTTCAAATTGATACGTAATAGTCTTGTTCAAAAACAAATGATATTTTCACCACCTTCATATTATAACCAATGACATGTCTTGCAGTATTAACGCACGTATACCGTTGGTAAATCTTTATTATCTATTGAGCAGTCACAGAACTATGTATAAATGTAAAATAATTTAATACATTTTAAAACGTTTTAATACCAATGATGATTATAATCGTGGTATTTGATTTTCGGTAATTTTAGAAACAAATCGTTCTTGATTTGATATTTTTTGTAATGTTTATGTTCGTGTTGAACGATTATCATCGATGCTATAAAGTATGATGTTGAATTAAGTTCTAGAATGGATAGTAGTCATGTAGTTAGGTTAGTCGTGACTATAGAAGATGTAAATATTTTGTAATTCAGAACCATATAAAGGATACAATATGCCATGACGACTTAGTGTGAAACTTTGATCGAAAAATCAACGAAGGCAAAATGCATGTAAAAGTAATCATAGCTGCACCGTAGAGTAGATATTTATATAGTGACGGTTTTTTTTATTTTTTTCTGAAGGGAAGGTGGTTTTTTTACATTCTCTTATAATATATGACAAAAAATGTTTAACCCATTAATAATTTATTACTTAAAATCTTAAAGTGTAATTCTTACATTAAGAAAAAAAAACCATAGTATAGCATTTTGGTTACAAGACAAAATATATAAAATATAATATACCACAACCCAAACGCATGACCTGAAGGAGTCCAGATTTCCTAGACCCCCCTTCGTAAAACCACCACCGTATTTATGGTATTCCGGTCAAACTCTCGTTTTTAATAATTTACCGATTGTTCGTCCTCATTTGTTTTATTATTTTTCCGCCGTAAGTGTAGTTGTTGTTGTTGTTTACATGATACGTAGACGTATTTATTTTATATAATCCAACGGTCTAACGGTAGACTACGGTGCTGGAGAGCACACGTGACGAGGAGAAAAAGAGGACGGCGGGCGCGAACCGCTAACCGATGACGTCGACGGAGCGTTCTCGTCGCGGGTGCGCGCGCGCGCGTTATTTAATTCTCTCGAAAGATGTGAAAGTGAAAACGCTAATAACACCGTTAAAAATGCCGATTTAACGAGATGGCATAGAGTGAAAGTTGGCTTGCACTACACGGCTGCATAGAACCGCCGGGAACATCGTGTGTACGTATATATACACGAATACAAATATATAGCGGTCGTCGCGTATTTTTGCCCATTCATTGTGCTACGTAGTTTTTTTTTTCCTCGGCGTTCTTTCTTTTTCGGTGAGAAAACACTACGACGGTCGGTTTCCTCCGCGCAAATATTCATATACACGTTCATCTGTATATATGTGCTTGGTTGGTATATAACGGACGCACCGCTAGACAAGAGGAAAAAGTAAAAACGTTTTCGAATTTTTATCCGTTCGGAATCGCGGTTGCCCGTAAAACTATATTGTACAATTTTACCATTTTAGGTTTGAGATAGTGTATGATCGACTCGCCGATTTATCAGTATAGATGTGTTATCAATGTGAATAAACCCGATCGAGTGGCAGAAATATTTAGAAAAAATACAGTTGTACTACGGATGTTTATGCACGCACGAATCCCGTAAAACCTCGTCAACCCGTGTTGTATCCGGCGTTTTGGTTTTTTACTAAAACCGTCCGGTAATACGATCTTTAAGTGCGCGTCGATAATTTAAAATAGTACCATTCGTCTGGTTATTAATATTTTTATTAAATAAATAACTCTCCAACTATAAAGTATGAACACGCTCGCACAGTTTTATAACCTCATTGACCCTCTCTATTCCCGCCGTTCATAATATAAGGTCCATTACACTCGGACGGTTTTTTTTTATAAAAATGTAAAACTTTGTCTGAAATCTATAAAAAATAATCAAAACGCTGAGAGCAGCCGTTATGTCTACGAGTCAGACGGTGTAAGCGAAATACGCGTTTCCGTTAGGCACCCTGTTTACGTTGCCAAGTTATTGCAATACACTGGAATGTACACGATAATACATGTATGAGATATATCATATACATTGGTACCAACACCGTAGGTTGAACTACATTTTTACATCCGAGTTTTTGGATGCCTCGTTTGGTACAATATATTTGATATTTATTTAGTTATCGTTTAAAATAAATAAGAAATAACACTAGTTACTTAATTAATAGTCATTATCAGTTGATCGCAATGCGTTGCGCGTGATGCTCGCATGAACTTTGAACGTTGGTTTAAATAAGCAAATTGTGCATCTACAATACCCATAATATATACCAAACCATCGGATACCTAACCTCGGCCATTTATCCCGCACAATGAACGAAGAAATTCGATTCATAAAAAAACCAATTTGAACGTGGTCTAAAACAACTACCGCGGTATAATATCTTACACGCTGTATACCTTTGTAAGTACCGTCGCGCTTCCAAAAGGTAGTAAAAAGGTAGTAAAACACGCGAGTAAGCAAACCCTCTGTTTTAAATTCAGTGTACAAGTAATATATCATCACACATTTATACACGCTTCGGGCTGATGTGGATTGTGGAGATCATTCTCAATATAAACCATATTTAAGTTATAAGTCGAAATTTAACGTATATTTATATATGCATATACACTGATCGCATCAAATTTTACTAAACCATTGACACTATACAATAATATTATGTGTGTCTCCATCGCAAACAAAGTTGGTTATATAGCTGCGTTATTTGTATACACATGTATATATTTTACTCTATAATATTAATCGAAAAAGCCACAATAATTGTTAGTTACAGCATTCATTTAACGTTTCTTAAACATCATTTGAGTTAGTAGGTAATCAAGAACTTTATTTAAGCATACAATATATTTAAAGTTTAATTGATTTTATAGGAAAAAAATTACATACTATATAAGTATTATTGTATATTTTATAATAAGTTAAGATATTGTTTACATTCGGTTAAGTTAATGATTTTTTATTCATGAAAATAAGTACATTTCAATTATCGAAATCATGCATTGTTTATTATTTTGTATGTAAATAACTTTCCGTCCAAACGATCTACCATGATATGACAACATATTAGCATATTTAAATATGCGATAAATTATTATGAAATAAATAATCGACGGGGTGCATCCATTGTAGTAATAATAATATTAATAATAATCATGCGTGAAATATGTATAGACTATGGTTACTTAAAAAATTGATCATTATTATTCGAAAATACTGCAGAACGTCATTGTCAGCTTACGACATAGTAACTATGTAAGTAATAGTACGGATTTTTATGTATATTATTCTGTAATCTACACTGTATTTAAATAAAAGAAAAATTAAAATTTCGCAAATATATAAACAGAAAATCACCAGGTCACAATTCATCATGAAAACTACAGCAAACATGTCACTCTAAGACTCACGAAAAAATAAAATACAATATAAAGTAAATACGTTGTACAAGTAACAAATAAGGTTTACCAAAAGCTAGTTGTACATAAATTTCGAACACGTTGTGTGATTAATTGAAATCCGGTTTTGATTTTCATAAAAATTTAATAACTGACAACTATAAAGTACATAAATGATTTAGCTGTTAAAAGGATAAATATATATATAAAGGAAATTTTCAATTTTATTAAATAGCTAAAAATTTAAAATTAAATTTTTCCAAATGAACATCAGCAATTTTCCGATAATACCCAGTCAACTGATACTATAATACTTATAAATTATTGGTGCATGTACAATGGAAATTAAAATTTCGCTGCTTTGTGAATGTATATGAAATAGTTTAGTGATATGTGCGTACTTCTCAGTACGATTATCAATGCCCCTTGATCGCAAGAATTTGTTAACAGAAAAATGCATTTAGGATTATCCGCCAAACACTGTCATCCATGTGTATCATAATAAAATAATAATTGTACTTAATTGTTATAATTAAGTTAATAATTGGCATGTGATGTGGAAGATCAAATTATCGCCAACGTCACGCGGTGTTATGATTAATAAAATATATTATATACGCAAACGGTCGTTACGTAAAACTTGCTGTACACATAAACAAACGAAGGGAAAAATGTATAATAATTATTTAGATACTTCTTGGACATTCGGCGTTTATCATAACGCATTATCAACGAAAACCACAATATTATTGTTATTAATAAGTATGTTATGCAGGTGGTACTGATACCGACGTGTGTGTATATATTTTATTTAATAATTAAGTAAAAACCGTTAACGAAATGCAGATAAGATGATGTATACACGTTTGCACACGGATGAGAGCGAAAATGAAAGTGTACGAAATGCAATTAAAACTCGACCGTAACCAGAAACTAGCGGTGACGAAGAGACTTGCGCTTTCACCTTGAACGAATCCGATTTGCGTATGATTTTATTTTTATATTTTTTTGTCTTATTACAAATTCAACGTGAAAAAATTCCGTTTCTGGCTGCGAAACGTATAACGGTCGGCCGAAAAATGTATACGGCGACAAGCAACCGTTAAACTTTCTTCTGTATGGAATTTGAAATGGGTCAATACATATAACAGCGTCGGATCCCTGATAATTGTTATTTTTGTATGTTTTAAAAATATATTACAGCTGTACGATTTCTCAATTTAATGACTATTGAACCGCGTGTTGCGAAAATTTTTCTGGTACAAAAGCTTTTCGGAAAAAGTTCTACCGCACACAACTGTACACAAAAAATACAAACGCGTACGCGATCGTAGACAATTATCGTGAAAAACAATTAATAAATTAAACGAACGTTTCAAACTTAAAAAACTGTCGATCTCGTCCAAACACATCAAGAGCATTTTCGTCGTGGTCACTGCATGGTGTAGGTGGACTTTTACCCAAATTCGTTAACAACCGTATTAATTAATCTGTCAAAAGCTGTGAAGTACACACAAACGGCGTAAAAGCAGCCCGCCACGCTTATGCGTATCTCTGAACGACGGCGGAGAATAAAAAAGATACATAAAACAAAACAACGCTCTAATCAAATTACCATCTAATGCTAATGACATTGTGCAGCTCGACGACAACCTTCGACGCGTTCATGACGACGACGTTTAACACATCACCTTCACATACACCTTGAATTTTAAGGCTACATACAACATATCTACCGGAGTCAGAAGAACATGTGTACATTATGTAAAAATATAATACATATCGTGCAATTGTATAATACACTATACGTACCCCATACTCTAATACGCTTATACGCATAAAAACCGACACGTCTTTGTACATATATATAAGAAAATAATAAATTTGTTGAGGTGTATTACGGGGTGTTTGTATTATTTTTTTCTAATTTTCCGTCTATCGTCCTCTCTTTGAGCACATATACGATAATAATTCGTTTAACGAACGGATTTTTCCACAGCAAATGCATATTTATGTAGTAATATACGACTTCTTACGTGTGTGTGTGTGTGTGTGTGTGTGTGTGTGTGTGTGTGTGTGTGTG
>NW_020271759.1:719457-815514 GCF_003268045.1 Sipha flava
TGTGTGTGTGTGTGTGTGTGTGTGTGTGTGTGTGTGTGTGTGTGTGTATGAGTGTGATTGTATATTATATACATATACATATGAGATAAAAACCAAGTGAATATGTGTGCATGTGCCATACGCGCGCATGTGTGTGTATGTATATTGTATGTGCAGCAAGTATATATATTGAATTGACCCATTTACACTGCACTGCACGTATATTCACGAAGATGGCGGATAATAGTAGTGAATTAGGTGACCTAAATAAAATATTATCGCTGTGTGCTACCCCTAGACCTTTGCCGCACCAGATACGTTTCTTCAATACGCTTTGTGTGTACATTATATATATATATATATATGCATATTATATGCTGTTTATGCGCAAGAGAATACGAAAATGTTACACTTCTAAATTTTATAGCGTGTATCACGTATATACATAATAAATAATAATACAAGTTTTTATAATAATGGCTACGACGTGAAAATGTGTCCGTTTATTATTATATTAATATTGTTATTATTATTGTTACGTGCGCTCTAGTTTGTTGTACGAAAATGTTGCAACGATTATCAGTATTTTGCTATAATATACTAAATTCCTGTAAAACGATGTACACATAATAATAACAATATATTTATACTGTTTTTTGAAAACGTAGTTATGCGTTTTGATCGGGGAGGACAGTGCTTTAATCGTTCGCAGTTGCTGCCGCAGTAATAATAAGAGTATAACGCGATAATATTACATTAAAAACGGTAAAAAAAAAAAAAGAGAAACGCGAAAATATAATCGAAAAACAGTTGTCCGGCGCAAACGCGCGTGCCACGCGTACTTTCACCTTCAACACGATTTTGTTTTCAATTTGGAATCGCGTTGCCGGAGTAGTGTGCGTACACCTTTCCTTTTATTTACCTTATATATATGTATACACAGAATAACTCAACCGGCGGAAAATTCACATCTCCGTTTTTACACGTAAATGTACCGTTGCAACAGATGCTTTCTTTTCCTTACCCTCTCTCTTTCTCATTCTGTCACTGTCTCTGTCTTTCTCTCTCTCCTTTTAAATATTGTATTTTTTTTTGTTAGTTTTTCTCCGTTGCGGTTTCTCGTCGCGAACGTTTACACGACCTCTGTCGTAAAGCGGCGTAGTTGAAGTACCGCAATCGACGATGAAAATCAGTACGACGAGACACATTTACTGTATGGTACATTTATAAAACGTCGGTGATCATCGAACGGTTGATTAGGTAGTCCATGAACAGTCGAAAATGTGGGTCTCGGACGAGACGTTCAATCGGGGTGAACCAATCGAACGGTACGCGAGTCGACATCATCTTCGCAACGCCTACGACGAGGACGTGTCGTTTTCCTTTTATATTCATCTCGATTTATTATTATAACTGTTGTACGATAAAAATAATTATTGTTTTCCGTGCGAAAATTAACGACAGTAACAATTAAATAAAACGTTCGCGGAGAGGAGGCCTCATTCTCGTTTCTTTTGTGCCCGCGACTTTCGTAGTGCCGCCGCTCGCCGTTTCTTGTCGTCGAGTGTAGTGCACGAAGAAAATCGATACGAATTATAACATAAACGTGAGTAAATATCTATCTATATATTAAGTATATAAATATAATACGTATTCTAAAATTATGCCATTTACATTATTTATAACGGCGGTTTAACGTCGTCGCAGCCACTGAAACAAAATTACATTCGCCGCGATAACGAGGTCCATATGTCATCAATTGATCCCCAATGAATCATCATAACCGTGTACATTGATTGACGTCCGGTGTCGATTACGTCGAACAAAAAAGTTTAATTTTTCAGCAAATTTAAATTACGTTTTTTTTACCGGTTTTACTTACTCAAAATTGTCGAATTTTTTTTTTTTCGTAATTCGTGGTAGTACATTCGTGTTTTTGGTATTAACATATCGTTTTAGTTTAATTTTAAACCGACCTAATCATTTAATGATTACTTTGAATTATTTGAATATACAATTTTTTTTAATATTTTTTTTTTTTTATACATAATAAATTCCACGTATTCAATGATATTTATTAGATGTTTGTAATACGTAGTAAATAATTCTCTTTTTTTTTTTAAATACTATGTAAAGAATACTTTACGCAATACACACTTTTATGATCAAGAAAAATATTAGCCACAAACAACTAGTGTTTTTTCAACTTAACATAGGTTTCCGAGACATCATTTTGTAAGCATACATTTTTAATGACTAATCTTTTTGCTTTGAAATATTTTATCGAAAATCATTCATACTCATTTTGGTATCCAGAGTCCTATAATATTATTTATTACATGAGCATATTGACAAAGCAGAAAAAATATCTTATTATCATGTTTATCAATTTTGTGTTACTAATCACTTTAATATTAATAATAATTACATATTTTGTTATGGTTAAATTCGTCAATGCAATTCTTACATTTTAATTGTATTTTTCCAAATATATACAAGAACACGAAAGTCTCAGCTGTAATCCATTGTATAAGATTTTATTTATATTCTACGAGTAGTTCTCGTATTTCTAATTTTTCGAGATAATAGTACTTGCATGGGTGCAATAACTATTTGAAATTTGGGGGAACTGAAGCTTATGTTTATACTAAATGTTTTTACGTTATAATAAAACATTTAGTAAAATCATTAATTTTTGGAGGGCTGTACAATTTTAAAAGGGCAAAGCTTCTCAGTCTCCCTCATCCCTATTTGCATATATATATACTTGTGCTTTTGTGCTTCATCTTTAATATGATGAATTGACTATGCGCCAATCATAATAATCCTATGGATATCAGTGTAATTCTTTAAACTCTAAAATTCTATTGGTCTCTTTTGAAAAATCAACCGTTTTGAGAATAGCATAAATGGTTGTATTTGGATGATCCTTAAGTAGTAACTAATGTAATACTTAAAAAAAAATCATTGTTTATTGTGTCGGGTATCAGCAAAATGTAAACATAAAAATATAACGGATGATTGATATCATGTGTCAGGTTAAATGTTATGCAGTCCGTCAGATGCTAATATTATTTTTTAAATGAGATAGGTATAGTAAACAACGCGTTCAAAGTTTTATTAAAACAAATGAAAATTTATAGAACACTCAAAAAACTAAGTTTTTTATGTGTAACACAATATTGTTGTTTTCTTACTATCGTAACGAGTGTTTTCCTAAAATAAAATATTATTAAACAAAAGATAATAGCGCAAAATACTGATTACTATTAATCCATTTGCGTACCACCAACCCGTCGTTATTACTTTCGAACGTATCCGGTTGTTTTATTTTATTTTTGTTAGCCTATAATGTGCAATACGAATACAAGTGAACAACCGAATAAATCAATCTTGTAACTACATACATTTTATATACTAATAATCAGGTAAAACCAAACTAGTTATCATACTGATTATGGAGTTCGAAAAAACAACAAAATCTGCCGTAAAAGTCGGTTTGACTGCTACAACTTTTATTAACGTTGTCATCTTTGTTTTATAAAAAATGTATTTCCTTTTTGAGGAAAAAAAAATTCGTTACTTTTTGATCACGTGCGCAATCGTGTGCGATTATTACGCCAATGGTACGTATCATCATTGAAATAGCACGTTTTACAGGCGTCATACGCTCGAACGGGATAAATATAAACGGGTGAGAAATTCGGCGATCTCTTTTTTGAGATTTTTGTTTTCATTCTACACCACTGCTGCTGGTCGTATTAGTATTACGTTCACGTGCACGCGAAAAAAATAGAAATAAGGAAAAAAAAAACTCTAGCCTAAGTCGCACACGATTATTTGATGTTGTGGACGAAAAATAGCGCCTAATGCGGCAAACATGCTCGTGAATCGTAAAATAAAACATACATTGTGATAGCAATATAATAATGTACGAAGAAATATCGCCCGCGCGGAGACGTAATTTCGGCATAGACATTGAACGGACAAGGACGCGTGCCGGTCCCCTCGACCCGCCGCCCGCAGTCGTCGCGGCGCCCAAGCCTTCGGCGCCAAACCGCAATCGTATACGCGCGTACGCGATCCGCTCGCCACTCGGCCGACGGGAAGGGGACACCCTGTATGGTAATCCGTTGCTCGTGTGCCGTCGCCGTCGCACTCTGACGAATATTCACGACCGTCACCCACACACACAAGCACGCTGCGTACGTCGTCCTCTCACTCTGATGCCGCCGCCGCAGTAGTCGACACCAAACGGCCTTGTGCCGTGAAAGTGATCCGACCGAAGGCTACGACCTTCTTTTAGGGTCATTTGTTTGGAAAACATTAATTTTTTTTTTTTTTTTCAAATTTTTTCCTCGATTTTTCGTACTCGAAAATCGTTCAAAATAATCGGCAGCGCAGAGTTTCGTTGCGTGGGTAGAAGGAAGAGAGGACCCCGCATCACTGATTTATTTTCGTGTTCTGTACACGCATCGGTCATGGAAAACGTTTTGTTTTTATAATACTTTATTAATTTTACACGTATGTATCGTAACGATTGTTATACGGTTTTTATTTTGTCTACGCATGTGAGTACGCGAGTTTAATTATTAAAGTTTTCTGGACAACCAATTATTTTTTTTCGCGTCGAGGCTTGCCTATATTGATAACGACTTTTTATACTTTGCTTATTACATCGAAATGACATATCCCTCAGTTGAGATTTTCTGTATGGTACAAAAGTGGTTAAAAATAATTAAAAAAAAACATATTACTGTTGTATTTTGCGTTTGTAACTGAAGTAGATGTACATATAAAATGTAAATCCCATGGTTTAACAGACTAAATATTTTTGATACGGAAAGACCAACTTTGGAACATTCTTTGCGTACAACAATATCAAAACCTGTCACTTTTTGTCAGTTTGTATTTGTAAATTATTTTTTCATACAATTTTCTTTCTAACAAAAATTCGGTATTTCTTGGCAACGCGTTCTAAAGACGTAAACGATATTGGTTAGACGTATTAAATCTAAATCATGCACAGAAACGCGCCATCGTAACAATAATATGCAAAAATGGGGGGGAAAGAGCGTTCGTTTTGTCGTCTCTCAAAAAAACGCCGCTAACGCCACCGATTGTGGTAAAGCCAAACGCCGTCTGAAACATGCAGTTACATTTTACCACGTGGTTGTTTCGAAAAGTAGCCAATGTGCACAAAATATTATTATTATAACACTCGTCGGACGTATATAAAATATTATATACATTCATTTACACACAGGTCATCGTCGGCAGCCGCGTTGGAAAAGTTCAATGGCTTTACTACGTTATTTTTTGTGCTCTCCGCCGCCGTATCTGATGCGGCGGTGCGCACAGGTGGCGGTGGGTTTGCGCTTACAGTGGCGGTGTTGGTGGTGCGGACGCCCACGATGACGTCACTAACGATTTTCGGAAGGATCGTCGAACCGCGCGACGTCCCTTATTTAACACCACTACTACTTACACTAAAATTCTATACAATTTCTTCAACTAGTACTACTACTGCTACTACTAATACTACTATTATTACTACTACTACTGTGTTACGGCAGATAAACGACTTGTTTCCCCCCCCTAATTTTCTACCCTACCGTCATTCATCACCAGACGACCCACTTATTTGATGATCATTTCCCCCTGGTTTTATAGGATTCGTTTTTTGCGTCAGTTCAATAATATCCATAACATTTTTTTTTTATGTTGATTTTATTTCTACGTTTCAATCGTGAATAAAAACCATTGACCTACCCCTAACTCCCAACACTCGTACTAGAACGTTTTATACATTATTATACTCGCGCGTACGTGCAACTACCGCGATTGGTCGTGATGATATTATATACATTCTCTATAGCACGACATGAAATGTTTTTGTTGCAGTAGTCATTAATGAGATATCGTTGGTACGAGTGGTGGTGGTAAACAAATATTCAATGGTATCCTATTATGAGAGATACGGTTTTCGCGTACTTCGATTTGGTTATTACTGCTGTAAAAAAAATGTTATTTCCCTTATCTTTCGTTTTAATCATCAAACTACTTAATTAACACAAAATAAAAATATCGAAGAAACAAAAATAAAAAATCTAGATTTATAATTTAATATTTGTATTATTTTGAAACAAAGTTGTACTCGTATAGTAGACAAACATTTATTAGTAATTTAATTCGTCATTTCTCCAGCTTGTCCACGTACCTATTGACAACGATTGTTTTTTCATATTTGATCATATCCCCTCACACAACATTCGATAGTTGTGTCCACCCATCATATTATCTGTAGATAATATTTGAATTATTTTCGTGTGCTGTCGGTACTTGGTACTCATTTGTGTACCAAATACGGAGACATGAATTTTGCTACCTTTATTAAATGTATACGTACACATGTATATTGTGTTCAACGAGAGCAACTGGTCAACTAAAGGAACCGACTGGAATGAAATATTTTAAAAATAATAAATAATAATCATAAGAACAATGTAATCGTACACTATACTCGTACATATGAGTATGCAATGCGGTGTCGCTGGGCCTCATAATTTACGGCATTTTTTTCCCTGTCCTGCAATTATTTTAAAACGCTGAAAATCGTATGGATACGATTATGACGAGTAAAAACAAATAAATTACATTTCTTGGTTGCGCATTCATATCTTTTAATAACGCGAGAAAGCTTTTTTAGCGGTTCTTCGAATTCGTATAGAGATACCTACTGTATTTTCAAAAAACCGAGCGTTCTCAAGATTCTTAAAATGTATAATGGAATATTATGAATTTATAAATCGAGTGATACAGTTATTGTATAAAATAGAAACCGCCCACCGTTTCACTTCCATGTATTACGATAAATATTAAACATATACTTATTATGTTGTAAATATATAACAATTATTGTACAAAATACTCACACCTGCACGTCCCGCTCGTAATTTAATAATTTATATAAATTATACTTGGATACTGCTGTCTTTTTTAAAAAACAAAAAAAAAAATGTTCAACCGCGTTAGAAGTGTACATACAACTCAAGTCGTTCGTAAACTATTGACCAACAAAAAACCATCATAATTTGAAAAGCAAACAAAAATAATCAAAAACCGTTGAATATCATAACACGTACCTATACCCTACGACATCGTAATGTTATAGCGTGGTGTATGTCATCGATGTGTACGTGCATGCCGTGACATTTTTAAAGATTACCCGTTATGATGTAAGTACGCTTGTGTGCCAATATAGACTATTGTCTTGCAATTGCATTGATTGGAAAATTTTTTGTTCATTATTCATGAATTTTCTCAGAAACGTAAAAATTCTTTAGTCCTAGTCAACGGTAATCGCTTATCATTCGTATACGTCTTATATTTCTATTATTGCAAACGTTTTCCACAGAGAAATCGCAGTAAGAAACATGGGTCAGGTCAAAATTCAACTTATGGTAGCTAAATCAATTTTCTTCTCGATAATATTATCTAACGTGAAGCGTCTTTTAGCTACTATTTTTTTACGAAAATTTCGATACGCACAACCTACTGCAGGAATTAACGAGCTCTCAAAATTTCCCGTGCATGTACAATATGCTGCATAAAGTAAATATAGTGAATTACACCAAATTATTTATAATAATTAACATCATAACAAGATAAATCGTACGTAGAATAAATGTATTATGTAGTTACGATGCACAATATTGTATAACACGTGCATCTCTTGCGTATATGCAGTTATTATACATCATTATTACATATTATGCGTTAAAATAATTCAATCGACGCGATTAACATAAAATAATGATAACGTTGCAGTTACATTGACTCTGCCACCTTGTTTGTCGTGTGAAACACATATACGTAATATACGTAATGCGATCGAGAAATCGGTTCGAATCTCGTTTGCTGCGATGATTACGATCAGAAAGTTTTTTTTTTAATTTTTTTTTTTTTTATATAATTGTCCGCGAAAATTAATATTTTCTGTTTCGCATGCGTGTCCGAATGCCGTACAACCAACAACGGTTTCAACCACCCCTAAACCGTGGGCTACGGTTCGAAAGTTATGCACAACCATGCGATTTGGCAGCAAAATATTTCCCGTAAAACGATAATAAAAATACACATTTTGGATACGCCGCGATGTTAGTCGAAGAAAGTGGCTTCGTTTTTTTCTAAGATAAACCACAGGTGACATTTTTAATTTATAAATAATTAATATATAAATACGTCAACGATGAAAGTGTAAAACCAAAACCCAATTGTATTTAATTAATTTCCTTTGTAGATTTGGAGTCGGGCAAGTACGTGTAGAATATGATTAACATTTCGCGTACACGATGTATAAAAACCTAACTACATATCTCGTGTATGTTATTGATTACAAAAGACCCATATAAAGGAGACGGTTAGATAGATAGAAGTAGTAAACCACCTATATACGGCGGTGACTATATTATATTGATTTAAAGGACGTCTGGAATCCCAAATTGTTATTACATTTTAAATTATATAAACATGTATGTATCCGTATACTCCTATGTGGATTGGACGCGAATACGGTACGCGAATTAAATACAAGGGGAAAGTTATCTTGGACGAAATCGATCCACAATGATCAGCTAAACACCTTTATTAGGTTCTAAAATATTAATTGATTGTGATAAACGTTCGGAACACACTGCATCCGATGCCCCGGAATCGACAACGGTATTAGGTACGTCGTAACTCATAACATGCGCGACTCGCGGAGAGCTTAACGTTTGCGTGTAGTGGCGTAATTTTGGGGGGCAAGTGCCCCCTGATAATTTTGAGAGGGCCAAAGGTATAATTTTGCCCCCTCCCAGATAATCTAACAATACAAATATTTGAATTATCATATGATAAAAAATAATGTAATATATTATTTAACATATCATAAGATAACTAAGTAGGCTTAGGATTAAGGATCATGGTTAATAAATTATTTTTCCCCCCTAGATTTTTTCCCAGTTACACCACTGTTTGCGTGTACATCGTTGTATTATTGTTTTATCAGTGTCATTGACATCGCGCAGGAGACTTGTAGGGACACCCGACGTCGACGGTGACACGAATATTAATAATGTTCGAACTAAGGTGGGCGACGGGTGATGACGACGACGAGGGTACGACCCTTGTGAAGAGTTAACTACGTTATTCGCGTATGCACGTCGTCGGTAGTCATGGTGACGCTTGCGCGCCGCGGTTTACCGTGTACGACCTCGGTCAAAGGCATTCGTGTTGCGATCGCCGCCGCCGCCGCCACCGTCATTGCACCCACTTGATGATGTTATACCGACGGACAGACGTTTCACCCCGGTGTGCATGTAAATAGTAGAACGTTCTTTTTTGCCCATCACGAACTATTTATGTTCTGACCGTGTGCGACTAATAACTTCTGAACGACACTCGGTTTTCATTCGAACAATTCGTTCTCATCGATTGCACTTGCACCTCCTACGTTGTATTTTTTTTTTTTTTTTTGGCGACACGACCCACAAAGTATTGGCAATGCAAAGTACAGTGGAAAATATTTACGAGCGGCGAAAATATCCCTTTGAACATTACAATGACGCGGTGAAAAGACAACGGCCGTACGTGACATTAGCGAGAATGCGGGGGCGGACGGATTACAGAGTTCTACGAATGTGCATTTCAGTGGTGGGGGTTGAACCACCCCCCCCCCCAAATCAAAAAAAATATATATTAAAAATGAATTTTTTTTTTTTTTTAAAGTACAAGGGGAAGTATATAATTTGTACTTTTATTCATACAAGAAATTAGTAGTCTTAGGTTTGAATTAATGTATTATATTACTTACTATTATCTTAATTCATTATCAATCACTGACTGCAATGTTATACCCCAAAGAAAATTCAGGATCCGTCACTGGTTATTGCATTTTTATCCGCCAAAATCACAAAGACGACTCCGTAGATGCAATTAGATTTGCCGACAATAAACGTGTGGATACGCTATCGATATCACTTCACATAAACTCGCATCTTATTTCGCTAAATTGCGTTACGTCGCATTACACAGCTACTATGTGAAACCTAGTAATGCATAATACTGTATTATGTTAGAAACGAAATAAGGGTTATTTCACATGATATTTTATTATTTCATTGCGCCTCACTTGATATCACGTTTATGTTTTTCTGTAATTTCGCATTTTTTTATGTTACTTGATATTACATATTATTCCGATATGGAATTTTTTACCTCGTTGAAAATTTAAGCTTATTAAACCAATTCAATTTTTATTAAATATGAAAAAAAAATTAATAGAACAAATGTAACTTCTTGAAGTTTTATTAATTTTACATACACCAACATACACCATATAATATGATTTTAACAATTATTTAACTATATGATTTAAAATGTTGTATAATTTTTAAATTAATTTTATTACAAAATAATAATAAAACTTTATAGTGTATATAATAGTGTGAATAGTAGTATGTATTCTCAAATTATTACATAACAATATAATTTAATTTTTTATTCGATTAAGATATAAGATATAAGATTACCTACTTAATTTATTCCTTTAATTTAGATATATTTAAATTATTAAAAAGGAAAAAATATAATGATTGTACTAGTCATTATCAGTTTGAAGTCGTCTCCTACACCAGTATTCTTTAAACTGTGTTCCATGGAACTGTAGGGCGAAATTTAAGTAGGTACTTTTTTTTGACAATTTTCAAAAAAATTACTTTAAAAAGTCTAACTAAAAATTAGTAGCGGCTAAGGGGGGAAAAATAATTATATATTAAATAATAATTTAAACGGTATAGTCTTTACTTCTATAGTATACACATAGTTCTGATGCATTATAGAGAAATAATATTTGAACGTCGTTGATAAAAATACTAATTGGTTATGATTATCCTCAATTGTCACAAAAGCCCGTTTTATTAAACCCAATTGACACATTTACTATTTGCAACCACTTATAAATCAACAAAACCAAAATATCGCAACAGACTTCATATATAATCAAATATGATGATACAACTTTCATCAATAAAGCCTAATAAGAATAATATTAAAAATATTTGTAAAAATAAAAATTTCACTAATTTCATTAAAATTAAAATTTAAAATTTTTTTTTGTCAGTATGCACATTGTTATCGTATGAAATTATCACAGTTTTAATTGCAAATATTCTTAACTAAAAATTACTTGTTAAAACTATTGAAATAAAGTAGGAGTATTTTAATTGTCAAGCTTAAATAACTTATTATTAAAAAATAAATTTAAAAAAAAGCTAAAAAAAAGTTAAAAAACGTTGCTACCCTATATACTAGCACACTTCATATTGAATGAAAATCATAAGTACATTGATATTACTGAGTGATGTGATATGATAGCATGATATTAATATGACTATTCGTATTCATTTTCATGTAATGTGACGTGACGTAAATTAGCGAAATAATATTTAAACTCGCGTGGCGTGATATTAGTCATTTATTTAGTAAGTTATACTTTTGAATAGTTGATTATGCATCGATATTTTGTAAACTAATCTCCCACTAATATGATGACCACTTCGATCTGAAAAATGTTGATATTCGATGTTGAATAAAATCTCGGTTTTCTGGGGTCGACATTTATATCATTATAACCCTTTCACTTAAATCACCGGCACCGATCACGTTATGAAAATATTAACAATTATTATATTTCACAACTGGAGTTGAGCCATATATATGTATTGGTTTAATTGTTTAATTAAAATTAAAATTGCGTTAAAAGAGTAAAAAAAATTGATTATTATAAGTGTTGCATATTCAAAAGTCCGTCAAATTTTCATTAGATTATAGTTTTATTTACATATAAATGCACATAAAAATAATATATACGGGACCTATTTATCCTGTCCACGTTTACTCGTTTACACTTTATTTATTTTTTACGAATTATATTCGTCGCATTATACACATTTTGTATAAAATACATTTAAATTCTACTTCTTTATTTTTCGTATTTAAAAACGTACTTTGTGATTATATCGTACAATATTTGCGTATACTTGGAGGGGTAAAGAATTTATATAGTATACGAGTACTCAGTGGCGCAACTGGGAAAAAACCTAGGAAGGGGCAATTTAATATATTTATTACTACCAAAACCCGGGCACCCCTCCCCGTCCCCAGTTAAAACATATTTTTATTGTATGTATTTTATACACTATATCTAATTGTTTAATTTAATATAAGTCTTTTAACTCATTTCATGGTTTGGATAAACATAAATTGTAGGTAGCATGTACTAGGTACCAATATTGTTAAATAATATCCATAAGAATTCATTAATAAAAGGTGATATTTGTACTATTGGATTATCTGGGGGGGGGGGAATTATACCTTTATCTCTCAAAAGATTGTTATAGGGGGGCAATTGCCCCCCCTTGTCCCCTCCCCCCACAATTACGCCACTGCGAGTACTTATATATTAATGTAATAATAAATAAAACAACACGTATTCACATCTAATAAATTATATGATTCCATTTTAAGAAAACGCAATCGATACAATATTATTATATATTGATCAAAAATCATATTATTATTGTATTAACGTATAATACACCACACGCGTAAATATTTCAAAACCATTGACTGTTTTTGAAATGGTAACTGTACTGTTCTTTACATTTAAATTTTCTCGCTATGGTATACTAATAATAATATTGTAAAATCGAATCTCCCCCGCTCGTGATTATAGTACAAAGGTTACAGACAATCTATATGATTGTATATGTATTAATATCCGCTCCGTCGACGAACATAATTAGTATTATTTATGCTTAAAACATACACGAAATAAATAGGAAAATCGTACGCTTTTCATGGTGCAATAATAGTTTTGCCGACGATGAGTACTGAAAACACACAAAAATTTACTAATTTAGTTTATCACAATAATAATAACAATCTAAACGTTCGAAATATATCATACTTTCTAATTTTCTCGATAACTCGAATTCTCTCATTAAAATATTATACGTATATTATCATCCATATACATATTAAATGTATATTATAATATTCTCTCGTTTCCTCTTTTCTGTCCTCTGCAATACTCTAGTCAAGCATAAACGCATTAAAAACAACGTTTTCTTACTATTCCTCCATTGTACAATATATTATATAGCAATCATTTTCTTTAAACGAAACAATAATTTCGTATTTTAAATTGATTTACATATTATTATACTATACCATACCAGAGTAATTCTAGTGTCGTTTTTATTTAATATTTAAACTCGTACATGATACAGTTTCACTCGATAAAATATGATATACAAACAGTTTTAAAATCAATACCCGCCTTTTATCTCTTAGCGTGTTTATCGTATCAGACCGTACAGTTAGGAACAGGCGAAAAAATAAAGTAACAAAACAACAAGGGTTATCGGTAAAACGCTAATTATCGGAAACCAAAGGCGGTCATTTCAAACGTTGAAACGGGTACCATTATAATGTTTATTATAATTAATATTTTTATTTTATTTGTTATTTTAATTATTATTCGTACGTCGTGACGTGCACAATCGCATAATGGTAAAATATATTAGTATACCAGTAACAAAACGCATATTGTGTTGGTATTCCCATTTTTTACATACCACTAAGCCAGTCTCGTGAACTTTAAACGGTGACAGCGACGCGTGTAGTGTGTATGGGAAAACAAGTCTTATTAGCAGTAGTAAAAAAAAAAAAATAAATAAAACGTCCGATAAAAGTGGCAATAATAATAATCCGCGGAACTCGTATTATTATACGTATTACAACCGTTAGAAAGTCGGTAAAATTTGTTTCGATTTCGCTTGGGCGACGCGTTTATATACGGTCGTCTCTGCGACGGTATTACGCGAGTTGCTAACGGTTTTTTTTAATTTTTTTGCTACGAGTTGTTCTCTTCTCTCCACGACCAACACCGATTTTCGGGCGGAAAAACACGTGACGAATTGTCCGAGCCGTTTCACTGCCCACACGCGTATTCGCAGATTCACAGAAAACAACGTGATCCCGTGTACAGACTTGCGAGTCCCATCTCCGATTTATATTTGACGTCACCCGGCCGAAGCCGATGGCGTAATCGGGAAAAAACGTAAGGGAAGGGAGCTAAAATAAATACATTTGTAGTAAATAAGACTTATGTACTACAAATGTACTTAATGTAGTGTATAAGTACAATAAACACCAAATATAAGAGAGTAAATTTGAACACATCACGATTATAAATTATAATTTATAAGTAAATTATTGATTGTATTTCACCACTAAAAACATAATATGTGACAACTATCCTTATAGTTGATTTTTATTATGAAATATATATATATTAATTTAATATAAAACATATGTATATTAATAAATATGTATTTTGAAAAATATGACATTAATTCACTTGCTGAATATTTAAATTGCTTAACTATGTTCGGAAGAGCGAGCCCGAGTGATAATCTTGTCACCCCATCTATACCCGTTACGTATGTCACTATCGACAGTGATGTTGACATGGATTTATTGTTTATTTATTCATAATTCTTACACTCGAAATCTCAACTAAAACTGTCCCACTGATGCGCCGTCATCGCCGCGAGAATCATCTGCCGCAAAATTCGGTCTAATGGTACGCGAAAGAAGTCACGATCAACTCGACAATATTTTAATGAGCGACCAACTAACGGCAAAAGCCGAGCGAACAATCGATTCCCGTCTGGCCAGGAAACAAAACAAATACCAATAACGATGATTATTATTATTATTCATACTAGTGGAGTTTAAAAATCTGCCGAAGACGATTTCTTTGAGTTTTTTATCCATTGGTATGTGAAAACATTATATTCTAGCCGCAAGATTTTATGCGTGTATATACGAGTCCCTTAAGAGTTAGGCGTTGACGATAACGGCAATCGTTATAATCACGTTCCCGATACGTATCATATTATGTTTTAGAGTTGACACTAGAATGCTTGACGCGTGACCTACATCAACAACAGGGCAGTGATCCAGGGATTATTTTTTAGTGTACTCCAGTACAACATAAATAATTGTAGTTTGCCTCAATATACGAAACAGCTGAAAGCTGTAATCGTATATTATTGTGTAAAAATAACAAAGGTTTTTGTAAAAAAAAAAAAAAATTCACGGAATCCAATCGTTATGGAAAACGGGCTAACATAATTTAATAGTATATGGGACAAAAGTACAGTGTATACACTCGACAACAATCATAGGAAAACCTATGATATTTGTCGTTAGACAGTTAATACACTACCTCGATATTGATAAGAAACTGGAAACAGAAATTTAAAAAAATCAAAATACTGATTACCACATACAATCATTATACAAATATATCACTGAATCTTTACGGCAGAAAAATACTCTCTATTTTATCATTATATTTGTGATTTTTTCTTTTCGTACGTCCATCGACCGTTAATATTTGATAAAATATTTAGCGACTATGGATATATTTTTCCGACACAATCTATACCAGTAGTCGTCTGGAGCATACAATATGTGTACACGAGCCTTTGAATCACCACAACAAAAATAATTAGCCTAATACAATACCGTACCTAACCATTGTACTCATTATAGTAATAACAATAATAGATTAATCACTGCGGAGGACGACCTCAGGTCATTAGGATTTTTAACGGGAAACGTTTACATAACAGTACACAATAACTATTTGTACATATACGTAGTCGCGTACATTTGCCCAAGTTCAATTATAGTATATAGTCGACGGAATATACGTAGGAGTACGTACACCCTTTGGATCTTATGCGAATTTTTTCGGATCCGTTTGCAAGACGCCCTTGTCGTGCATGGAAGATTTTTTTTTTACCGCAAACCAACGGTATTATCGTAATCTTCATACACCTAATTTACTTGATCGGGAAACAAACATCGCGCACTATAACCTTTTTCATTACAAAATATCCACACGCTCGCCTACACACCGTGTACGTACTCGTATTACGCTACCAAAGTGTATAGGTGCCTATTTAGTGTTAATATATACGTTAATAATTTATAGAAAACTTGTAGGCATTCGTACATGTTTTATGTTATACGTGTATCGGCACAACGTATTGATGAAATATGAAATCACGAGGTCTAAGATGTATACACATTTAATGATATTTGGAACGACGCGATTTTTCCTTACGCGATTCACAGTTTTATGAATAATTTGAAAAAAATAAATAAATAAAACAATAAAACCGTTGTCGTCACAATGCGTATTATATGATATATATACTAGTTGGAAAATCAAAACACCGTTATAATATCACACCAGTTAGAAGACGTCGGTGAAAGTTAGCGCCGAGTTTTACTTTCACTAAGGACCGCGAACCTGTCTGCTGCACACACGCATAGTGTATTATTCTGGTTTATTTTTTTCTCCGGCGCGCTGTTATTTTATCGCTTTATCTGCGCACCCAGAGAAAGTACCGTTATTCAATTTTCCACAAATATATTAGCATGTAGTACATAGAGACAAACCGGGACTTCGAAGTTTATGTATTATAGTTTTGTTAAATATTTTTTTAAGCAGTTTACCTTAACCAGGCACATAACCAGAGAGGGATGTTACAGGTGTAGTAACACCCCTACCCCTCAGCCGTGGTATACTTAATATGTTTTATCAAGATAAAGATGCATCATAAACCGTAACTTACACTTATTTATCAAAATGAAATATATATTACGATAACAATAATTTAAAGCACTAAAACCGGGACCCGGCATTAATTAGTAATTACTAGGCTTAGGGACTTATAGCTCTAAAAAATACATAAATATGCTTCTAAAAACATTAAAATATGCATTATAATATGCATTTATATGCATTAAAAAAAAAAAAAATTACTACATAGAACACAAGATATAACAAGTCCATCGGATGTAAGTGTATCTTTAAACTCCGAAACAAAACTTTGTAGTCGGCTACTCGTAGACTGTTGTACTTTCGGCATAACACAATAATAAATATTTCTTACTGTTCATCGACTTTTAAAAATATTAATTACTTTACCAATAACCATTGCAAGCAATGAAAGATCTTTTTCCTCTTCACGAAGCTTAAAAACATATTTGAGGAACACAACTAGTGAAAATCGGTTGAATAGCTTAGCAGTTATAAATATTCATCAGGATTTAGTCGTAACCACTGACAAAATAATAGATACTTTAGCTTTAAAAAGTAGACGCATTAAGTTAATTTAATTAAAAATATTTTTATTTTTTTTTGTATTAATTATTATAATATATATGTGAAAAATTTAAATATACGTAAAGTAATCAATTTCCTGTGTATAATTTTATTAATTAATTTTGAATAACACCTCCCCCCCTTAGAAATTTCTAACTACGCGCCTGACCTTACTGTTTTCAGCCCGAGCCCGGCATGCATCGTTAATCGCGACGCACGTGTCACCCCCTCCTCCACCGCCACCGACGCTAAATTTTCCACTAGGCTATTGCCACAACGATCAAAACAATACACAAAAACGTGAAAACAATACTTACACAAAATTTATAAATTTCCATCGGGAAAAATGTTACGACAGCAATTTTTTTATTTACATTGCGCGCGATTTGTTTGTAGAATTCTCTGTTCGCGACTAAAGACTATTTTGTTTCCGGGTAAATGTTATTTGTTTTTTAAGCTCCCAGTTAAAACATTACACAGTATAATATTGATTTGTTTTTTTTTTCAATTGAAACATTTGGCCACTAAAACTATTTGTTCCCCTCGTATCAAAAATCGCGGTATATGCCTTCGGCATACCTGGTGTCCTCGAATCCTTCTGATAACGGTGTAAGGTTTCTCCACCGGGTCCATTTTTATTGAGTTACCTACGAAAAAAAAAAAATGTATTAGTAGTATAATAGAAGTTAAGAAAATTAAAAAAAACCATAATCGGTTTTGTTTATCATCATCATTTTTGACATTACACAATAATTAGAAATAAATCGTAAAAAAAACAAATACATAGCAAAAAACATTTAGCTAAGGTCACCAACTACGCAAACTGGATATGAACTGCATAATAACTACAAAATTGTCCAGCTAACACTGTCAAGGTATCCAGTGTAAGGTTAACATGTGGCCGTCAACCGCCGTTCTTGCGAAAATTATTAAATTGATCACATACACGATACACGCTTAAACATAAAAAACTCACGAGGGCATTCACGTTTAAAAGTGTATTTATTTATATTATGTACCTATAAATTACTATTATAATCAATATTACCATTAAAAAAAAATGCTGAAAAAATACTGAAAATGCTCCAAAAAAAAAAATTGCTCAACGGCTAAACGAAAAATATTTTACTCGTCGCCGTAACCTACGCACTGTGTCAAGGTCGATAAAATTTAAAAAAAAAATTTGCGTGTGCAAAAATAAAAATAAACCTAAATATAATCGTTATTTTATTCATAATTTCAATAATAAAAAAATCATGTAACTGCTGACGTAAAGCATTCTAATATTAAATTAAGAAAAAAAATAAACAGTGCAACGAGCAATTGTCTACAAAATTCTATAGCCATCGAGTTGTTTAATCGAAATTAATTAATTTAAAACAATAAACTATCTCAATTTTTTTTTTGTCCGCTAAAAGATTTCAAAAATACTGAACATTACTTTCAGAGATAACTATAACAAAGACATAAAAAAATATTGATTTTTTTTTTGCATACTTATTAAATTTAATAGATAATGTTTGAATTCATTATTTAATGACAAATAAACCGTTATAAAGCGTAACATCAGAAGTATACAAAATGCTTCATAGTTGTTCCTTTACCCCGTATTTGGCCAAGATATTTATCATCGATCGTTTTTAATTATATGGAAAACTACCGGAAACCATTGGGGCAACTCTACCATGTAGATAATTTAATTATTTTCTTCAGATTATCAATGTTAACGACGTCTAGTAAACAGGTTTTTCATGATAGGGTGGGTTTCAATGCAACAGCCTTCAACTTCAATAGCACAAATCGTCTTGCGTGTAGACATTATTATACGTGTATCACACCTTTTGAATATGTATTTTTTCTACGTAGAGAGGAAAAATATTGACCTTAACAGATTTCAAGCTCAAATCCTTTTAATATTAAATACACGAAGTGTACATATGTGTATATCTGTATTCAGTTGTACATTAATATTAGTGTTGCATTGTTATTATATAACAACTATTTGAACATAGACATTAATCTTCTAGATCTTTGAAAATAATTTAAAATTGTGCTTTTAACACAATAATACTTATTTAGTTGTATGATTAAAGATTTAAACACTTAAATACTCGTAGAATATTATGAACAATATATTCGATGTTCAATAAAAATTTAATACCGTATAACTTATAACTCCTTAGAGAATACTGATGAGAATAAATTCAACTGTATAATATTATCTATTGTGCATAATAAAAACTATTATAATTCATATAACATAAAAACAAGTGTGTGCAGTTATCTTAACACAAGTAATTTTAACCTATTCTAGATGAGAATGGTGTTACACGTTTTGTTTATATTTTTTATTGTTTTATATTCAAACACATATTTATCAACATTTTAATACCTATTAATCTTCCTTTGACAATGTATTTTTATTTTTACTGTTATATTGTTTTTATTAATTTGGTCATTTGTGTAATTGCAAGTCATAAATGTTAATAATAATGATCAAAGAATTATATATTTTTACTTCCCACTAGGTTATTAAAAGGTTAAACAATCGACTCAATTGAAACGCACTATGTAGATAGAAGCAACTAGTACACAAATAATAAATAATGCATTATATCTTAGTAGTGTTCAGTAATGGTAATTTTTTCGTTAGCAGCACTATCAATAGGGCAGTGATCCGAATTTAGGTGAACAAGTTTATTATGCATATTTTATAAGTATTGCGTGTAAATAAATACATATCAATTGACAAAAAATAATTTTAGTATCTATTCCTTATTTATAATAAAAGTGTTTAAAAATAGTAACAAAAATTAAAATATGTTTAATTTATTTTATAAAACCAATGTATGTATACGTTGTATTGTGTATTGATGTATTGAATAATAAAATCCAAATATTACAGAAAAATATGTGAAATTGTAACTTTAATGAACTTTAAAGTTAGATTTATAATGAATACAATTTAAAAACTAAGTGAAACACTAGCTGTTCAATTATTTTTTAAGTATATTCAGGTGTTTAACAAGTATATAAAAATAAAAATGAACCTTAAAACTTTTATTAGATAACTATCTTTTAAAATTAAAAATATAATTAAGTATCTTTTAGTATTAGAAGCATTATTAAGAATAATATAATTACAAGGTCAAGAAATTAATAATAATTGTTTTAATTAAGAAGAAATAATAGTCAATACTTTTAATTTAAATTAATCTTTTTATGAAACCGTATTTCTGGCTTAATTATTTTTAGTATATATTATAGTATAACATGTATATCAACAATGTGAGTTTAATATTCTTAAATATTTTCTTATACTTAATGAGCCTTGAGATTTCTTATAAGAAATGTGATAATTGCTATTAAAATAATTTAAACATTCTGATGATTTTTGACTGATAGAATTGAAAAAATTAATACATAATTTATATTTTAGCATGTGATCCATAGAAATATGTATAATTATTGTATCCTGTTACTTATTAATTGTATGTAAAATAACAAAATATGATTAACTGTAGCCACTTCTGGGTCATTATAGCAAAGTAGTATCATTGGAAAAGATAGGCAAGTTAATGAAAATAATCAACTCGATAAGTTAAAAGTTAATAAAGAATAAAATATTAACTTAACTCAGTTTAAAAAAAAGTTAATGTATTTTTTTATTTTTTTTTTTTTTTTATTAGTTTGTAGATCATATAAAAAGTGACTGCATTCTTAAGAAAGATCTAATTTCCTAAATTATGATAAAAAATGTTATTGTTTTTTTATCATAATATACAGGAATGGCACAAGTGTTTGAGAAATTATATGAGATTGTACTTTAAGGGACCATTCACTACTATGTTTATTTATCTTTATAGTTAAAATTCTTTATACATAACATTTTGTATCCATGGCCAGAATTCAATTCCCAAAGGTGGACCTCCAACCTACAAAATCTAATATGATATTTGATGTACAGTGTATGTGACAATTTTACTTTACATGATTATTTAATTTTTATATTAATATTTACATACAAACGAAAAATTTCAAAAATGTTTAACTTGATATATCATTTTTAAATCAACTGTGAAAAGCAAAATGATTTCAACTGTCAATTAAACTAGTCAAGTTAAAAAGTTTATTAGAAAATAAACTAACTATTTAAGTTAAAAAGTATAAAAAAATTAACATAAATTTAAATTTTTAACTAGTTAATGCCCACCTTTGATTATTGGATACTGGTTTACATATTAATTTTTAATTAATTTATTTTCTTATAGTTTTAAAATGGATAAAATATAAAAGCTATATGTTCTGTTAGTAAAGAAAAATAAAAATTATATTTTTTATAATAAAATATTTATTAACTATTCGTTTCTTATACTTAACACAAATTATATTTAGTTTTATGATACAATATATTTTTGTCATAAATAAATACATTTCAGTTACTTACATATTAAACTTAAACTTAAGTCTAGGTAACAATGTTAAATTATAACATACATAAAAATGCCATATACTTGAATATACAGTCAATTAGTAGTAGATTATACCAGAATGTAAACATTTATAAGGACTAAATACAAGCAAAAACGTTCAGTATTGAAAAGAAATATTAAAATAACTTGAAAATTATAATTTACAAGAGATAACCTTACCGATAGCTAATGATTTGTATTTGTTTTTTCTTGTCCATACTTCATCTACATCATCCATGACTAAGTTCCAGTGTTTGTCAAAAGCAGAAATGTACCCTTCACAATGACCTCTAACAGATGCAGCTGACCGTGTATAAACTTTAACCCGTTGTTTTCTATGACAAAATGTGGCAATACGTGATAATGGCCCACGAGATTTAGAGATTTCTGACATACGTGCTAATACAGTGCGTCTCGGTTTAAATTTCCTTCGTAATAGAGTTGTTTGAGATGTACTAGCGACTAAAATAGACTTTTTTTTTAAATATTTTAAAAAAACTTATATGCCAAGAATTTACCTCTACTTAAATCACGTTCTATCGGTTCAGCTTCGGTATGGTATTCATTGAGTTTCTATAAAATTCAAGGATCTGATTAAAACAACTTAACTATCACTATACTGGCAATTTAATAATTACTCTAGGTTTTTCTGCTTTGATTTTAACTTCTCCAGAAGCAGTCAGTTCAAATTTTGAAATGTTATCTAGTGGTTGAGCTGTATCGCTAAGCATTTTTACATTTTTAGAATACAGTGCTTTGGTCGGATTGAATGAGGGTGACGTCATGTCCAATTCGTCATTACTGCTAGATGACATTGCGTCTCTAAAATCAAAAATAATCATCCATAAAATGTCAAAAAAAACTGATTAACGAATCCCCTTCCCCGGGGGCGCTGATCATAGGTCGAATAAACCTACCAAATAACTAAGAATTACAAATTCTAAAATGTAAATAACATGAGACTAGACGATATTAACATCGAACACCAAAGTGAATTATAGTAGAAAGTGAAACGTTTTTAAATTCACAAACATAATAATAATAACAATTGCAAATAACTGTTGAATGTTGATAAAAATTAAAATAATAATGTGATAACGTTCCGTAGGGTAACCTCAAAAAATAAAAACAATAACAAACGAGTCGGACGGGCACACTTGTAAGAGCGAGATCTACACGGTGCGCTCAGTGTCACGCCATCGTTTACCAACAACAATCCGTTAGAGTACGTTGTTACGATGGCGGAAATTTATATTTTCTCTTTTTCGTTTCAGGCGCGAAAAAATGTACTCCAAAGAAAAGTGGAAATCGATTTATTTGAACGAGCAATGAAGAACGAACACGACTCTTCACTTAAGGTAAACATTGTTTGAGTGCTATTTTCGTGACGAGTAGATGGAAAAACAAGTCTATGAACACTACCGAATTCGTAAAGTATATCCGTTGGCGGACATCGATAGTACCGAATAGTACTAACCGTGTTTTTATTGTCCAACTTAAAGAACAAACAGATTGCTCGAATTTCTACCAACCACCTCAATCAAACTACTACGTGAGCGTGCAATCTATGGACCATGATGTATGATAAATGTTAAGTTTATAATTCCCGTGTTTTATTCCGTCGTTTCATCGACCCGCGAATGTCTGAAACTTCTCCGCCAATAAATGAAAAGTTTTGAAGAAATTCTAGATTTTGTAGCAAATTTCAGCGTAAATGGATTGAAAAAAACTCTCCCCCGTTCATGAGCTTCCGATGAGATTAAATAACGATTTATTTTTCTTTTCTACAATTATGTATCGATCTTTGGACACGATTTTTCGATTGTCCTAGCCGTTACGTCAAGGTAACCGGCTAACCGTGTGTGTTACCTACAAATTATTTCTAATCTATATCTTATGACTTTGGCTTTCATGTGTTTACTAAGACTGACTGATCCGAAAGCTTACCGTGAATTGTGGACACTTACGATTTATTTTGAACCTTTATTCTGTTTATTGATTACCATTAATAAAATATTTATTCTATATAATCAATGTTAATCTTAAGCATAACGTAATAAGAGACGTTTCCATTTTCGTCATGTGTGAATACATATTTAGATACACGCGTCTTCGTTCTTGGTCAACATCTACGTATATCGTAACGCAGATAAGTTGTGAAAAAACAATATTATCATTAACATTCGTTCCGATAAAATTTGAATCGTAACGTGGACGACCGTAATTTTATCGTTAAATATTCGAATTACCATGATTGATGATGTCGAACGTGCACGAATATAACGCATTTTTTCTAATACCCATGCATTTTTTAATTTTTATTTGAAATGTTTGCAATAATCTTATTTAGTAAATAATTTTATAAAACTAAATAACTATATTATTTCATCGAGATAAATATTTCCATGGAAATATACTGGTTCTAAGGTCATATAAAATGTATTTTTTCGGATTCGAAATGCACATAATCGTATAGATATAGTGTTACATTTATATTCAATACTTAACATTTGTTTAATTTATGCTAACACATTTCTGTAGAAAATCATCGTCTTTAAATCGCTTTTTTATTTATTTTTTTGAAAAAATTTAACTTTTTGATAATATGATCACACCTTATTTATATAACATACCTGCAAGAAAGAAAATAATAATCTAATATCCACGCATAAGTACTTGTAGTTTAAGTTGATTAACCTAAATATGTAATAACTAAACATTTTTATTTATTGTATTTATTGTATACTTGATGGTATACTATACTTTGATATAAAACAAAAATGAAAACCATAGTGTAGTGATTCTCATCCTTTTCTCGTCCATGTCACCTTTAGCCACTAGAATAAAACAACGTGTTACCCTAATGTCAAAATAATAAATAATATTAACTGTATGTTTTAGAATAATTCTTGAAATAACCCAAAAAAAAAATACAGTAAACAGAAAAATATTAAGTTCACCTACAATTTATTTGAGTTGCAGGGTTCAATAATAATTGTCAGTTAAAAGTTTAAATTTGCAAATTAAAAAAAAAATAATAATGATTTGTATGAAAACTGATGAGAAATTAGGCCCTGGTGGTTTTTGCAAAGTTGAGGAAGTTGAGGGTTAATGGTGGAAATATTGTCATATTGTCTTCTAGAGTTGTAGAGCTATAACACTAAATATCTAGCGACTTTAAAATAACTGACTAACGACCCCGGTTAAATCAATAAGATTATCGATAATGCATAATTCGATAACACAAATCAAAATACTGCACGTATTTATCGGATCTAAATAATATAAAGACACAAACTTAAAGGTAAGCTATTCACATGATAGTTATGATGTTATAGCAATAATATAATTTTATTAAAATTAATTATTTTTTTATTTTTTTCCTTTTCTTTTGGAGATTTCGTGAACCCCTACACTGCGTCCATGTCACCCCGGTTAAGAACCACTGCCCTAGTGAATGATAATATCTCAGTTTAAAAATATTATATAACGTAGTCGAACTTAATTAATTCGAACTTCTTTAACTAGAAATCGTTAATACCTCTAACTTTTTTTTTCCGGTCTATAGAATTTCCTATTTAAACAATGCGAAAAATCTTGTTTAACTCGAATATTTTCGTGAATAACTCGAAATTCCGAGTTTTATATAATTATAAAATTATGGTACTCATGTACACATGTATATTATATATACAGTTACATTATAATGAATTGAGGTGATTTTACGATAAATTGAATGTATGCACAATATAATATCATGTCTGCGTATGAAAATGTTAGATTCCGGTTCTAGTATAAAAACTGACAACAATAAACTGATATAGATTTAAGGATTTAATAGAATATGTTAATACAAATAAATTACTAATCTGGAAATTTTTGTTGGCAGTTTATTTTCTTTAAGATGATTTTTTTATCAGAGAAATTTTGTTTTTTGTCAATTTCCTACTGTCTTATTTTTTTATTTTTTTTTTTTTATTAAAATAAATTTTCCTTGGTACAATTAATTTTATACAATTTAAATTTCATTATTGTAAACTGTTCTTATTTTATAAAGTCGGCTTTTCATTAAATTTAAGATATAATATTTAAATATATTAACATTTAACATTAATTTATTTCATAATATAATTTTACTTGTATGATCGTATGTATATTCATATAAGTATTTTATTAAGTCCTACCTACGTACCTATAAAACTTTCCATTTTCCATTTTTTTTTTTTTTTTTTTTTTTTTTTTAATACTGTTATATAAATATATAGGTATCTATTATACAAATATAAATAAAACCTTCGTAGTATTAATGCTTATTAGAACATATTTATGTAATGGTGTATATAAATTGTTGTATATATACAACACATGTTTATAAAGGTTATTATATTTTGAAGTAATTAAAATGTAATATTTGTTAAAAATTATTTTGTGGATGGTTCAATATTTATATTTGACAAAAATCGACGCGGGTCCAAGATTGACATAGATAATTCATATTAATTTCAAAATTATGCACCTTAAGAAATAAATTCCTATACTATAAATATAAATATATATTACTATTATTATTATTATTATTATTTTTTTTTATCAAAGAATTTTTAATAAAGATTTAATTTTTAAAATTAAATTATTATTGAGATTGAATTTTAACATTTTTTAGATTACATGATAATTGATAATTGTTGTGGCTTGGTCGAGGACGATTAGAATACGTGTTAATGTTTCTAAATTTTATATGCATCATACTAATTATTCTATAGCACTAGATTGTGAATATATTTTTTGTTAGTAAAAAAAATAATAAAGATAATATTTTTGATGTAGCTTACTAGTATGATAATCTTCCAAGGTAAACACTAAGCTACTTAATGGGTGAAAACGTAAATTTATATAAAAGAATGTAAATCTTGATTATTCAAGATTCTGTATGGGTAGGTACATATTGTAATTATTTTAATAAATATATTATTTAACATAATATTTTGGTTACTATTAAAACGATTGTATTTTTAAATCATTAAAACATAGGAAATATCATTAAAAATAATAATTAGTACCTTATTGAAGTGTATTAACTATAAAATTGTGTAAATATATCATTGTCACTAGTTTAAAATGTGAACTTTTATAATGTAATCAATCGCATTTACTTTTCACTATTAAAGTTAGTCGAACTATCGCACATTAAATTAAAAACTTAAACATGTTTGATGTTTAAACGAATTTAACGTTATTGCATTACTAATTTTTTTTTTTATTTCCTGTTGTTATTAAAACTATAAATACTGCTATATGCCAAACATGTTTAATATTTGTATCGTGTACAAAAACACGGCAAAAAAAAATTATACAAATCGAAACAATATAATAGTATATACCATAATTCACCGTTTATAAGTCAAAATCTATTCATTAAGTTTTATTTTAAGGTAGGATAAAAATATTTATAGTTTATGTCTACGAATTCAATATTCATTGTTACTTATACGGAACTTTTTTAAACTGCTAATGAAATATTCCTGTTTCCTTAAAATCCCAACTATAATGTAGTATAGTATTAAACTACTTGAGTTTAAATATTAATTTTTGGTATGTAAAACTGTTTTATCATTATTATTAAAACCATAATGAAATTAAAATATATTACTGAATTATTGATGGATTACTGAATAAAATTAAAAATTGTTTCGGTAATATAAATTAGCAATTATAAATATGTTTATTAAAATATATTACTAACATTGCTGATAATATGAACTTGATATATAATATATACATACGTTTTAATAAGATTATTTTTATATTATCATTGAAATGTTGTATAATTTTTAGTTATTGAAAGAGTGCGGGTTCAAAACTCTTTCATAATAATCCAGACTTTTCCAAAACCGGTTCCACCTGGTCTATTTCCACCCTATTTTGTTGCGGATGCTGGCCGAACAACGGCTACTTCAAGTTCAGGGATGCCTTTCATGGACGATGTGCTGCTCTGGTGCCCAGAGGCCGAAACTAAAATTGATGATTTTACTGAATGTCTAGTAAGTCTTGTTAAGTTTAAATAATACACCAGTTACGAGCTTAGTAACTTAATATTTTATTTTTAAAGGGCAACGAAGTATCTAATCTTGGCGAACTTCTTCAATCTGAAATATCCACCGAACTGGGCACCGCATTGGATGGTGGAACTGGTGGTCATCATGGCGGTGAACATTCCGGCGATGATGACATTTTCAAACAGCTCTCTGATTCATCGGCGTTACTTGAACAATTTTTCGATTTTGTCAATTGTGACATAAAGGTATACGGCCATAGTTATATCCGAAATGAACTCTCAAACTATTTAAAAATATAGAATGTGTAGAAAATTTTCTGTACATGATCTCTAATAGTATACTTATGTATTTAATTATTTTTTAGAATATCTGTGTCGAATTAAGAAGTCACCAAACTACCATTTACATAATTTTTATTTGGGTTCTCACTATTTTTACATATATTTAAACTCAGTATTTAATAATATTGTTTAGAAAAATAAAAACAAAATGTTTTAATCAATACTAACACGGGATTTATTACACAATTGTGTATTATTGTTATATTTTATTATAAAATATATTTTAAACTCGCTAGTCATCAGATTATATTATAAATAACGTTTAAAAAAATGTGTACTTAAATTTAATCACAGTAAAATAATAGCAAATTGTTTATCGCAGTATTCAATTTCATCAATATCTAATCATTTATAATTTTTAAATGATATGGTTGCCATTTTGATTTTTCCAGATGGTATTATGGAATGTATAGTATATAAATATTATATAATAGTGGTACTCTAATTAATATGTATAATATTTATACAGTAAATAGTAGTCTAGTAAGTTCTGAATTCTTTTTTTTATTGTGATTAATTCAAATGTAATTTTTCGTAATTATTCATCACTGAATTATTTTAAAATTATTATTTTAGATATTCTTTTCCGAAAAATAAAGAAATTTTTAATGTTAGTCACTTCTTATTTTAAGAAATGTCTTAATTTCTATCAAATGTACTCGGAAATATATTATAAATTACATTTTTATGATTTATAAAGTCTAAATTATAATGTTTTTGAAATCTTACTATTATCTAAAGTAAACCCATATTTATTATTATGCAATTTACAATAAATCCTACTTATTGTTTGATTAATGGTATTGATTTAAAAATTATTTTATGCAAAAATAAGTAATCAAATGAAACTGCAACTGCCAGTTCAAATTAATAGATTGACCCCTTCCAATTAACCACCTCTTCAAAATACCCAAAAAAATTTTTTTTTAAATATCTAAAATAAATTTATCATTAGATAGAAAACATTTGCCAATAATATATAAAATAATTAATTTGATTTTGTTAACTACCATTTATAATTTTTTTTAACATTCCAATTTTAGGCAGTTCAGTTGAACTACCTGAAATACGTGTTCGGCGCCACAGATTTCATGTATATTAAATTACCTATGTATAACGCCCAATCATATAATACCTACCGTTTGGTTTGACAATAAATATTATTTCTTCATAATAATCATAAAACCATTTTTATAATATAATCACAAAATTCATCATCATTTTCCTAATTAAATGTATATAAATATTTACTGAAGAATTAATATTTATTATCCAACAAAACCATGTTTAATACACGTATAATATATTTACCTACTTTAAGTCTAATACAAGGAACAAATGTACAATGGTAGTGCCACATGAGTTAAAATATTAAAATAATAATGATTAGTGATTCATACAGTACCTGTATCTCAATATACCACTTTTTTATTTATTAAATATTTATCCTTATTTATTTATATTTAAAAAATATCCTTCTTAAAATCATTATTTAATTAAAAAAATATATTACCAAAAGAGAATACAAATAATTATAAAATAACCGTGACTTAGCATGACTTAGCAGACTTTATTCATTTAATATGAAGTTTTACTATAATATTGTACCGTTTTTCAGGAAGAAAATAATAACAATGTTGTGTCAACGGGTAACAAAAATCATGCAGCTGTTGCTTTACTTCAAGAATTGCAACGTTCAAATGCTGGAAAGAAGTTTAATATAACTACTGCTAATCCTTTGCTAGCAGGTATATACTTTGATAGCAGAATATGTGCTAATAAATTATAAATTATTGTGTAAAGTTAATATTTTGAATCAATTTAATATATTAAAGTAAATATTTTGAAAATTTCTAAAAAAAAAATAATTTGTAAAAATCTATTTTACAAATGTTACTCACAAATAATATTTAATTGTACACAAAAATAAAAAATGAAAATAAAAATGTAAAAAATTTAACTTAATACTATTAAAAATAATAACATTTAAATAATAAAATAATAATAAAAACTTAAATAAAAATAAAAATTAGTAAATGTTTTATACACATAAATTAATATATAAATAAATGAATAAATAAATGCTCAGACTAGAGTATTAATATATTTATAAAATAAAACTGGTTTTAAATTAAAACTATAATAACACTCTAGGCTAAGCATTTATTTATTTATTTCTATATATAACCTATTAGTTAATTTATTAATATAGTTATTAAAAACATTTAGTATTTAGTATTTTATACTTAAACAATATATATTATAAAACAACATAAACCAACTTTATGTTAAATTTTGGTTTCATAGTTTCTAATTTTTTTATTATATTATATAATTCAATATTTTAAATTAGAAATTTGACTTTATTTATTATTATGTATGATAGTTTAAAAAATATATATTTTTCCAATATAAGAAACCTACTCTTAAATAAGAATAGTGTCATAGTTGATACATTTTATTAAAAGACAAAGACTATCATGTTATGGACATACTAAGAATAGAAAAAAGGAAGGAATTAGAACAGTTATATAATGGTAAAAAATAGGAAACCATTTATATAGAAATCATTGGTTCGATGAAATAAAAAAAGACCTTGAAAGATAAAGGGAAATATTGATTAGAAAGAACATATTCATAGTAGAGATAAATGTTGTGTTAACTGTCCAGGCTCTTGAAAAAAGTTGTTAAGCTAAAAATCAATTCATTTCAATTAAATAAGGGAATATCCAGTTTTCAAATCCTCATTTATAATTAGATTATATCATATATTAAGATGTGTATCATCACCCCTTTAAATATCTTAAGTATATTACATTTAGTAGCAGTGCTCGACTTGGCAAAATTAAAGAAGGGGCACTCTATTTACTTTAAAAAAAAAGAACATCCCTGTAACTGGCTGAGCGTTATGATTATAGTGTTATAATAGTAGAAAGACATTAAAATTTCTGAAAATTAGTTGGAGCACTCCGTTCCCCTGCGTTCCCCCTCTAGTCAAACACTGTTTAGTAGTGGGTTTTACAATTTCTCATCCTGTTAATGTTGAGTAATTTTTTTTAATTAAATGATTAAAATAAAACTTTTGTTTTTTTTATTTATACTACAGATTTAGAATAATTTTAAAATTGGGATATTGTTATATAATTGACTTTGTGCAAAAATCAAATTTATCTTTGTAATTCATGTTTTAGAGAAACTTTTAAATCCTGTATCTCAGCTTAATCCGAGTTTAAACCAGAATTCAGATATGTATATAAATCAAAGCAAATATATCAAGACGGAGCCTTCAATAAACAATACAGGTAATATTCAATAATAATGTATGTGTCTAATCCAGACTATAATAATTATTTTTTTAGTACAATAATCAATAAAATTATAAATTTAATTGTTTACATTAAAGTATTTTATTAAGTATCAAAAATTGATTCAAATAAATATTACTACATACACTCATTATTTTACTACTTTAAATCTTATTATTTTGTAAATATCTACTAGATAGCGCCAGTTGTTTTGAAACCTATGCATTTCTGTAATAAAATAATATTAACTAAATAGTATTTATATTATATTAAGTTTTTAAAAATATATTTATTCCTACTTATTATTAATCGAAAATTTTTTGTTATTGATAATATATTATTCGTTTCATAGAATCTAAAATAATTATTTAGTTATCATAAAAAATAAAAAAAATTAATTTCATAATTCATATTTAATAGTAAATAGCATATTTTATTATATATTTAAAATGGTTAAAACTTTTATAAATTAATTATCTCTAAATTTAATTGTTGATTTCTTTTACCATAAATACATGCTTTATTAAATGTGTTTGAACATAAACATTCCGTCATAATATGTCACCATTCAATGCATATATTTTTAAACTTCGATTCGTGTTGATTAATTGCTATTTTGCAACTTAAATATTTTAAGTCGAGAACAATATACTTATCGAATAAAATTTTCTATTTTACTTCTATTTTTCTATTTACTATTGACTTTAAAATTAAAACTGAGCATTATTTTCTTCCATTTACTAGCGAATTACAGTTGATATTTGGTGATCGAACTTATTATTTGAAGTTCCTCGTACACATAATGAGTAATTTATAGTTTATTGCAATATATCGAAAACAATTAGTACACGATTTTATAGTAGCCCATTTAAAATAGATTTTATTTCACTTTATTTTATTTTCATTATTCAAAACGTAAGATTGCTATTCATTAAAGTCATATATATATTTTGCATACGCTATCATATTGTACTAGAATGAGGGTTTGATTAGTTCATAAGTATTTTGATAGTTTTATTGATTGAAACTATCAAACTTTAATGATCTCAAAAATTCAACTATTGTAATTCAATTCATTTTTGGATTTTTGGGATTACTTTGTGTTACAATAGTTTTTTCAAAAATATTTCAATAGACATCACTTGTTTTACGATCATGTTATTTTCACTACAGAGCATAAAACTAACATACTATGATGTCTTTACCAATATGCCCAAGTTTAGATGCATATAGTGTCCCAAAATACCTACTAATAACCTACCAATGAATTTTTCCTGAAATATCATAATAATTATAGAATATTAAGAAATTATACTGTTCAGGGGTTCAATTATTTTGTAATAAAAAAGTAATTATATATTCGATTAAATATTTACATACTATACAATATATAAAAATATATAATAATCCTTAATAATAAAATGTATTAAAAAAGGGGTACCAAAAGAAATAATGTTTTTACTATAGTTTTTTTTTCTTTTTCTATCGAGTATAATATGTGAAAATTATCGTATTTAAATAAAAATCAGTAATGAGAGTACTTGGTGTTTCTGGGATGGGTCTATGATAAAATTACGTGGTTTTACGATCGTTTTTTTTTTTAAAGAAACACAATCTTTTCCACATACTATCTATTACTCAGTTTCAGTTAAGTAGCCTACACGTGCAACGGTCATCTGGTACGTTTATTATCTATCTAAAATTATACTCTATAAGCTTATGATTTTAATTAAAGCTAATATGCACTTAATTTTTCCTTTCATTGTGGTATTAATATTTATGCAAGGTAATTATTAATGGTTTACAATATATTGTATTACTGTATTAAATATTAAAAAAATATTATAGTTTATTGATAATAATTCATTTTCTTGAAAATTCTGAACGAAGTCTAATTAATTTCATCGATTCGATTAATGATCATAATAATTATTCCATAAAACCGTCGTATTTCTTCTAATTCACAGTTATTGTTTGTAGTCGGTAGGTACGTAGAAATAATATTTGTCATTTTAATTTCCTTAAATATATATTCTTCATAAACTAATCATTATATTATTATATTGATACCTTAGATTACACATATCCTTGATTATTACATATAAGAATGTCAGTAAACTGTGTGTACGGTTATTGCTCGAAAATAAATTGACGATTCACCTGACTCGAATAATTACATTTAAAAAAAGCACCGTGTTGATTAAGTCACAAACGGATTTTCTTCTACGCCCTTTGATGTTTAATTATATAATATATATTATATTCTATGTAATAAAATGGAAAAATAATGTTGTAAGTATTTGTTAGAAAATACAAAAGATATCACTTTCTTCGTTCAATTATTTGCTTCGTATTTTTTTTCTCACGAACGCCTATTAATAATATCTGTTAAAATAACTTTGTATACGATGTACCTTCAAATAAAAGTGTATAGAATGCGTATTACAGTTTGAACGCATAAAATAATATACTTCTGAATTTTACGTTTACCGCGATGAGTTTTAATTTTACACGAAATTCGCGTGAAATTCTAATCATAGCAAACGAACGAAAAAGAAATAATGAAAATCAAAATAACACGTGACCAGCGAAATAATAATAATAATAATAACCATATCACGGATTCAAACTGCACGCGAGAGGCCATCACAATTTCTCGGCAACGTTACTCTTTGTCAGAGATTGTTAACAGATAATGCTGCTCTCCGGAACTTGCGAAAACCTGGCGCTTACAATTTTCATCTCGGTTTCGATACGTTCGGAATTCCGTCGTTCGTGTACGCTATATACGTTTGACGATCTCATGACAATATATACACACAACAAGTGTGCATTGATCACATTTGTGTGCGCAGTTCATTCATCTTGTACGTTTTCTATGAGGTGGCGTTCTCATCGGGTTTAATTAGCGAGTAATTCGCCTCGGGGACGAAATCTATTTCAATCGGTCGGACACAATAGGGACCCCGGTGGACAATGGGTTCCGTTCGATTTCGATTTGCCGCACCGTTGTGCAGGCGATTATTATTATTATTATTATTTCTCGGGATGCGTGTACGACGCGACACCGGCGACAGGCATGCACGCCAGATCCATGAGAAACCGGTTGCCAATCAATGGTTGCATTACAGCAACAATATTCTTCTCCTTTTTCTTCTTCTTCTTCTTCCTGTATACGTATTGTGTGTAAAAAAAAAATAGTATTGTGAACCTCTGCATATACGTTCGTGGGGGCTACCGGATGCCGATGACCCTGCCACTAACCAAAATTATTTTGGTCGCCCCGGGGTCTGCTGCGACGATCGAAGAGTAACCGGTATGTGATCTATGAGTTTAGTTAGCGTACGACAAAAAGAAATACACGTATATTTCAAATCAACATACGTGCCGCACTGCCCGTCGTAACGACTCAGACACTCGGGCGGATGCGTGCGCTCATATGCGCTCGGTAAAATTTGTTTAGAAAATCAAGTCCCGCGTGTTCCGAAATGCGTAAGTGTCGAAAGAACTGTCTTATAAACACTTAAACCAGTCCAATAAACGTCCGTTACGTAATCCTATACGTTTTACGAATTTCAAATACGTACGTTACAAAAATCTCGATTTAAATTTAACCTCGCAAAAGCCCTGTTTCGTATCACACATATTATGGGTATACCGCCCGACGTTGTTTCCTGCTAGCCGGATAACTATGTGTATACAATCGCCGCGATTATATAACTTACTAATTTTTAACGATGTTGCATTCGGCGTGGTTTGTTTTGTTTACTGGAAATCGAGATTTGATTTATTATTTATTTACAAATTGCAACATATTTTAATTGAATAAGTTCATGGATATTTACAAACATGCATGTCCAATACGTCCTATACGTCTGAATCTATTAATGTTTTTAATCTTTTCGTTGATATCCGTTTGTAATTATTTTAATTTTTTTTTTTTTTTTTTAAACATTCGGAAACTCAAGTTATTTAGACTCGGTCATTATCATTTTCACTATTATAGACATCTAGTTGTTCCGGTCTGTTTCCAATGGTTCTTCGTAATTCGTGCAATAATGTTTTTATTATTTGCTTTACTACCTTAGGAAGGACTTCATACTCACAGACGTAATTAACAGGCGTAAAACGCATGTGTTTGCACAACGTAAACACGCGTTATATTTCCTAAAATAACGATCACCTTGAGATTCTCTATACACAAATGGTGAAAGCCACTAGATTTTGGGGCAAGGATAACTACAGTTTTTAAAAGACTCTTCGGGTTCTTGCGGGACTTTGTTCATTACAAGTATATTTTCTTTCTCTATCTTTCCTCGTCATCCGAATACAACGATTTTAGTTGAAAAATATCCTTTCCCTTTCGCTTAGCAAAATCATAAAGTACCTACCATTATGCAGGTAATTGTTATTATTTAGTTCAAAGACACAAAATTCCTTTTTGTTAAAAATAGGTCCAAGTTTAATGAAAATTCTATTACTGACCTCAGAGTCAACCATTCATGAGTACATAGCATAAAGTAAATTTTATTTTATTTATAAAACCTTATTTATTAGCCATAATTTTTCAACGAAATATATCCATTATATTATTTTAAATAGTTTATTAAAATCGAATTTGGCCTTCATGGCTGTATGCATTATTTTTGTATTTATTGGTTTTTATTTTGTAAACAAAAATGGTTTTTGGTTTAAAATATTTTTGTATTAATAGTAAAAATAGTGGTATATTTGAAAAAATAATTCTTCTAACATTCAAAGACAAAACCTATGTTATATGTTTATATAACTACAAATATTTAAATGAATTATTAATAATATATATAATATATATTGTATAACAACTATAATATAATTTATTAATATTATTTTAAATATAGTATATATTAAATATATAGATATATATATTATAATGATATCTATAAAAAAATATTAAAAATAAATATAATAAAAAATATATATATACTTTTTTTATAATAACATTTTGAATATTTAAAAAAAATTAATAAATAATTTAATTAAAATCGAAAAAAAGACAAAAATTAAATAAAAAAAAATATATATATAGAATAAACTTTATATTTTATTTAGCGTAGTATATAAATATTCAATAAATGTTAAAGATAAGTATACAAAATTAATAACGAAAATAAAATAAAATATTTTCTTTTCTCAATAATTAACAGTTACGAAAATCAATGGCTACGACTTAATTTAATCTTAGATTTCCTCTTTGCAACTTATTATTATTGGCGTAGATTTATAGATTTTTTTTGATTTTGGGACCTCAGGAATATGAGTCCTCTGTCTTAAAATAATTACCATCTTAACATATTTTTTTAAGTATAGGTTCAAATTTTTAATTTGTGTTATTTTGTTTGTTAGTTATAGTTTACCTTAATATAATGAACTCGTATTTATCTGATGAAAATATCATTGAAATATAATTCCCCTAAATGTAAATATATATCCTTATAAAAATGTCAAATACTCATAGATATTTTTTTAAATTATTGTAATAAACTATGATGCAATTGTGTACAATTTTCTTACCACAATTTTGATTTTTTTTTTGTTCTGTATCATATTACCTATAGGTATTTGATAGACGTGTTTGCGAAAGTAATAAGGAACTGGTTTGTAAAGTTTTGAAAAACAGCTTATAGGTATTACACTACTACCTATACCGTATATACAATGCATTAATTGGGCACATGGCCGACCTATAGATATACTAATAAATTTTTGTGTTTAATAGTTCAAGTATCAATTTTATCTATATCAAATATCAATTTTAAATTTTGGTTATTTATTTTTTGTTGATATTGTATTTTTTTACAAGCAAACATATTTTATGTAATTATAAATAAGAGTGGAATATAATTTACCCTTTTGATTTTTATATTATAATTCTAATATTTAATATTATAATTCTAATAAATGTAAAAATATTAGAAAAACTGGATAATTTTATTTGATAAACAAATGTCAAATATTTTATGCTACTAAATTATGCCAGATATAAAATTAGTTTTATGTTTGTATGAATACCATTAATCTAAATATATATATATTTATATTTATAACATTATTTTACCTTTATAACCTTTAATGAATTAATAATATTTTTACTTTAAATGTAATTATAATTTAATATTATATTTTGTTTTAGGTAAGCACTGATCATTTACAAAAATATTCGTCTTATTGCTTTATGTAAGTTTTACTTAACATATATTATATTATACTCTAGGTATGTAGGTGTTACATAAATAAGCGTATGTTAAAAATAGGAAAATATTGAATACTGGTTGTTGTCAATATTATGTTTGATACTTATCACTAATGTTTTCATGATATGTTAGCTATAAGTTTGTATGCACAAGTATTTTATCTGATAAATAGGAATATTCAACAATACTGGCGTCGGATATTCAATGCTATTTGGTGAGAAATTGATTTTGTTTATACCCAACAATCTTCTTAATCAACGGTGTGTGTTGTATTAATTTACGAGTTATGGCTTCGTACGATATTACTATTTTATCATATACCTTAGGATACCAAAGATTATTCAAGATATGTCATTCATAACATTTGTCATATGTTGAGTTCAATGGCCTAAAAAATACTAACAAATTTCTCACGCACTTGAGAAAAATAGAAATATAGAAATAATGGTTTTATTCATAGCATGATGCTGTACTTTCGTTTATCTTATTGCTGGAAAAAATATTTGATTCCTTTTAGAATCCATTAACTTGCAAAACACATAGATGTTTGCTATCTTATCATTTAATATTTTAAAAACAAAATGATGTTTAGTATTTTTTAAATTTTATGATTAAATTTAATAATCAGAACGGGATAATAAATAATATATGCAATTTATAAAAACTTTACAACTTTAATAATCTAATACATTTTATTTATTTAAAAGTAATGCTAAATCAAAAATTAGTTTTAATCTATAAAATACGTTTATTTTGTAATTTCGTATTAACATATAAACTCAAAAATCATATAAAATAAAAATATACCTTACACGATATTTCTTGAGTCATATTTATGACTCCAGAAATATTAGTTTTTAGTTCTTAACCATGTTTATCGAAACTTGACTTTTCGTTGATGTTCAAACAATTACGGTTTAATATATTTTATTTTTTCACTATTCGATACAAAAATATGCAACAAATATACCGCTGCCGGATGTTTAAAGTTCGGCCGGTAAATAGGTTTTCAACAAACACGTCGGAAAAGATATTTTTTCCAGTGCGCATTGATAAACAAAAAATCTGTTATAAATTTGAATCGACGTCGGGACGTAGCAAATTTTGGTTTCGTCGACTCTAAGCTTTGGGTTCTGTATTGAAATATATCTGAAAAATCGACGTGGTTTATAAAAATGAAGTAGGTACCGTTTATCCGAATTATTTGACCGTGGTATCCGAAGTCCGAAATTCAAATTCCGCGATCGTATTAGGTTTAAAACATCTGATATCCGAAGATGTATAATCTATGATTAATAATACGTTATTATTCGTATTTCATTGCTCAACGGGTATTCTATTGGGTTTTCCGTTTCGCGGGAAACGCCCGATGAAGTTTGAGAACCGGTTCGCGTAACCGTCAAAAACGTCCGTCGTGCGACCGGATATGTTTTCCTCACGGGGATCCCTCCGGGCCGCGTTCTCGAGATGCGCCGTGGCGCCCGCCGACAACGTTCATTCACCGTGTGCGAGAGATTTGCCGCCACCGCCGGTCTGGCTCCGAGCGCAAGCGACATTGACCGAGTTACCGGAAATGGATGCTCCGCGGGCACTTCCCGCCAACAATAGCCGCTACTCTCCCACCCGAAGTCGCCACGTTTTTCCATTACCAACGAACCAGCCACCTCCGGTCACCGACGAAACGGACAAAATTTCTCCCGCCCTGCACCCTCGCACAGTCTCCTTCTCCCCCTAGGTCTTCTCCTTCTTGTTACGCCATCGCGCGTGCTCATCCTTTGGCTTTTTTTTTTTTTATATTTTTCTCTTATTTTCTACACACGCACGCGCGTACACACATACGTTGACGAGAATCGAGTCATTGTAAGTGGTTCTTTTTGTTACTGCCTTCTCCGGAACAACCGCCACTGCCGTCACTGCTCCTCGTCCGCGTCGCGCACACGTATAACCGGATCATACACCATCGGATCTCGTCTCTCTCTCTCCTCGTCGTCATTGCGTATAATAGATACAAATGTACACCAAAGTACACAAACGCACACGTACACTGCACTACGCTCCGGCCATTAACCTTCTCTGATACAGGATCCCCAATCAACGAAACCGACAATTTTCGCCCACAGATTCCTGAACCCTGTGATTAGGTGTTTTCTCACCCTTGTTCAAATAGATTTCCGTCATTTAGTCTAAATCAGTATGCTTCATTCATATGCCTTGCAATATTTTATAATTAGATTTTTTCTATTTACCTACTGGCGGTTAGGAGTTGGTGATTAAGAAAGTATGCGTTTCTTACAATCTTTGTTACCTTATATCATTTTTTTAACTTACTACCGATGAAAACAAAATTGAATAAGTATAGGATTTCGATGTATCAGTCCATATTTTAAATTAGAATTCATTTTTAAGACCTCTTTGATCGGTGTGACGTACGTTGAAAATATTTGAAAACAATCGGTAACTTGCCGTATTATTGAAATATACCTATCGCGGTAGGGGTGGTTTTTATTTGAAAATACTTTTGATTAATTTTTATTAAAGACTAAAACGTCCACATTCAGGGTCAAGGTTTTACGAACATACGTTAGCAAATGAGCGTTATTATATTATACCTGAGTGCAATCACCTCGGCTTCGGGTGGTTTGGAATTTTTCGATTGGGACTGCGTCGACAGTTTTTGTCGTCATGACGACAGTTTCAAGCACCACTATAATAATGGAATTTCCTAATGTCAATAACGATTCATTTTTTTAACCATCTCATTTTTTATACATCAGAAATAAAAGGGAAAATGTAACATCCATTAAATATATGCTATGTTTAAAATACGACCATGACACTTGTTATGTTTTAAGTACTATTACAATAATGTTAAAAATTAATCTACTATTGTAGACGTCGTATTTAATGCTAAAAATAGATTATTAGCTAAAATTTTATTTTATGTGAATCATTCTAAATTATAATCTATATTTACACCTTACACCTTACACCTTAGCTTAATAATTAAAATTTAAATAATTTAATATACCTAATGTATTCTTATAAGAATCTGTTTATTTATAACTTGTAATTGATTTGATAAATTTTTGAGTTAAATATACCCTTAGATACTTCATTACTTTAATAATATTTATTTTTTTATCGTAACAGAATCATTTAAATTATAACATTATTAGTTTAAGTATTCGAATTAATAATGACGATGTTTTACAAAAGCAGAAAATACAAATATTTTATTATTACTTATAAATACTACATTTACCGATAATATATATATATATATATATATATGTTACGGCTAGTATTAGGAGTATAGGGTAAACTCAAGTTTAGCCTCTGCCTTTGGCTAATATTTAAATTTCGGACTTTATCCACCAATATTTAATATTATCCAGATACATATACCTAATGTCTAAATAACATTATCCATACAAATAATTAAACGGTTTAAGTCATACAAAAATTCTTTCATTTCTTCTCTTATTCAATAATATTTAATAATATCATAGATTATGGAATAATTTTAATAATAATAGAATAGAATTATTATTAATAATTATTTAGTCAATGATAATATTTACCTATTTTTATTATGCAGATTTACGGCCACTTTTTATGACAATGGTAATGTAATTCATGGATGGCATGACTATTTTTACTCAATAGTCTGAAGACGGTTGAATACTTTTCCCGAGAACGGTGGGATCCCTATCAATGGTTAATACCGAGATATATATTATGGACTAATCTAAAAATTCTTCGACATTTTTATTTTTATATTTTTTTAAATTCCATGAACTTATTATCGAATGTTTATAATATTTTTCTGGTCTTGAAAATCAAAATTAACTTAATTGGGATAAACGAAAAAATAATACGTTAATTTCAAGTTAATTTGTAAGGAAATAAGTTAAGTTAATTTATTAATAATGAAATAATTTAAACTAATAAGTTAATTTAACTTAACTTTTAACTTAATTAACTCCCAGGCTTGAAAACAAAATATACCTACAAAGTACTACAAGCTGGTATCTTAACTACTTATAAACTTAAATCGATAATTACGGTAGATTATTACGGACTGTCTCAGAGGTGGATCCAGAGTCAGAAAACTGTGGGTGAAGCCATTTCAAGAGGCCATTTATTAGGGATGAAACTGAATTAGAAATGAATACCTTATAAAAAAAAAAAAAAAAACACAATATGCTCATAAAAGTATATAAGTATATTTATATTACATTTTAGAATTAGTGATTTCACCGATAATGACTTATTTACAATTAATAAATAAAATCTAATTTTATCAATGCAACAAACGTATGGAACGTATGGAATAAAATATGATATACTTAACTTCCTACTAAAACGATATAATTTAAAATATAAATTATGAATTGAAAAATTTTAAATTTTGAATATACATGGTATTCATTTTTCAAGTAACTCCGATGGGCCAACTGTCCAAGAGTCCAAATCAAGGTCTAAAAAGAGAAAAAAATTTCTAAGAGGTCAATTTTATCAACAAATATTAATTGTGGGTCAGCTGACCCCCTGAATCCCCCTAGATCCGCCCCTGGACTGTCTCTATCGAGCACACAATATTGTATGCAACCGCATGCATATCAATTTGCAATCAATATCAATTTTAAAATAATATAAAAATGCACACAACTGTGTACAATATTTATATTATTGAAAATATTTTACTTACCACGTGCACGGCTTACCTCTATACAACTACCCAACATATCTATATTCATTAAAAATTACAATTTCAAAATATTGTATTATTATTATAAATAGTTTTAAATTTTTAATTTACCTATGGCTAATGTTATTTAGTCATTAGCCGATAACAATTGGATAATGTTGGTTTTATTGGCTGGTGTTAAGATTACCCATTTGTTTTTGTTGGCTGAAGTCCGAAATTTTTACATTAGCCAACCTTCGGACACTATCCGTAACATATATATATACGTATATATTATACGTTAGTTGTGTAAATGGAATTATAGCTATGCTTATTCATGTAATATATTATGTGTAAACATCGTCAAGAAATTTAAAGTGTAAATAATAGAATACTTAATGTAATAATTTAAAATTAATACTGAACACTATGTTATATAGGTCTTGTAATGTACAAATATGTCTTAAGATATATGATATAGGGAATTTACTGTTGGATAAAAGTAGTGTTATGTTTTGTTTTAATTCCAGTATTATACATAATATTGAATTTGTATAGTTTAACAGTTGCATAACTCGCGTAGTTGCCAGTCACTAATTATTTAAGAATAATTAATTACTATCTTAAGATAAGGGAAATTCCCTTACACTATTCTAACAGACACAACTCATTTTATCTTATTATTTTTCTATATAAAAAGCTAAAAATCTGGTTGGCAGCAACTTTCTACTCTACATACTTCTTATCTTTTATTTTTAACTATCGCAATGCAAACCACAATCAATATCAATTATTCATTGATTATTTGACTAATTTATGTTTACTTAATATTTGTATCATGAACAATAAATTGTTTTATGGTGGACTCTGTGAAATTATTTTTTTTCAATATATGTAGGTATGCATACAGAATTTCGTAATTAAATATTTAATGACAAATTCATTAGTATATAGATAAAATTATCCAATATCCCTATAATACAGCTAACATTTGTTATTATGTATGTTATAACTAGGGCTCGGAAGTTGTTGCATTTGCATGCTTTTTTTACACAATTGGATTTATTGCTAGGTGAGCTTGAAATTTATTCCAAGACACTACGAAAAACATATCAAAAGTTTATAGTGCATATTTTTGCATATTTAGTGATTTTAAGATTTTAGAGCATATTTCTTGATTTTACAATTTTTTAAAGCATATTTTATAATTTTTGAAAATTCAATATGAAAATTCGAAAAATAAAAAAGTAAATACATTTATATTGAGAGAACTTTCTTGATATTCTTGTATTATATTTTCAAATTTCTATTTCATATTAAAAACAATGTTTCTTCCCTATTAGTTAATATAATATATATATATATATATATATATATATATATTTAAATTATAACTATAGCTTTATCTAAAATAAAATATTATACAAATATCAAATAGCTGCTATCGAAATACGATGATTTTCTATAAATACTTTTCTAGGAAAATAACTCAATGATTATTGAACATTCTACAAGTGCATTTTTTTTATTCAATATTTTTAATGCTGTTTTATTATTATTATTATTTTTTTAAATTATGAATAATAACTAAAAATCAGAATTATTTTTATTGCTTTGCTTTTTCTATATTTATAATTTTATAAAATATTTGTGCAAATGAAAATTTTATGTACAAAAATAAAATATAAGTGCATATTTCTAGAGTATATTTGTACTTTTTTAAGCGCTTAAGTGCATGCATATTTAGTACTTTTTAAATGCATTAAGTTCCGAGCCCTAGTTATAACTTACATTTCTTTTGGTTATGGATATTTTTGTTATTATTTCCTTAACTAAAACATAATATATTTTACATTATATTTTGAATATTCTAAAATATTTGAAAAGAACATTACCAAAATTGTGTATTGATAATACACCCCTGTATATTTTAAATATATTCGTATTTATGCCGTGATCATAATTATGATGAAACATCATCAATGTAATATTTTGATCTGACACTTAAAATACCCTGCAGAAAATAGCATCATCATTATGTACCAAATAATCCTATGATTGATTGGAAAACATTATTTTCATAAGTTTCCCGATTTAAGCTCTTAATTTAAATGGAATATAATGCGTAAAATAATTTATTTAAGTAAAACAAATTAATTAATTAAGTTATTTTGTTTAGTATATTATGATAGTTGCAGTATTCTTATATACATTCTGTAGTTTTCAGTTATGTTACAAAACGAATTAAAATACTAACTTTTATAATAAAAATACCTTTATGTATGTTCAAAACTATTTCAAGAGTTCTTAGTTCTACAAAATTACTAAAATAATTTCAAAATTACCTGTTATATTTATAGTATGTTAGATTTTTAAATATCTTACGAGTAACTTCGAAATCCGTACTTAAGTTCAGTAAATGTATGATTTCGTTTCTCCAGCCTAATGCAGTTGCTGCTGCGTTGATCGCATGTAGTGGTATTCATGGGTTTTTATGGAAACGGTTTTGTTTACGCAATCTGCTGCATGCGGTCAACTGCAGTTACTGATTCTAGGACCCGTACTGTGCAGTCGGTTGTAACGATTGAAATCATTTTTCGACATTTTTTTTTCTCTTTCTTCCCTCAAAAAAATTAATTTTTCGAAAGATTATTTTACATAACTTTGTGAACTTGTGTCCACCTATTCATAATTATTTGTCTATAGTCATAAAGAACCCTTTAGTGTTATAGGAAACTTCACAGTAATTGTTGGATTTTTACAAATATGTTTGCGATGACAGATAAAATAAAATTAATATTACATTAATGACAGTGAGTTAGTTGGTTAATTTGTTAGTTTTGAAATTTACATTCATTATCGATGAGATGTTTTGTAATTAAATTTTCTAACATCCCTTCATTACGCCGTGTCGTAAACATGCTGTGAACTCTTTTCTTTTATTTTTCTGTAACAGATTTTTGATTTGTTCATATCGTTCTTCTCCCACGATAATATGTACGGGAACAATCCTAAAAATGTCATATATGGCTGAAAGTTGATGATGAACTAAATTTTCATTTGACTGTATGAAGAAAATTAATAATATTACGTACGAATGCCTCAAGTCTAATGTAGCCATAAGTTCAATTATCGATTGGGATACCCAATTGATTAAACGAACCGGTTCTTTTAAAAATTATATTCGTGTATAAGTTGTAGTTCATATCGTCATTAAGCAAGTTATCTTATTGTGGAATATTTTACTCGTATCAATAAAATTGGTTCAAACGACTCCATAAAATTCTAGTCCAAACAAGTTGCAGTTTCAATAGTTGCCCAAACGTTCCTAGTCCAAACATATTTCCCCCATTGTTACAGATCAGAAAAATGATTTTTAATTTTCATCATAAAGAACAGACAAAAACTGATTAGTAAACCAAAAATTACTCAGATTACTTAATTATGACTGAAGTATAAACATATTACTATTCTTCGATAATAACCGTTTAATAATCGTTTCAATAAATGGTCGAAGATCGGTTCTAGTCTTTATTTTTCAGTACGTATATGATTATTTTATTTTATAAATTATGTTGGCATGATGGAATCGGTCATATTCTTATTGTTTTGCTTAAGAAAAACCCAATAATATGTATAACTATATTTAAAAATTGTTAACAATATTATTGTATATGTATTGTAAATGTATTTTTAAAGGTTTTTTTGTATTATTATCGCGGGGAAAGATAAAATCAAACTGTTGAACGATAATTTTTAAGATTGTGGTGAGGGGTGAGGAATTTCCAGCGGCATCAACGATCGTCTCATTTAACGAAAACATACACTATTAAAAGGGTTGACTCCAGGGCCGGAGAGAGCGCTGCCATACGTCTATTACCATGGTAACATACAACGAACACTTACAACCTCTCTGTGTATCCTCGCCACTGGTCGTGGAGGGTTTAATCGAGGACGTCGACGACCTTGAATCTGAGGGAACGTCGATATAATTGCCGGGCGCCACGCCGCTCATTTGTCTGCGTATATACATGTGTGTGTGTGTGTGTGTGTGTGTATGAATGTGTATATTCATATTATGTAAGAGCGCGCGTGTACCCCACGCCCTTCTACTTTGACCCATTTTGCGGCTGTCATCCCTTCGATTTGCCGAAGCACGTGCCCAGCGCGACCGGTCTATCCGACCTTTACACAACATCGTCGTCAGCACGCACATCTCTAACGGCACCGGTAATTATAATGCACTATAATACATACACATATCCATTCAGGTTCTCGTACCTTACATATCCCTCCATTATCTTAAACCTGATGATATTTATTTTTTTTTGTTTTATTCCATACCGACCGAATATTCGTCAAACCGTAGTCGTTGAAATGTCCGTATATGTTGTGTAAATTATATTCACACGACATCAGTGCGTTTTATTTAATTTACATGTAACTATTGTATCGTAAGATAAAAATCATTACCAGGTAAAAAATTATTGGTAATATTGTTGTGTATTGATTTCTGTTATAATTCTTTCTGTTATAGAATTCTGTGAATATTCTATCCGTTAATCTGTTAAATAAATAAATTGAAAAAAAGTTATTATTTGTTATGCTTTCTTTTGATGTTTAATTGTCACATTTTAACCAGCTGTAAAATTGTGTGAATCTTTTAAATTCCATGTTCTTCACACGTGTCAACGTGTGTTGCCAGGTTATATCACGTTTTTCTAGAAATCAACTAAATTCATCAATTTTGCAATACATTTGTGTCTGTTTGTAAAATGTAATATATTCCAATTGGCTATTAAATTTATATAATATAACGTCATTTTATGCTATTTATGTGGTTTTAAATGATATTGTAGATAACTTTCTAGTATCTATTTCCATCAGAATATTTTCTAATTCCTACTATCGCTTTTAGATATTGTAAGAATATACATTTTTTAATTAATTTTTTTTTTCACTGTTTTCGTTCGTTTTATTATTGTCATTAGTTTATAATTTAAACGATTAAATCTTTTCTTATATTATTCTGTATTGTTTATTAATTAGTTAGGTTTTTTAAATTTATTATAATTACATTTAGTATAAATTTATAGTTTGAATTAAAAATAATAATAGTAGTATGCCACTTTCTGTGTCAAGGTGAAAAAAGTTATTCTTTTTAGTTTATGCTGCAGACTTAAATATACTTTATTGTTAGTTTTAATAATCAAAATTTTAAAAGATTTTATTTTTTTAAATTTTTTTTTCTGTACATTTTCCTTACTATTTTCATACAAGTTATTATTGATTACAATTTTTATTACTAACGATTATTAATACGTCACGGATTAAAGTACTAATGAATCTTATTAAATTATAATTTACTACAAATTAAATTATAATTATTGTATAACTACTATTGTATATTGTTTATAGTTTTTGAACATATATGTTTTTCGTTGTAATTTTGTTCAACAAAATCTAACTCGAGTTCTTTTAGGATTGAATAATTTAATTTTAACATAAACAAGTTTAAAAACTTTTAATCACAAAACATTTACTTTATTAATAAATATATTAGATAATGTAATGTAATAATATTTTAATAATTTAATTTAATTTTGAATTATTCAAATTAAACGTTTAAAAATATTAAAAACCGGTACTTATGGTTTTTTGCACTGATATTCATTTGTTTTAAAATTAAATTTCGGTAGTAATGGATTCAAGTAACATAACAAAAAAAATAATTTTATTAGAAATGAAAATGGTTTTATAAATTAGATAATTAAAAAAAAATTTTATGGGATGTAAGTCGTTAAAACGCATAACAATGAGATTACGGTTCAGCGAGATTGTGATTTTAAATTATCTGGTTGGATGGTCTAGATTTTAGTTATACATTTATATGTCAAATAAAAAATCATATTTCACTATTACATGTAGATTTATATTTAAATAACGAAACAGGAAATCTTCAAAACGGGTATTGAATTTAAAGTCTATCCACTATATTTATTACGAATGCTGCTCTAAGCATGATTCGTTTATTGATTCTTAAACTATTCTTATTATACTTTCGTAATCATTGAGATCTAGGTCCTAACCTAAAAAATTATGTATGCTATAAACGACTGTAAACAATATGTAACCGCATTTAAAATTATCTTACTAAGGATATGATATAATATATTTATTTGTATACTTCGACGTATTATTGAATTTATTCACATTTTCGTACACGAATAAAGCGCAAAAAATTTAAAAAAAAAACCACAACAAAAAAATGTAACTTTTAAGTAAAATAGATTATATTTAAATGCCGTTTATTTCCTCAAGTTTTTCAAGTTCAATATAACAGAATAATCATTACTTAATGAACTGCATTGTATACAAACCATTATAAACCATTGTCGATCTTGACTACTGTAGCCAAATAAAAAATATTATGTCAGAGTCCGAGTGTTTTGTGTTGGAAATATTTTTCGATCACAATGTTCATTGTTATGTATGTATATTTATATACCTATATATCATTGATTTTTCATACACCATATTATATTCGTGGTATTGACCGAATCGATCACATTAATAATTCTATTTTGCAGTTACTGTTTTTCACGTATAACATAGCGACGCGAACTCCCGACTTGACTATTCGCATATTACGTCTTTCGGTCGCAAATTCGTAGGTATTAATAAGAAAATCCGTTGACTTGAAAAATATTCAAATTATTGTAATAGAATACACACTTATGAATGCACCGCGTATGGGTATATGTACCGACACAGTGCTCTTAATATGGAAACATACTGTATGTATAATAAACGGATTCTTGTGCGTGAATTTCATATGGTATAATTTTTTCGTGTATAATACTGAGTGTAGACACATCGGTTGAAAGATACAATAAGAGCACTCCCAATTAAAATCTCATTCAAATATACACACGGGGACTACAACGGAGCATTACACGAGTACACATTATTATTACTAAGACCGGAACAATTTTTAATTTTTATATGAATGTTGAAGATTGACAAACGATTTTTCCTCGTCGTTAAGAAACTCCCATTATTTTGTTGGTTTATAAATATGTGGTGTTTCAATGTTTACGAACGACTAGCGAACGATTCAGTTTTAAAAGCAATCGTACGTATTATTTAAATCGCAAAAATGTTCGACGAGTTAACATCAAAAATGTATTACCGAGTCGAGTGCGCGAAGATTTGTTTTTCGCGTGCGCGGAGAATCGAAAACATCGTATACACGAATACACCTAACGTCTGCGCAGGTTACGCGTATAATTAATAAATACCACGCGTATAATTTTGGAACGCCAATTGATATGCTCGTTATAATAACGTGTAATAGTGTACCGCCGATTGGACTCAATTATAGTTTAACAAACGTATTCGTCTTGCATTATTGTTGCGTCGATTACGACGGCCAAATGGTGTACAACTGAATTTACTAATCTGACTGTTGTCGCGTAATACATATTAACGCGCAAAACATGTATTCGTATAGACATTTTTTTTTTTTTTTTTCATTCCGCACTACACGTACACACATCGTTTGTTGAGAATATTCGCGTGCACATCGTTAAATAGGATACGCGTAGACACATCGTGGTATACACCGTAGAACGCGTGACGCGTTTTTGTCTCACGTGTTCATATGTCCGGATAGGGACACTAGTCGATTTACAAACGCAGCGGTGGCATATTATTATTATTATTATTATCGTTATTACCACTACTACGGTTCAGGCGGTGTACGTGTACGCGTGTGTGTGCGTGTGTGTGTTGTGCACGCTGTAAACCTTGGCATACTTAAACGGAAGCGAAAAAAGCTACACGACCACTAGCCGCAGACTACCGCTCTGCTCACGTTCGCGAGCACCGACGTCATGGTACTTTCACTTTTACAACGCCGCCGCGTACGGGACGGATATTCGCACACGCCGTCTGATGTGTTTAGGAAAAAAAAAAAAAAAACGCGCGCACGCTCACATCCAGTAGTTACACAATCGCGCACAAATGTGCGTGCGCTCCGGCAATGTCGTCGTCGTACGTACAGGGTGATCCAACGGCGATCGCGTATCGACGCGTTTACGCGAAAAAAAAATGCAATTTTTTTTTTTCTTTATACCGCTCTGCGACCGTCGCGTTTGACGCAGCACACGACACGGATACGATTATTTATCTCGTGTTAACCGCTGCCGCTGCGCGCACCGAAAACAAACGCCTTAAAAATATGACCGAATTTCTTCCGATCGTTCGGCCTAGTTTTTGTTTTTGTTTTTCCCCCGCCGTTTCCGCCACGATTTTGCACGCTCGCACAACAATGTTTCATCTGAAAACAGCGATTTCTTCGTGACCCTATACCGTGACAGTTCACCCGGAAAAAATTTACTCTCAGTCTTAAATTATACATATATATACGTAGTCGCACGATTGCTATGTACGTATGCACAGCAGCATGACGTGTTTGTATTTCATTTTACGTGATAATGGGAAACGTTCGGTTTCGATCGAGTCCTTATTTGAAACAGTTGATGTTTTTGTTTTGATTCTTGCGCGCTCATATTCAATATTCAATAAAACTGCACCAGTTCACGGTAAATTCCCTACGCTTACATGTCAATTTTTTAACTTTGCGAGAAAATAATTCAGCAAAACCCTTTTTAGATAATATATATACGTGTATTATACTTGGGACGAATCAATGATCGTGTATATACCAATAAATATTGAAGCCGGGAGAGGAAATGAAAGTCTCCAACAATGGAGCAACAGAGTCCTTTATTTTCAAGGAAAAAATCGTTCCTTTCGTCGTCAACAATTATATAACGGTTTGAAACAGTGAAACCAACGACGCATACACACAAATCGCACTAAAATCGATCATCCTATATATACACGCAGTGCCGCTCGAGCGATTAAAACTCGCATCTGTTGCTGACACGATTCCGTTGTAACACACATATATTAATAGATATCCACGATACTCCTGCCTCTCCTGTACTGGTGTGGCGAACTTATTATTCTGCACAGTGTGCAGTAGGCACGATGGACGACGTCGATGACCGCAACCTCTATCCAGTGCACTCGCGTCTCTAACTTCTCCGTACGCAGTACATTATGCATACATGCATATAAACTAGTCGTATTAACGCACTGTGTTGTGTTTAATTAACGTGGTAATAACAACATTACAAAATTCTTCGTACGTGGATTTGACTAAGACATTTCGGAAAACATATAGTGTATAATAAAGTTATTATCCTACGTTATGAAATTCACAACAAGAAAAATTAAATATGTCACGGTCGATCCGCATCGTAATTTCCATCATATTCATATTGTACATATATTTTTTTTTTTTTTTGGAGACGCGTCAAAATACTCAAGACTTTAAACTAATTCGTTTTACGTTCTCAAAGAGTTCTTAAACCATAAACCTGACTATTTCAGTTGAGAAATCGTATTATACCTGAGTCCTGTAGTATGTTGAATCACATTAACACTCGTGTGCAGTTGGTTTGGACCAAGTGTATGTAACCACTATAACGTTCACTTTTAGGATGTTGGCAAATCATCTCGCACACCTTCATAGTCTACTACCTATACGTAATGCAAAGAATACAATGTGTCCGCTTCGTACATAGTAGTTATTATCGCGTATTATACTGCAGAAGATAAAATAATGTGGCGTACAAGGTGAAATAGTGTACAAAATCGTATGTCGCATTCACCGCAACAATAGCCGAACGATCAAGATAAAAGACACCCAATAAATGACCGCTATTCAAGTTATACGATTGTTGCGGTTCACTGTTTGAGAATTACGTTAACAATAACAAATATCACGGAACCGCCCGCGTGAAGACAATATAGCACGACATCATGCAAAACTATTATCTGTACCTGGACAACGTGAATGGTTACTAGTCTGGTCGGATATATATTATTTTTTTTTTTTTTAAACCCGGTCAAGACATGCGTACAACCTTCACAGCTATTTCAACAGCTTTCATTTCACAATTTCAGAAATACGTTATACTTTCAGTTTTGTGTTTAAATAATTCGTGTAAAACGTGTGCCTGCAACCAAGTGTCCTTCGCAGACAATCGACGAAGACGCTCCCTACGAACAGCTAGGTTTTTTTTCAAATGTAACGTTAGATTTATTACGCAACGTAATAAGTTATTCATCGTCGCACCAGATTGAAAAGTATAGCGGAACTTGTTCCAGTCTCGTATTTGTTATGGTTTTATACCTTGTTCGGAACGAAAATATGAATCATATTTATTAAGATCACATCCACAACAAGTACGTTACTTTTACGCTGGTATTGCAGCAGATATGACAATTTATAGCGTACTTCGTGTACTAAATGTGTTTATCAAGCGTTGTTTGGATATTGATTAAATAATTAGGTATACAAAAATATGTACTTTTTTAAACACCACACGATCAACACACATACAAGTGTCGATACGATTGCACTGCAACAACCTAATGGTTTCTTTATTTACTATTGTTATACAATTAATAAACAGAAGTTTACGTATTGAAAAATATAATATATATACGAACAACTAATTTTATAAATACGCCGTTATCATGTAGTATTATTATTCAGATCGAGTTTACAAATTATACGTATACACATTGTTTATTTATTACATAATATTGACTATTTTGGTGTACAATTAATACTCCTGGGTAAAATGCATGGCGCATGCCGAACAGATCTTGTTTTAAAAGACAGAACGTGTGTGAGTAGAATTCAATATCGCGTGTACGCAAAAACAACGTACACCTTTGGTAATGCCAAAAACTTCACAATATAAGAAGATAAATCATTCATTAGTGCGTTGTAAAATGGATTCCAATCGTAATGACGAGATCATTTTACATATAAGAGTGCTGTGTGGTGTCAGGTTAGATATGGACAAGTTGATGACCCTTGAAGCTGTTTAACAATAATTAACTGATGTCTAGTACAAAATTTGTACTACAAATACGTTTTTTTCTGGGAGAGTTTTGAGCGAATGAATTCATAAACCAAGTAAATAAGTTCGAAAAAGTGTACACTGTACACACAGGATGGTCCAAATAATTACCAGTGGAAATTATTTTTGGAAAAAATATTATTTTCGGAGATATTTCTATAGAGAAAACACTTTAGGCTATTCTGTATATATAATATAATATGTGAGTTGGTAGACGGACGAAAACACACGATGGCCATGACGACAACGACATAATAATAAAAATTGTACGAAGCAATAAAAGAAGAACTTGGACCGGGAAAATTGATTTCCCAATATGCTGTATGGAAATGAATAATGAAATAACCGCTACCGCCGCCAATCGACTATCTAAATGTCAAGGGCTTAGGTGAAATGTTAATTGGTATATTGGGTTGTTTAATCTGAACGCCGCTTCTACTTCAGCCAAACATTATCGATTTCTACGAGAGTTAAGAAAACCAACGATCGAATGAAATAATTATTCGCCAATTCAATTACATCCGTATTATCTCATCATTTCCCATACACGTGGTGATGCGTCAATAGAAACAGTTGCATTATTGGCACTAATAAAATTGCGATAAATCGATTTTGTTTTTATTAATTCAACAGAAGAAAAACAATTATTATTATTGCGTATTGCCGAAGACGCGGAGAGTAGACGATTGTGACGCGCATTGGATTTTATAACTTCGTCGTGATAGGTGTTCAATTTTTTACTTATTTTTTTTTTCTTCTATTCAAGCCGAGTTTATTCAATCTATTCGTGTTGTATTGGAATCGAGCTTGAAAAAAAAACCGTACACGTCTATATGAAGACATAAAACGACGGCGTTGAGTTCTAACACATCATTATATGTATTTATACACAAGACGTGCGAATACCTCGAGACGGTAGTAACATAAAACAAGAATGAAAAACGTACAACACCCCGCGATACGGATTGACGCACCCCGCATTTCGTCAGCTGAACCACGCGGCGCAGAGATCAGCAAACGCGCGCGCTAACGTGTAACGTAACGTATTTCTTTTTCCGGTGAGCGTGCAACGGCGTCTCTCGCGGGTTCGTATTTTACTTCTATTTCCATTTCGATTTCAACGATGTCATAATCATAATATTGACTTCCTGGCCTCCACGGGCTGCGTACGATTTCCTAATTGCACGGAGCCGTGCGCTCGCCATACCACACCGACCGAGCTGTACAGCGCGCCCATGTCAAGGTGTACCGGTCGCCGCCGACCTGGTCGTTTTCACTATACCGTAATAATAATAATTTAATATTTGATACTAACGACGGCCGTGTACATGTTAGTTTGTGTGTGTGTTTTACCTGTCTTTTTATACGTACATACGATACACACACATATACATTCTCTTCGAGCGGTCAGTTCGTTTGTCGTTCATACACAACGTATTATATAGATGCATACATTTTATAAATAAATAACAATAATAACATATATACTCGTATATAAATTTATGTTTACCGTGGTCGGTAATTAGGTCGATCTCTGTTACTACTACTATAACTATGTACACTGTTTACTACTACTATTACGTTACTACTACTATGCTGCGACGTCGCCACCTAATCGTAGTACGTGCATTTGCCAATGGTAGACGCGGATAAAACAAATTTATACACCAAAAAGGAATAAAAAAAAAAAAAATTAATAAAAGACGAAATAAATCTTTGTGGAAAATATACGTCGGATACGCGTATAATATAATGATAGTTGATAGTTATAGTTTTCCTCTTGTTTTTTTTCCGCGCGACCGAAACCAATAGTGTGTGCTGGAAAACTACGTGCTCGTGATTCAATCGGGCAAGAGAAATCGGTTTGTTTTTGTGCGTGTTCTTTCCACGGTCAGGAAATGCGCCGCGACCTATATGCGTTCACGCGCGTCCACAAAGTTATCCAGAATTACCTGCTACTACTCTACTTGTTTTTTTTTTTCTCTCATTCTGTCGCGCGTCATATAAACAATTAGAATACTTTTATACGACAGAGAAAAAACAGTCGAAAATGTAATTTTTTTATTTTTATTTTTTATTTCTGTCAATCGCGCACCATCACAAGCGGGTCTGCAGTCGATTGTTTCTTTAACGCTCGATTTTTCGTATCCCACGTGAATCGCGTCAGGCAATATGTTCACGTAAATGTAAAAAAATGTCGAAAACGAAAGAGAAACAAAAAACACTAAAACTTATAAAAATTGAACCCCTTTCTGTTGTCAATAGGAAGTTTCATTATATTCCCTCTATCCGTTTCAAATTATTAAAGTACAATGCAAGACAATACGAAAACGAAAACGTTCCTCCCTTCCGTATTGTAAATCATATGATTTTCAATTGTGTGTTTACATTCATAGACGATTTTATGATTATCCGCACATAAAGTTTCACGAAACCATAAAATTTCAAGCGTCATAAAAGAAGACATTTCTTTATTTTGTTAAAATAAATCATTTTTTAAGCATTGCTTATACGCTTGGTACAATGTTATTGCAATAAAACGTTGTTTTTGTTTTTCAAATCTTATCTTTCATTTCTCGAGTACTCAGATCATTAATCAGAGTTTTAAGAAATCGATACGTCATAATATTCTAATAAAACATATTTTAAGTGTTAGATCAATTCCGTCTTTATACATATGCCATGCTATATATATATATATATATATATCAATGATTACCCAGTGTCTATACTACTTTTAATTTCGAATATCTATTTTACTAGTACGTTTTTGATAACACATATAAGATAATATTTGATACTCGAGTAGCGACAAAAATCCAAGGATGAACTTCTTCAATTAACTATAATAGTTATAATAATAATTTATTTTTTTTTTGTGTACCAACAATGATAATCTTAATTAAAAATCTGCAGACAGCTTGTTGACGGTAAAAATATACTTTTCAGAAGGTTACATTTTTTCTTCGTTTTGCTATTGATATTGTATAAACGAAATCTTCATGATTAGTTATATTGTCCAGCATTCACCCGAATTACATTCTAACGGCAGTTATTATTCTCGCTTGTGTGTACTGACAGCTTCTTATACAAAATAACGTTTTCGAAACGCCGGAAATTAATATTTAAGAAAATTCTTGATGTTGATGAAATTACTAAACGGACTTAGAATTGTATGAGATATATATGTTACATGTATATATATATCTAAAGTGAACAATGTAAACATGCGTACAATACTATACTGAGAGGAAAACTTTGCACATGACATATAGTATAAGTTATAAATTGCTTAAAGACTGCAAATCCGTTAAACCGTTAATCGATCGATTTTTTTTTTTTTTTTTTTACTACCATCTGCTGAAAGATAGAAGAAATTCATTTGAAAATACTCATACTTATCTATTATATACGTGCGTCGACGATGGTAATGACATTGGTAAACGCATACACACGTATGCTGTATCAGGGACAGCCAAACGGTGGATTGCGAATGATTTCAAAGTCGATCATGTTATAATTTATTTTAATTAATGTTCGTTTAACATTGTTCATGCGCACGAAAGTTAATCGTGGCTGTAGATAATAACTGTCGATGATTTTAATGGCATTCTGGTTTCGCATACCACTTGTTCATTGTTCACGCAATCATTTTGTATGCAAATAAGTAATTTGTTAGAAATGGATTTTACAAAAATCTAATCTGAGATTAGGTATGTTCATTATAGATTATGAAAATAATTTTTAAAATCTTTGAGAAAAATAAAATATCCCTGTTCGAGAGACGTTGCTTTGAAGCTACACAAATATTTCGTATCGACTTATTTGTGCGAAACAGCATTTTCTCACACAAGAATTACAAAAACTGAAAACCGAGCTACACTTTCTGACGATCGTTTGGAACACAACCGTCAATTAGCAGTCGGCAAATATTTACCAGATTACGCGACTAACTGGCCAACGAAATGCAATGTCACACATTAACAAAATAATTTATTACTCGTTTAAATTTAATTTTTAATTTAGCAATTAATTTTAAAATACCGATTATTATTTATTCATTGTTTAATTGTTATATTTTAATTTTATTATTTACACCATAGACCTAAGTCTATACCCATACATTTATACCTACACAAGTATGTTTGTAAATAACTACATTAATAAGGATGAAAAACGTTTATCTCTACCGAACAAGGTGTGGTGGCCGCTGTCTTACGTCGTACGGTCATAAGTTTAGGCGAACGCGGTAGCGCTCATCGGGGACAAAACACATTATATTGTTGCGCGCACGGCGATACACTAAAGCCGTTTGCGGGCGCGTAATTGCTTTTTCGGGGAAACCGATTTTTCTGGTGACCAGAAAAAGATTTTACGCGCGCGCGCGCGCGCACGGACGTTCGTAACACGTATTAAAGCAATATGCATGTGCTTGTCCACACACGTATAATGTACATACAGCGCATTCGCCGCGCTGTACACTTGTACACGTACGTACAATGCAGCGTTCGCGATTGTTGGACTCGAGTCCGGTATTGTTGTCTCTGCTCTCCGGAACGCGCGTAGTGTTGCTGCGGTACAGTTGCCGTGTACGGACACGATGTGCGCACACGCGCGCAGCGGAAGGGAAAAGGAGACGGACGGGGGCGAGACAAGGAGGCGAAACGTCGTTATTACATCGGTGTAGAATAGCAACGCGCAAAACAACTATAACGAGTGTACAATGAGAAAATTGAACCGAAAAGCGACGTATGCGCGCGTTGCATGTGTGTGCGTGCGTGTGTGTGTGTGCGTGTGTGTGTGTGTGTGTGTGTGTGTGTGTGTGTGTGTGTGTGTGTGTGTATGCGCGCGTGTGCATGTACCACAAATGCGTGCATTACATGTGTGTGCGTGTGTGCACGTACCGCACATGCGTGCGCGCGCGTGTGTGTGACGATGCGAAAGATCACAGAACTCGTTCAAGGCCAATAGCACCTTACAACAACCGCGCGTCACTACTGCTACGTTCACGGTGTAAACGACAGCGGTTAAGGAGCTACGATGTTTTTTTTTTTTTTTAGCGTAACCCTCCCCGGCACGGAGAACGGCAGGAAAACAACAATCTTTATCGATCGATATTATCGAATACGGACGAGACCACTGGCTTGTACGGATCGACGTGTACCGTCCGCCGTCGTATACCGCGACCCGTAAGCCGCGTCGCGGTACGTGCAGGTGCGCCGTATCGTTTTTCAAAGCTCCCTGTGGGGGGGAGGCTGGGGGGATGGGGCAGGGACCGCCGAAAACTTGCCCGTCGTTGCCGAGTCGTGGTCACGCGTGCACGCGCCTGTGTAGCCGAGTACACGTTTCAGGACGAAAAAGAAAGTGCGTGCACGCTATACGTATATACGTCCACGACGGCAACGCGCGCGCATACATAATACACCAGTGTAACGCACAGCGTTCGTCTTCCGTCGACCAGATTTCCTTGACACGAAACCAGATTTCCAGAGAGTCTTGTCGGTGGCTCGAGTGCGTACGCCGCGCATAATCCTATCACTCGTACGCGTACACGGCGCCGCGTTTGCGCACGCCACTGTTACAGGTACTGTTCTACGGGCGTGTATAGGTACACGTACGGTATGGTGTAACGACGACGACCACAACCTAGTTTCGGTTATGCAAAAAATTAAATCGAAAAATTAACCTACCTACGTGTGTGATAGTAATTACGATTAGTACTGAGCTCCGATTAGTCCGATTCGTACCGGAATCGTGAACCATCTTATTATTTTTAATGTTTATTCATTACTACGAGACAGGAGCGTACCCATGAATTTTTTATGGGGGGGGTCCAATATTTTTATTTTATCTGTTCTCTAATTATAATCGTAGTATAACTCAACACCAATAAATTACCGTTAATATGCTATAGTATGGTTTATGCATTATAGGTATATTATATAATCTATAAACTTTGTATTTTAAAGATAATGGGAAATAAAAAAAACTATATACTATTATTATACTATTTATATACTTATTATTATACTATTAAACCGTTGAGTATGTAGAAATTTCAATGGGGGGTCCGGACCCGAATCTCCCCCCCCTCTTTTGTGTACGCCCTTGCTACGAGACAGTCGTTTAATGATATATACGAGTACGTATGTGTAGATTATACGCCACTTGACCGCTACTCCATGTATACGCAGGGTTGCCCCACGTGTCTTTCCGTAAATAATAATTATTTTTTCCAATATTTTTGTTTTAGAATTATCTTATTATTGGGGTAGGCCATATAAAAAATATAATATCAAACTCACGTGTTTTCATCCTTTAACCGAATTAAAAAAAAATATTTTTTAATTTCTATAAAATTGCAAAATAGTCATATTTTCGGAACAAGTTGTAAAGACAATTCTTAAGTATCGCTATTAAAAATCCAGTAATTCTGTTCCATTATTAGTAAATGTTAATGTTTCTTTCATAACTATAGTAAATATATGTTTAAAAAACAAGAAACGCGTATACGATTAGATACAACGGCTATTACAATAAATGAGAATATAAATTGGACAATTTTTATCTCTCCCTGGTCAAATTGTATTTACACATTTGTCCAACTTCTGTTACTGATTATCTAATTTGTACTGATTTATTACAATAGCCATTATACCTAATTGTAAATGTTTTTCTGTTTTTTTAAACTTACTATGTTACCATACTGTTAAAGCAATAATTGGATTTTTAATTGTGATATTGTGACATTTTATTAACTACTTGATATCACAAGTGGCTATTTTTCAAATATATTACAATTCAAAATTCAAGTCGGTTCATCGGGAATATACTTCGGACCATCTTGTAGAAGTTATAATTATTTTGCTAAACTATACTCTCGTACACGTACAAAATGTCACACATAACTTTTGTGTCATGAAATGTGTCTGAAAACCAAATATCTTTATTTTACATATTATTCGCATGAAACGGTACGAATACGTATCACATTTTATTATTATTATTATTATTAATGTAGTGAGTTGAGCGCCAAAAAAAAAACGGATAAACAATCGTGCATGCGAAATATACGCCGTTGATTTTCGCTGACGATCAATATTAATTACAATTGTTTACGCGATTCGCGCGCGAAAAAAAAAAAACAAACCATCGACGAATTGTTTACGCGCGCGCGGTCGGGACGTACACGCGTTGGCGGCGGCAATAATCGTACTTACGTCAGATACTCCGCGATGTCGTCAGTGACATCTGATTTCCGAAATATGTACCGTCGCAACAGTGGCGCACAGATTTTTGACTAGGGCGTCGAAAATATATATTTCGAGGTACCCCCCCCCCCCCCAAGTAAAATCCGAGTTTAGGCATAGTATAACTCTTATTTTTAAGTGTTTTTGGTTATTTCTTACTAACAAAGATATTAAAAAATAAAATGTTTTAAATAAACCTAATATTAATTATTTTTCAATTTTCTGGGTATTAATTTATAAGTTTGTGTAGCATAATTTTTGGGATTGAGCCCTACCACTCATTCTCATGTGACGCTTTAGTTCTAGGATAAACATAATTAGTATGTTGATTTGGATAGCTGAAAAATTGGTTAGTATTAAATTAAACAAATATCAGTCGACACCCCTGACATCCCCTGTGTGCGCCACTGCGTCGCAACGCGTTCGGATTATTAGGCGCCGCACCGAATCGTTACACCGCGAACATTGTAACGATAACAGGTATTACGATAAACACGCGGTTCACGCGTAATGGGCACGTTTTTAAACGTTATTCCGGACGGTTCGGCGACAACAAACAAATGTTTACGTATTGCGATGATCTCGTGAACAGAAATAAATAACGGTTTGTCCGCCGACGCGCGCCGGGACCTTTGTGTTCCGCTCCTATTTCACTCACCGCGGCACGTTTAGAATTTATATTTTAGTTTTTTTTTTATTCTATTCGTTCTTTTTACCCTTTTCCCGTGCCTGAACGGCCGAGGGCGTGTGAAACTGTATACGGTTCGCTCGAGATGTCCGCACCGACACTGTGCGTGTAACCCGTACGTAATGTATAATAGGTATATCTATCGACTTGTTTTTGACCAACATAATCGGTGACAATGCGTGTTCGTTAAGTCCAATGTGATAAACCAACGCACACGTATACTGTATACTCATACTCTTACATCATCGTACATTACACGTGTTCCTTTTACCCGAACGAATACACGTAACGTTATTGTTGGAATATAAACCACCACCCCTGCAGTCGACGCACCACTACCGTTAGAACGATAATTAGCGTGTTAACGAAGTACAACAATAATGATAATAACAATAATATTCGTAATTATAATGTTTCGTTTTTCGTTTGTTTCAGGTAAGCAAACCGTCGACAACGTCCGTTTAACTGCCGTCGGTCGGTAATTATTATTACTACTAATATACACACGGTTCATTGTACAAGTATTGTTGGATGAGAGATTTTCCTCGTCGGTGCGTCTTTGGGTCGCGGATTTACACGCGTGGGTCTTACACTTGAAATACAGTAATACATAACTCACCGTGCGTTTACATATTGTGGGTTGACGAATTTGAGAAAACCGTGTTTTTTCCGCCCTTACGCCATCGATCCATACATTTATAATCGAAACCAATCACTTACGGATTGCTTGTTTACGATTTTAAACTGTTTTTTTTTTCGGTTGATTCCGCTCCCACCGCACCCGGGGCTAACTAAATACGTACATGTTTCCGAAAATGAGTCATGTTTGAGTGTTTATACATTTTTTTTTTATTGATGTGTCGCGTATTTTCTTGGGAGTGAGCTATATTTTATTGATTATAAACACGACCGGTATACATGCTGGGGTCGAATCATACTGTATACTGATTACAATATCCGTGGTGGTTTTATTGTTTTATAGGTATGAAAAAACGGTTAAGTTGAAAAAGGTTAACGACGGCGACGTGTTTACGTATGATATTTCTTGACTTTGTATGTGTGTGTGTGTGTGTGTATTCCTACACATGAATTGACATAAGCAAATCATTGTTGTACTCGTATATATGATAATAAATTCTAGGTGTATGTATAATTTAAGTGGAGTTGGTAATGAAAGGGTGTAGGTTAGCAGAACGAATAACATTATTATGCCGGAAGAAACGATACGCCCGCGCGCTGGTGGTGGCAGAGAGACACAACCGGTTTTTACCTCTTGTCTTTTTCTTCCCTAAATACGACAAAAAAAAAAAACACAAACCCAAATACATTATAATAATAATGTATTAATGAACGGAATCGTGTAACCGCTTTTATGATTCTTTTTATGTTGTACAGGTACGCTATTTGAAAATTCACGTTTGTGTAACTTCAACTCCTTTTTTTTTTTATTTACTAGCGTTTTAATTTATAGAAAATTATCCGTTTCATTGTCTTTCACATACCATAGTGTCACATAGGGGACAGGGACCAAAAAATATTATAAACCAGAAAGGGTCGTTATGAAATATCACTGTAAATAACGGTACTGACCTTATATATTGTAGTTATTATAAAACATTCATATAGTGATCGTAGTCGATAATCCTGTGATTTTTGGATCCATCATGCTTACATTCCGAAGTTTTGATACTTCAAGAAACTAGGTAAACTTAAGAACAACTCGCATTTTTTTACAATTATAAATATTACGTTTCATGCATTCGTTAAATAGCATTTAAACAAATATTTTTATTGTCAGTTGTTTATAAACTCGTTTTTGAATGAATAAGACTGCATTCAAAATTTTGTTGACAAAAGATTTAAATTTAGATAAAATATAAACGATAAGAACACGATTGGAAAAAGTGAAATCATTTGAGGTAATTCATGTCTGATGCGTTACTAATAATTGGTCAATTTCCGATTGTAATTTACTAGTTCACATTCGATGCACTAGAAAAGTTCTTAATGACTGTTCCAAACTAATTATATTTTGGATGTGTTAATGCGCGTACTTACTTTTATATAATAAACCTAAAAATGATGAACATTTCCAACCCAATTAAATCGATTAACTCAGACGTAACAAATATACGTACAAACCCACATGCTTGCGTATTATATCCGCATAAAACGCGATTCGGCTGTAGATATTATTAACCTACTTTGACGAGAAAAATAAATAAATTATCATAATAAAACTCTTGATGCCGATGGCACATGGTACAATTTGAAATCGCCACAGAATCGTGTGACATTTGAATTTGGTTTGTCAGATTCCACGCTTGTCATTTTACGTGATTGAATCTGTAACTATAAAAAATGTATCGTACGTCTGTATATAAACAGTAACGCGACTTGTTTGTCTAAAACGCGTATCGGAGACAATACGAAAACATTGGGACATATCACAAGTGCAGAGATTATTGGATATAATGATATTCGACTTTAAATGAGTCTGTTTTGACGTTTGATACTTTAGAATAGCAAAATATAATGATGTTAATGGTCGATATAACGATGATTATTATTTTATTATCGAATCATAAAATTGGTTCGATAATACAATGTGCCCTTGTACATGTTATTAATTTAATTGTGCGTTGTTCTTTAGATCTGTTTTGTAAAGATCCATACGTATTTTGTTATCAAAAAAAAAAAATAATAAAATAAAATATTAAAAATAACTGGCTTACCATCGCGCTACCCATTAAATATGTTCGCCATAAAAATACGCAAATGTTTGTATCATTATTTATTTCTTCCTATACGTTTATATATAATGCTCGTTTGTTAATATTATTAATACGTACTATAATAATGTATAGAAGTATTTTATTTGATTCCGATCGTGTACAATTAACATAATTACGAGGACCAATATGCATAATACGCCGTGTGCATGTTTTTATGTTAAAAAAATAATATGTATAACCATGTATTTGAATAGTATGTAAATGTGAATGTTTGCGAACAATAATAATTTGGAAATTATCGTGTGGCGACCGCGGTTCCGTGGCCCGTCATGAGCGTACAATATTTTTTTCAGTCCGGCCGGTACACACTGCTCAGGGGGGAAACGCCGTCGTCGCCGCTGCCGCCGGTTGCCCGTGGTCTTGTATAGCTTCTCATATTCCGGCGCTGGCTCATCGACGTCGGGTACCGGCCGGTCATGTGTTGTAGTACGTGAATTTGTGGTGCTCATGAACGTAGTATAATTTTAATTTTTTGGTTTGTAATTTTTTTTTTTAGTTTTCGGTTTGTTTAAAAAAAAAAAAAATAAATTGAATAAGAAAATTATTTCCTTTTTGAGGATTTAATTTTTTTTTTTTTTAAATTTTTTGTCGGAAAATTTTAAAAATACATAAACCGACATTTATTTAATTATATTGCACTTGCGCGCTACAGTGACGTTTTTTCGCCGTTAAAATATTTTTTTTCTTTTTTCCAATCTTACATCGGATTTGTGGATGGCGAATTTTTAAACACGAACGGATTTTTCGTACATAATATTTAGTGTCATCGTTATATTCCGTTACCGTGCTCGATCGTAATAGACGCGATGATCAGTGAAATCGAGGCTAAGCCTTTGGACTTGCGGGTAAAGTGTGAACCAGACGAAACAAATTCTGAATCGGACGACGCTGAAGACATCAAACCGATTTACAAGGGCTACAAGAAATGCATTATCAAACAATTTCGTAAGTTTTGCATCACCACAAGCCGTAGTTATTGTAATAGATTATGTAGTATCACATCGTAAGGTATCTTCTATTTATGATCTTGTGAAATAATACTGCCACAAAGCGTTGTCTACGTATATCGCGAGTCAAATCTTCGAATTTTACCTGTTACCCATCGATATCGGAAGATAAAAAACAAATATATTTACGAATTAAATAAAAGGATAACAAAAACGCGAAATTCCTTTGTACCGCGAGAGAAAGGCGAAAACACGGTAACCTGTTAAAGTGGGTCAATCGTGCACCCTTGTCAGGGTTTTGTGCGAAATCATTTCCTACACATCTGCTTCTCATCTTTATATTATATATATTTTATTTTATTTTATTTTATTTATTATTTTACTATTATTATTATTTTTTTTTTGGGGGTAAAAACACCTTTTACTCAATAAAAACGTTCATCCGTTCGTTTTACCCCCATCGGTTTCTCACAAGGATTACATGTCGTCGCCGCGCGCGCGCGCGGTCTTTTCATCGTTGTTTCATCTCATCACGTGCAGCATATACTCGTCGCATATAGTCGCACAGTGTACACATCACGTTTACCTCCCCGAAGTTAAAGCGTTGGTCGCCTGCCAGCGGATTTCGTCGTTTTGCATGTTTAATACGATTGCCCGTGGGGCTCACCGCGATATAGTTTGTTGAACCGCAGCGATGACGGTAAACGCGGATATACGATTTATTATAATTAGAAGCGCGTCAAAGGGAATCCGAAATAGTGAAAGTACAAAGAAACCGTGTGTGCGCGCGCGCGTGCTTGCGTATGTATATGATAAACTGTGCGGGGGGGGACGACGACAATGGGGTACCGCTGGCGGAGAAATCGCTGTGGCCTTGAACAATCGGGCGCGGGTGAAAGTTCATGGCCAGTCGCCCGGGCGCGTCTTCGCGTCCGTCGTCCAGGAAGTATGTACGAGTCCCGGAAATAGGTCATGAGCGCCCCTTCACGATTTCCATGTACGAGCTGTTCGAACGCTCGAAAAAATTACCAGTTCGGTACCCCGTTTACGATGCACACGCGCGTCGTCCCCATTTTCCCACCCCCGCGCGCCCTAATCACATTCACCATTTCCAAACGGATTTCTAAAGAATAGGTGTACGTCAAAAAAAAAAAAAAAAAAAACGTAAAAAAAATATGTACGCCCACGAGTGCACCGCAGTCGTCGTGTTCACTAACTGTAAACTTATTTAAGATTTTCGTTGCTGTCTTACGCGTGCACGTGTACATCACAGTGTATAAGTGCGCATGTTAACCGACGGTACCCAACGCTTTATTTTAATATTTATAACATCCGTGCACACTTGCTGCGCGTGTATTGTAATAATTTAATTTGCCGCAAGAAAGAACCGATATTACACGCCTACGTGCATTCATTTGGTTACGCGTTCATTACAATTTTTCTAATTAATTTCTGGATTCGTAAATCGGTTACAATTATATTTTTCTGGATCGATGTTGAACACATGTTGTTACGTAATGTGTTCTGTTCTACGTATATGTGTTCAACGGTTTGTCGGAAAAGCCTGTTCTAATCGGCACTCGGCCGTCCCTGTTGTCAGTTGCAAAATCATTTCCTCGAATGCACTGAACTTTATCAGATAAAATATTTATTATGTTACGTACGCATTTATTACGAGACGTTTCCATTCGCCCGGACCGAGAAGTCATTTGCAGCACGAACGCGATTAAATATTCTTTCTTCGATTTTAAGAAATACTTATACTTGTGTCGCGTGTGGTGGGCGTTTGTGTTTATAGCGTGTGAGTTCGTATCAACTTCATAATCTTACTCGATAATATCGATTTACTTAAAAACACTTTGAAAAAAAGTTTAATGTGGATCTCTCTTTCTCCTTTCCGCAATCGAAATTCCAAGAACACATAATTTAGTTAAAATATAATAATTATTATCATGTCAACGGTGTGTACAGCTATTGGTATTAATATTATATATAAACGGGTCGATAGGGTTTTTCCTCTCATTTATTAGTTACCAAATTATATATGTATACAGTTTGAAGTAAGACATGAAGTTAATGGACTTGACTTCGGAATCACTTGTATATTATAATACGTTTACGTATAATAATAATACGCGTTGTTACACCGTTGTGCGTTTCCTTTTTCTCGGAAGAGAATTAAAAGTGGACTGAGGAATTATCCGTTTTAATATAATTCCTAGCGCGCACTCGAGGAGTCTCAAAGGACTTCCGTTTCGTGATGGACGGAGGAGTGAAGAGTCGGTGCGAGCGTAGCGACTTTAAGACGGAGGAGAGGTCTTGCGGTGGTGGTAGTGGCGACGAGTAGGAAGAGAAAACGACCTTTGTTCGTCCCAGGGCCACGAGCATTTTATCAGCGCGAAACGTGTGGCTCGTGGCAAACGTAACAGTCCACCTCTTCGCTGCCTCCCCTACATACCCCGTCAGCTTTCCTCCCCACCGCCCGTCCGAACGCAACCGAGTTAACGCCGAGGTCGTCATCCCCAGCGGGCCCAACGCACGCGTCAGCCCGGCGCCCATTTCTTTCCTTCCCTACCGCCGGGCGTCCCTTCCTTGGCGCAGGGTACCGTTCGCCATAGGGATCGATCACCGGGCGTCTACCCCGAGCCGACACAGCGCGCCGTATGCCTAATGTTCTACTACACGCGCACACGAATATACGTACACACATTTCGCCGACATATAAACCCGCGCACTGCACATGATGTCTTATGTACGTGTGTACATACATACATGCGTCGTAATATTGACGTCACAGCTCCGCGACGTATATAGTCGTTCGCTTTTTATAACATGCGGCAAACATATTGCTTTTATCCCGTACACCGTATACGGACATAATACATTACTATTATTTTTACTATCAATTTGTTGTTCGTCGGCGGAAATCGAGTCGAATTTCTCGGTTGAACGAATGCTGCAGCAGAATCGCCGCCGTCACCGTAGCCGACGATACTCATCGTCGCGTCGCGAAACAAGGTCGTTTTCACTTTTGCTCCATTTACATGTTCTTATTCTTATTATTTTTTGTGCACGTACGTGTAAAGAAACAACCCTTTTTTTTGTCACGGCAGTACGCACGTGCTTTATTAAAATATAATAATGGAATATCGTACGGTAAGTCACTACCTATATTATACAAGTTAGGTTAGACATTCGCTACAATAGATGGTCGTCTGTTCGTACATCATTATGTGCATACAGTCCGTCTATGATGATAATCCAATAATTATCCGAGGCAGATATTTCCCGGGGACCGGCCGCGCTGCGCCGGCTAAGAGAAACGTTCGCGATAAGAAAAACCGCCGAACCTTCGAACGTAATACGGCTCTGAGGGGGAGGGGGTGGAAGGGTAGCTGTACAACGTTTTCCGGGCACCGGTTGAATGGGCCGGCGCGGCGGACGCGATATCAGCTGTTATCGATTGCCAGCGGAAAAACGATCGCGACCGCCGCTACCACCCGCGATGGGTTGCGACGGCGCGCGGACCGTTGGACGGACGCAGCTGAGACGCGCGCGGTACACACGTCTGTGGAGCGTCTGACCAGCGCGCGAAAATAGGGCGAGGGCGGTACGCAGCCTTGAGACTAGCGTCTGCCGCCGTCACCCTTCCCGCTCGTCGCACCGCCGTTCGTACCCACCCCCGGTCTCCCGCTCGCCAAGCCATCCACCCCTCCGCCCGTCGTTCGGCACGCGTTAACGCGCCGCGCACACGTATACGTACCGTATACTTTTATTTCGTGTGTACCGTATAGTATACACGTATACGTGTGAACTCCTACGCTAACGTTTTCAGTGAAAGTCCGCGGGGCGAGTGGAGTGCGCGGTGCGGCGGTTTGGGTTATTGCGAAACGCCGCCGTCGTCGTCGTATGACCCCGTACGGTCGTCGGCGTTTCCGACGATTTTGCGACGCGACGATTTTATTATTGTTACTATTATTAATTTTATCATCATCATTATTATTATTGCATCAGTGATGGCTGCGCGGCGCGTGCAGTAAATACGCGCGTAATTATAATGAAAAATGTTGGGAAACAAGACTCGGTTCAGGTTGACCTACCTCTATATATAGATCGAACGAATGATCGCCGCGACGTCAAAAAAACGGATCACGAATAACGCTAGCGGGTCGCCGCGGCCACCGCCGAATGGCACTGGTATTGCGCACCTTATACATTACACATTTTTGTATTACAAACCGCCGTAAAGGGCGTTTCTTCGTCGTTTACATTATTCATATAGTGAAACGTTACACGTACGGCGCATCGAGAATTGGGTCGGTCGCATACGGTTTACTACTAGTCCCTCTGCAGCGCGCGTGATCCTTTTGAAAACACCTATCTAGCCAGCCGCGGTGTACACGTTTACCTACCATTTATTTATTACTATTCACGTGAACTACTTTGACGCCGACCAGGTGCTCCGAGTAACCTTATGTAAGTGCGATGTCAAATATATATATATATATATATATATATATGTATTAAAACAACACGACCGTAATCGATGTAGGTTGTGTTATATATATATATATATATATATATATATTGTGCGCTCGTTTGCGGTCCGCGTCCCTCTGCCATGTCGCAACGTCATAATAACGATCTGTTGTATAAGTGCGTCTTTGCGCGTTGTATTATTATTATACGGCCAACGAGTCATTCTAAAATGTTTAAAACGAATGAAAAAAAAAACACACAATTAAGTTATGTCCCTCGAGTTTTATGAATTCACGGTTGATTTTTCGGGTACTCTAGTTGGTTACGTAAATCTTTCGATGCTATCTTTAAACCAGAACAATAATTCCAAAAAAGATTTATTATCTTATTTATCGACATATTGTTGTTGGGATTCCAGAAACCATCGTAGATACCGATGTCCTTTTCAACCTCAAGGACGCAAAGACATTTACGAGGCTATAGACCTCAAAGGACTATTAATGTGGGTCATATGACAATTGGTCACATCCCTTTTTTTTTTCTTCACTCGTTTGTTATGGACAATTTAACCACGTTAAGAATGCATACACGTACAACAGTTTAAGAGAACGGTGATGAAGAGAGAATAGTTTGAAAAAAACTGTCTGGTGATTTAACCCTTTAGCTCATATGTGCGTGACCTAATTTCCAAGACAACAGTTGGTCACGGTTCTTTTTTTACGGTCGGCCCGTTTCTTTTTTTGGGTCTAAGGGTTTGACCTAGTTTGTAGTTAGGATCCTCCCGCACGTTTATTTTCGGATTATTGGTTTTTTTTCTTATGTACACTCTTTTTACCCGATGCCAAAACACGCTGACCTAATTAGTATATATATAAGAAATCGTTCGCGCCCACGTGTTTAGGCACTGCGTCGGTTTTCCGGTCCCTTATGGGTGGGGACACAATAACTATCCAAGGCTAAGACTCCGGTCGGTAACAACAACAATGAAAAAAGTATTAAGAAAAAAAAAACGTAATTTATATAGGAATAATGGTCGTAATTGTATAACCATGATGTAATGCACGGATTATAACTAACGTTATGTGAGATATGCGTGGACAAAAAACCATTACATTTTATATTAACTTCCAAGAGACACTCTATGTATACGCCTACGCACTATGAAAAATATGTGCCAACGGAGCAGACGAAAAGTGCATATAAACATTGAAAGTGGATTCGTTTTCAAAATGACCGCCTTGTCTATACCGGAACAAACGTGAAATTCGTTGTCGTCACTTTCTTTGTTCCGGATCGCGGAGAATAATAACCTTCGTGTTCCAAACCACAATCTTTTTTCACCCCCCGCGTAATATATTATAATTTAGGTGTACCTGTATACACATGAACACACACGTGTGGTGTAATAAATGTCTGTATGGATGAATATTACGTGCATGAGTATGTGTGTGTGTGTGTGTGTGTGTGTGTGTGCACGTATACGTACAAGGGATATAGACGATTGTCGTCACACACAATAAATTTGATTAACATATATGACGTGTGTTTGCGGGGGAGACGTGTCTTTTGGGAAGCAGGTGAAAATGTGGGTCAAGGAAACGATGTGGCAACCGTGCGCGCTTCAACCCACTTTCCCTTCCGGTGCTGTATTTGCCGGTCAATTCCCTTCGCCGACCTCCCACCGGCTACCGTGTACCGCACCGCGGTGCATCATGACTTATAACGCGTGTACGCACTCGCGCGCGCGTATGAATCGCTTTCGTTTAATGCAAAAATCATGTTGAACAGGTAATGAAAAGGACGAGAACATCGACTTCCTGGATCATCTCAGAATCCCTAGCAACGGCGGACCGAACCCTACCACGACCGACCATCTGCCCCCGAGACAACAGTTGTCGTTCGCCTTACCGCACGGATTTCATCATGCCGGTGAGTACATCTCGTACAATTTTATTTTTCCCGTAGGACAATATGAATATTACATTCGTCCATAAAGAACGTGCGTGAAGTGTGATGTTACGCTGTGACCTAAATTACCGCGTGTTTACATTCCCCTTCTATTCCCCTCGACTTTCTATTGTTTACAATTATGTATAGTGTATATAGTGTATATAGTGTATATAGTGTATATATATACCGTCGTCAGCGTTTTCCTGACTAACATATGGTGACGGTGAGCAAAACAACGACCGGAAGAGCTGGTTTGAAAGTCCGTTTTCACTTCGATATATGTTCTACGATTCGGAAGCTTCCGGTATATATACCGATTTACGGTCCGCTTTAATCGAGACATTGAAATGGTTAAGATGATACACTACATACGGTTATCGTTGTCCTGGTCTGTGTTACCAGTACGGTCCTGTTCGTGGCAGTTATAACCATGTCACCAGAACATTGTTCTTAACGGAAACCATTAAATTGTGTTTTCGTCAATATTAATATGATATATGTATGCCAAACAATGTGTTTAGTAAAATAACACTTTTATCGCCAGTTATAATGTTTTAGTCCTTGAAACTCAAGACATTATACGAATTATACACGATTTGCTCGCCAAAAAATGTTGTAAAAATAAAATTTCACTTTCGTGTATATTTTTAACAAACGTCACGATTAAAATGGTAACTATATTTTTAATACAAATGTTTTCTACACCGTTAAATTCTGTAGTTCAACATTCCCAGGATTTCGAAAATTCCTATTCCCCCTTTTTAATTCGTCGTATCGACGGAAACGACGTTATTTTTTTATTATTGTATTATTTGATTATTATTATTTTTATTTCTATTATTCACGGGGTCGATCGAAAATCGTCTTCGGTATACACCCCTGCGTAACGACGATTTATGTACAGTAAAAATAAATAAAAAATTCGGCCACTGGTCATTCCTTGGGAATCGTCGGTTATTTCGCATGGCGGTCAAACCCGTTCGACCGCTGGACGATGGTCAATATCGATGAGGGATAGTAATAATTTCCTCCCTACCACCACTACCGCCACCGCGGTGGTCAGCAGACCGTTTTGGTACACGATGTGGACATCACTGGACACAACCGGTATACCTAGAACCGGTTCGCCTCCCCCTTACTATTGTCGGACCCTGTTGTCCATGCATAAAGTACAACAAACTTTGCATGTAAAATATGCAATTAAATTATATGTGCGCTACACTCGGATGAAAAATATTATTAAATTTTAATTTTACAATGTGTTACATCATAATATGTATGAAGTCAAAAAAAATTCAAATGAATTGCGTAGACAGGTTATAAAACACATTTATCGTTAAATGTACGTTATAAGTTGGTAACAAACTATAAATCTGCAGTCTTCATACTTGAATTATTGCAAAAAATAGTTTTTGTCTAAGCTTCCAAAATGCATAGTTTATCGATTTGTCAATGATGACGGTTAATAGTACATGATTGTATAAAAGAAAAAAATATTTAACTGCGACAAAGGATTTTTTTTTTATTATTTTTACTATACAGAGATTAATATTGAATAATAAATACAGCTTCGTATATAGTTACATAGAAAATAACTGTCTGAAAAATTTTGTCGAAAATACCTAGTTGTGGGTTGTGTAGTTGCGGCTAATGGAATGGTCAGTTAGTCGGTTACGACCTTTGGCATAACGGACATACAAACTAATAAATTACTACCGATTTATTTCTCGTCATTCAGCTGTTGAATAAAAAATCGCGTAGGTTTATGGGAAAGGTCATCGGTCTCCCCTTATATGTAGATGACCGATGGTCAGTCGGCACCGACTGACCATCGAAACCCGCGAAAAACAGGTTCCCATTATAATCCCTTTGGATTAATATTAAACAACCTTAGGGAATCAGCTTTTTTCTTTATACATCCAAGGCGAGTGGTCTGCGGGGAACACTTTAAATAGAAAAAAAAACATCAAATCGTGTCATTGCCGAAACGTGGAGTAAAACAATACACCACCTAGAATTGGAAACTATTTACAGTCTATCAATTCATATAATTTGGGTCAATTTGGTATAAACATAATAACTATACGAAAAAAATAACCTCCAAATCAATCGATGTATAATCTCATACGGTGACTAGAAAAAAATGAAGTGTTCAGCTTATCCACGAAATACACTCGTACTTGATTCGTTTTATAATCAATTTTTAAAATGACCCGTATTTAAAATAATATTCATAAACTCAAGTTTTTATGCCTGGATGATTCGATGAACATGATTGTGGGCGTATTGCCGGAACCGGATGTCCACTGAATTGAAAGAATACATATTATAACCTACGTATCTTCTACATACGTAATCTTCGTGAACATATTCGAAATTATTATATGTGTACGAGTAAATTTTAATTTCTGTGCTTAATCTAATGAAAACTTATTCATTTAATTTACTTTGATAATTTTTTAATCAAATTCTTAAAACCTTAGCATATTGTAATATTCTTAAATTTATAAGAAAAAAATGTTATATTAGTCTTTATCCAATAATATAATTACCGTAATTCCGAGTACGGACTTAAATAATTCAAAATTCTTTAATTTGTGTAAGTACAATTAAATATTGGTAGAAGTACTCGTACAAGTAAATATTCAATGTATTATTATAATTTTATTATATATATTTTAAACTATACTCAATATTGTTTTACGGTGAATAATTTTCTTAAAATTCAAATTCAACTTAAGTACCTTAGGATATTATTTATTCAACAAATTATAGTTTTGTGGTTTATATTTTTTTTCATAACTGAACATTTTTTTTCAAAAATAAATATAGCGTCCGCGTACGACAGACAATGATTTGGTTTATATATTTTTCATGTTTATTGTAAAAGAGAAACGCACATGAATAATAATGATTTAATATGTCATCGTAGACGGTCGATTTACTTCAAGTCGAAATACTCGGCGATAAAATCTATCCGTGTCCCAGAAAAAACAATGTCGCGCATGCACCACATAACGACCCATGACGTAACTCAGCAGGACAAACCGCGGGGGCTGTGTAAGCACATCCGCAAGTATTTTTTTTTTCTGAGCTCTTCTAATTTATAGGTCATGTTTATTCGCTAACATTTTGTTTACACCGTGTGTTTCCTGTTGGCGGTCGCAAAAATGACAACTCGGCATGTATTGCTGCTGCGATACATGGTGGTAATGTAGTAAATTAAGCGACGTTCACGTTGTCCTCATGGTCTTAGCAAAAATCTTTCTCGTACCGCGTTAAACGCATATCGAACCAACCGAACCGCGAATAATGTGATAGTTGTTTACGCGCAGAATCACTTGAACCCCACGCGTGTGCGCGCCCTTATTGCATTTCCGACGAAAACATCAGAATTATGGAAACATCTGTGCGCGCGCAATGTGCATTGTCCGAAAGAGGTTGTTTTCGCAATAACCCCATCGCAGTCGTCACGGGCGCGCGTGCTTTATGTATCATATTCACAATGCGAACGTGCGTTGGGTTAGGACCTTTACCCATTGAAATTGCGCAAAAAGCAGCAGACACGCGCCATCGGTTTCCACAAAAGTGTCAAAAATATCAAATAAAACCCTTTTACTTACAGATATAATTGCGTCGTCGATATTGCATATGCGGTAAACCCTTTGAAGGGGTGAAAATGCCCCAAAAATCACTCTAACCCGATCGGGGGGAGGACAGGTGAACACGAATTGCGTACCGCGCGTATATATATTCAGATTCAGCTGTGTACGTGGTTGCACAACGACCGATCTGCGTCAAATACTGTGCATCCTAGGATAATGGGGTACCACCGCCCGACAACAACAAAGAGAATCAACACCACCCTTTTTGGTTGAAATTCCACGTTTTCTGCACAAAAAAAATTTATTAATATCTTTAACAAAAAAAAAAAAAAAAGAAAAAAAAAGAGTTGTGCACCGCCAGCTGCGTCGGGACACCGATTTCCCCCTTATTTTCGTACGGTATAATCCGAAGGATTACGCCTTTTTGTGTACCGATAAATTACCCAGGTACGACCAATTTTTTTTTCGCTTTTCGGAATGCTCTCTTCGGACGTTTAATAAAAACGAAAGACAGAAAAAACCGACGCGCGCAAGAGAAACTCCCAAGGTCTCGCGGGGTCAGTGAATTTACGCTCGCTGAACCGGTTTTGCCTTCAGAATCTTAGAACGGCGATGGTAGCAGCGGCGGCGACCGTAGCTCCGGCAAAGACGAGAAGAAGAGGCGTCGTCTGCTTCTTCTTCCTGCTTTTGTCCGTAACGGTCGGTTGGTCATCCACCGGGTGTGTGTACGCGTAGTATTATGCGTGTGCATTTTTCTTCGTATAATTACTACTGCGCTGTATGCACTTCCCCGCGGAACTGACACTTACCATTATACTAAGACTGATAAATAGCCTTCGTCGTGGACATAATACCGGAACAAGAATGAGGGACATTGTCCGTCATCATCCGCAGGGACAACGGCGATGACTAATAGCCGCGCAACGATCGCGATGACCGACACAACACACGTACCGCGCGATGGTACCCTTTCCGCGTCGAATCCGTGTGATTTACACCTGCAGTGCAAGCGAGTCCGGCTGTCCGGCTCTCCCGTCGGACGTCACATTTGTGTAAGGGATCCCGTCTCGTTATATCGCCGTGGTCATCAATCGACCGTAGTGATTAATGATCTGCCATCATAATCGGCGGCCCAAACTTGTTTTTTTGTTTTTTTTTTTCGTTATTTCCAACTCACACGTATAGTATAATATATATATATATATATATATATATATTATATGTATAGGTACTTCCGCGGACGCGGTCCAACGGACAAAACTTGTATATTTTCCCGTAGGACTTTCCGACACGTTTCCGTGCGCACGGCCATCATCGCAACGCGAGCCAAACGGTTTTCTGTATAAACACATCACACGCTTACGTTATAATTTAGTAGTCCGAGGCCGTTGACTCGTTAAAATATTGCTACATCGCCGCCATATAATATTATTGTATATGTGTATAATATGCGTAGTGTACGAAAACTCTGTAAGACGTATAGCTTGCGCATAGACTGAAAACACGATTGTTTACGAAAAACCGCGTGTTCTATCTCTCCTAACACGGAGTTGTAAAAAAAAAAAAATACAATAATAAATAAATCACCGTCTGAAATTAGCGAACCAGATATCGCGTACATATGTTCTATTACCATGTGTATGTGCTTAGAATACACGGTAAACTCTCAACTGTGTTTCGTAATGCCGATTTTTACGACAATTTTTACATTTATCGAAGTAGCAACCGACTCCTCCCATGCATATACGTTCATACAATACATATTATAGGTATATATATATATATTTATAAAGAAAAAAAGAATTGTGTGCGAACAATAATCGTATATTATTCTGAGATCGCGGTACACGCTTTTGCGAAAACCCAACCTATATGGTAAAAATAATATTACATAAAACGTGTATGTACTTATACGATATTTAATAATGTTTTCTTGTATCATTTCAGGCTCTCTACCACCCAGCCCCGCGGACTCCGGCGTATCCGACGTGGATAGTAGTAGCAGCGGACACACGTCCACAGATACAGAGCTCAGGGCTCGGCTCCAACCGCACCAGTATCACCACCAAGGTCATTATGCTTCCTACAATAACTATAATAATTTAAACCTAACACTTTTTTTCATAATTTTTTAAAATGTTCATTATTTTTTCACCATATTATAAGCATTTGATATAATTTTTGTATTTTGTATGGTTTTTCAGTGTCTTCTTGCGGTCGTCGTACCAGTCCAGATCCACCGAACAATGTACAACAATGCCACCAGCAACAACAACAGCAGCAACAGCAACAACAGCAACAACATCAACATCAACAGCAACAACAACAACAACAACAGGACTTGTTTTCCAGAATTTACGGTGTGAACGCGCCAACATCGGGAGCGTACCATCCTGGTCCTGCGCCGTCATCGCCCAAGCACCCACTCTTCATGCGAAATAACCGTGAGTTTATCCTGCATGGTGCATTATAATATATAGATTATTTAAAAACCTATTACAAGTGATAACACTATACAATTTTATGCTAATTAATCGCACTTAAATTGTATACAAAAAAAACTTAGTGGTTCGAGAGAGACGTATTTATATTTTCACTCCAATATAAATACTTTTCTGTTATGTAAAAAACACTAATACATATTTTCTTAAATGAAAGGGGGAAGGAGAAAACTGCAAAATGAGTCATTCTGCAACTATTTATTTCTTTCTTTCGTTCGACCATTAACGATACGATGTCATTCTCTCTTTATATGTATACCCGTTTACGAGCACAGGAAATGGGAGACGCGCGTCGGCGTCGGCGATCGAGTATTGGTGGGACAACGGGGCAGAGAACCTATAAGTCGGCGTTGAAAATTTATTGGCCGTGCGGTTGGTCAGTAATAGCCGTTTTGGCGCAAGTTGCCTGTGTTCGGAGCGTATGCGTGTGTGTTTACGTGTGTACACGCGAACATATATTATGGACATTGTGTTATAGCGGGAACAATAAATACACATATAAAATAAAAAAATAAGAATGAAAAAAAAAATAAAATCGTTGCGAAGAAAACGAGTTTAGAGTCTGTCAGTGCTGCCAACGCTGCGCAGGCGGACGATCGCGCGCACGTTATAGGTGGGTCTTTTTAACGCGATTCGCGGAAAGGGAGAACCGTATCGCTACTTGGCCGTCACGCGCGCGCGAGAGATGGGGAAACGAGTGAAGACCAGAACGAAAGAAAAAAAACGTTGCTAGAGGACCGTGCGGCGGCGAAGGGCTGGTAAGGTATAGAGACGGGGTGGAGACGACTTGCGAACTGGGAGTAGAGAAGGAGTAAGGAGAGAAAAAGAGGAGAGAGAGAGAGAGTGAGAGAGAGGGAGAGAGAAAGAGCAATGACATACTAACACTTCAAGGTTAACTCTCACTCGACTGGAGGGCTCGCGTTCGCACACGCGCAAGCACGTCCGAGCGATATTTCATGCATGCCGCACACATCCCGCGCAGGGCGTGCGCGCGGAACCGTGTAGATTACACGCAACATCGTCGTCGTGTTTACGCTTTTCTTTTAGCCAACGTTCCCGCCTCCCGGCGGTACCCGCACAGTCGGCACAGCGATCCTAACCTTGCGCATGCAGCCATGGCGAGATTTTTCCGTGCGCGATTTCGGATTTCGTACACGCTCGTTATTCCCTCCCTCCCCTGCTTGCGAGCGCGCCGGGAGAAGAAAACGTGCTTCGCCACGCGTTATCTCCGCGGCGTGTGCGCACGCGTAAGCATATCGAAAGTGTTACGCGCTAAAATAAAAAATAAGAAAACGATATAGGTACACGTATGTTGTAATTATTACTAACATCAGCGGTTCGAGAGCTAGATATAATATTATATTATTATTATTATTATTATTATTATTGGTGAGTTATGTGCATGTTACAATATTGTAATATATGTAGTATTATTATTATGTCGAACTGAATGTGCGGACGAGATAAGAATAAAACCGATTGCTCTGCCGGGAACCGCGCGCAACAACAAAATATAATATTTTAATCTCCGCGCGCGCGATTATCACATTCAGGAAGTGTTCGGTTAAGGTCGAAGACGTCGTTGGCGTGAGTGGGTTTATTTTTTTTTTTTTCCACCGCTCATTATTCGTATCGATACGACGCACTGTATTGTTCTTATTTTTTACGTATTACGCACGCGGCGGAGCGTGTTACGAGTATTGGAAATCTGTGTTAATTTGCGGGTCGGAGAGGGGTAGGATTGATCGAGGACTCGTGTATAGATTAAGACGTGCTTGTGGCGAGAACAGCGCCATTATTGTAAACAGTAATGAAAAAAAAAGTTATGTAAATATGTATTTGATACGCGTACGCGACTCGGCACGATAACGTGATACCAGCGCTGATCTAGAACTATATATATATGGTACGGGGAGGTTCAGTTTTTCTAAGGGACAAAAAAATAATACACATTATAAAAGTAAATCATCAATTAGAACTATTATACTTAATTGACGTCGTTAATTTTCAAAAACAAATTACGATGTTTAATCTCCTTTGTCTTATTGCATATTTTAGTTTACGAATAAGCACAGAGGACCAAATGTTGACTTTTTTTTTTTAGGAAAGGAGTCATGACCCCTCTTCTTGATCCGCGCTTGAGTGGTACACGTATTTATTTCGTTTTGATTGCAACTCATGCCAAGATAAAATAATAATTTTAATGTATTGCGTTAAAAATTACGCGCGATGGCTTATTCGTTTGCACGCGCACGCTCGCCCGCCTGTCGTTGCGTAACGCCGCACTGTCGCCGGCACTCGTTGCGAACCGTCGTCACGTGGTCGCCGCTGCCGCCGCCGCCGTTGTCGAAGGTCGATGGCGGCGATGGCTCACGGTAATCGTCGTCTCACACGCGCAAATTCCGTTCGATAACGATGTATATTTATACCGCACGCAAGACTTCCGCGTTCGCCGTACACACTCGTTTCCATTTTGTTTTTGTTATATTATTATTGTGCATTTATTATTTTACGACCGCGTGCCTGTGCTCCTCCTATCCACTTCTTCTATACATTGTGAACGCGTTCGTTTCGCGGTTCAGTCACGAAATCGAATCGATCATTTGTTTGATTTTTTTTTTCCCCGTAATATTCTGTTCCGCCATACGACAACAACAACAATGTTAACCATATTTCAGCGATCGTCCTGTTAACCGTGAAATAATAATATATTTAATATGGACAAGAAAAAAAAATCAGACGTAGGACCAATGTTCGCCGTTTCCGCGGTTTCCGCGGACTATTCGAGTCGCACAATAGCCGTGAACTTTTATAAAACGAAAATATTATATAGAAAAAAATGTCATCCCAGCAGAATCAATTTCATAGTCTAATAATAATATACACATGTACTGCACGCGAATACGCTAAATAAATAATTATTAGTTAGCGACGGACGTGCGTACATAGTATTGTGTATTCCAGTATTTTTGTTTTTAAATTTTTTGGGCGTATAAAAATGATTTATGAAAATTACACACACGGCGAACACGTTATTAGCAAAACGGTCCACTCGTTATCGTGTTTTTACTAATGGGTATTTATTTTTTATGCCACTATTTATGTACATAATGATCGGCATGTATTGTTTCGGTCTCGCGAACCGACTGACACCACTCGCGTACATTGTACGAAAAAATAACAAGTGCATCAAGTTACGGTTACTATACTACACATATTTTCCGGGAAAGTTAGAGTTACACGCAGTTTATCGCACGCGCACACGGGTAAACCCAATATCACGAGTTAATATTGTTGAACAACATTAATAAGTTTATCTGTGCAACACTAATTAACAACGAAATATCGTTACAAATTTAATAATTTAATACGCGCGGTGCGAAAAGAGCGGCGGTTATATCCGATTCGTTATTTTGTTCGACGGAATGCGAAACGTTGACGATGACCGAGTGTGAGTGTGCACGAAAATCTGAAAATAGCACGCGCACAGCATTCGGCTAGATTTAGCAGCGTACACGGGTGAAACGCGGAAACGGGCGCGCGTGCGTGTTATTTTTCATACTCAAACAAGTTCGATAAAAAAAAAAAAATTCGGTATTTTCGTAAAAAAAAAAAATTTCAAGTGATGTAGAATGCGCGCGTGTGTGTGTGCATGTGCATATACATGTGTACACTAGTGCGCGCGTATGAATTGCACAAATATATACATAAATGTGCGTAGTATTGTATATAAAATGTGTGTGTGTGTATGTTTGAAAAAGATGGATAGATAGAGAGAGAGAGTGAGGGAGGTCGATCAAGTTCAAGGCGAATGAAAAATACCGTCTGGATCTTGACATGGCGGGGTGTGGTGAGATGAGGAGGGATATGAGTACGATTCGCCGTTTTATTAATCGTAACGTTATTAAATATTTTTCTCTGAATTTATTATAACATCCTTTTTTTCCATTTCATATTATGTAATCATCGTCAATCGTATCCGACATTAGAACGTATAACAATATAATACACGCGTAAATATTCTATAACGTAGTAGTAGTAGTAGTAGTAATAGCAGCAGCACATTAGCGTTAATAGTGTGCATACCTATGATGCGAAAAAAAAAACAACCAAATAAAACGGAAATCCGCTAATATAGAAGAGAATAACATAATAATAATGTACCCGAACATAATACAAAATAGAAGACTACGTATGTAGTACAATTTTATTATTCTTTTGAATTCAAAATTGCACGTGCAGTCCTCATCGTCTTAGTTGTCGGTGTACCCATTTTCCTCGTGATTTCTACAATAGCGCGAAGGTTGCCCCCTAAAAAGATTATTCGTTTATATATATACGAATAGCCATCGCGTTCGAATTGCGAAACATCCGTGCTCACCGAAACATTATTAAATGCAAATAATAATAATAATACCTGTGTAAGTATTATATAAGGAATGAGATTACGTTTCTTGAGAAACGAAACAGGGAAAAAACCACCAAGGTTTTGCTTTCGAATGAGAAACACGGATTGTGCGTACTTGTTCTAAGTCTGCGATCGAACAAAAAATTATTTTCAACAGTAAAAGTTATTATTTTACCGTGGTATATATTCAATAACCATTACTACCATACCGACATTCGATACATACACTGCAGTGTGTGTTTGCACGCATTTATTAATGTCGTTTGCGTCTGTCAGTGCCGACCGCGCATTTCCTTTTAAGGACGTCTCGCACATAGTAGCGTATAATACGTATAATACGGTCTAGTCGCGATAGCACAAAATTGAAGGGTGATAAAAATTCACTTCGAGATATGTATAATTCGAGATACCTGACTCGAATTTCTCAAAACTAAATCAAAACTTCAAGTTATATAATGAAATATAATTTTAAAAAATTTCGATAAAAAAACGTTCTGATAATGAAATATGTATATAATTGTTATCACGAAATCTTCTCATTTGCCTATGGCTTCGAATATGGATGTATCCACGCCTTCGACAAATCGTCTAACAGTTTGTAATGATAACATTGCTAGGTTCACTGTAATCATATTTAAAGTTCTTTCGGGCTCATCAGGAATAACAATTTTATTTGTTTATATCCATGACTTCGTTATCAGTCCATTGACTACAACATTATTATCGATTGTAGCATATGATTTAAATCAGTGGCGTCATTTGGAGGGGTGACATGGTGGGCATTTGTCCCTGTTTGATTTTAAAAGTAGTCCGATCGGCCGATACCTGGTTGCTACCATTTAACTTTTTTGTCGAAAAGACGTCTATTTTTCTAAAATATTTTGAGAAGATAATATTATATTATGTAATGCAAAATTATAGAAAGCAAATAGAGACAAATTAGAAAAATTTTAAAAATATTAAAGAAATTATTATATTTTATTGAATAATAAGTAGGTAGTACCTATCTATAATTACTGTTTTAATTTAGCATACATTAACTAAAGTAAACTAGGACTGGGTTGAAATGGGCTCTATATACATTTCACTGAAATAAGCTTAACTTTTAAAATTACACCGTGAATATGGTCTTCAAAATTAAATGGTGTAAGGGGTGACTGTTGTGTGAATTAACATACTATTTCAACTTTAATTTAAAGTGTGATTCAATTACATTTTTAATATGTATTTTGTATTTAATAATAAAAAAAGTTTTCATTTTCAAGAATAAAGTAACAAAAAATATATAAATTATAAAATAGATATGTAAGATGACATTTGTAATAACAAATAAGATAAAAATGTAAGTAGTAATTTTTTTTGCAAGCGAAGTGAATCGCTTTTTAGGTTACTTATGTGGCTATAATATATTATGGGCCGGTCAAAACTTTTGCCCCCCTCTGTTGAAAACTGAAATAACGCCACTGATTGAAATGTAATCAGTTGATTGATATTAAGTTTATCATTTGCTACAATTTTCCTATCATATCCACTATCATAACGGTCATTGTTTTCTAAGCATATATCACCATCACACTGCTCTTCATTAAAATACAATCCAGCTTTTTTTAAATAAATACAGTTGTACATTACCATAAATACTAACCAATATTATTATTATGCATGTGCTAATAATCAGTTTCCATCTACTCGTTTAATCTTTAATGTACAGTATAGATATAACAGATATAATAATATACTTCAACTAAGCTATTTATCACGATTTTATATTCGACTTAACAAGACTTATAACACGTTGAGTGTTATGAGAATTTCCGGGGGAATACGAAAAAAATCGATTTTCGAGTTATCGCAACTGTACAATAGACGGAGAGCAAACCGGGAAAAATACGTAACCAAGCACGACGACGCGCGTGTGCAGCATGTGTGTGTGTGTGTGTGTGTACCCCGACGACGTCATTGCGAACCAATTTATTTTATACACAGTACATAGGAGGCGACCACCGTTTATTTTGTGCTGCAAAACGCGTCCGGAATGCTCAGGGAAATAAAAAAAAAACTTAACTAATCGGGAGAAACTTGCACACGCACTCGTGTGTTGTACTCTTCTACATAATATAATTTACACGTATTCGCGTGTACAATTTAATAAAATAATAATAATAATAATGGTAATTACGCGCGGCACTTAAAAGTATTTATGCAGATTATTTTAACACTTCCGCCGCCGCCGCCGCCGACGGTATCAAGGTCGTGTGCACGCGCGTGTACTCACACAAGCATATGTTCACTTACACTTACGCTGGCACTTGCCAATCAATGTAGACGTAATTGTTTTATAAAATCAAAAATCTTAACTTTTTTAGATTTTTTTGTCGTACATCTTAACATACGCGAACGAACCGTTTTGTGTTTTGCATGAAAAAATGTTATACGTACAACCATTGATTATACGTCATGTTCCGGACCTGCTGTTGCAGCACTGCTCACACATATTTCAACGCCCTTGAAATGACCGCTATTACAGTCGCGTATTATAATACCTATTAATAATATGATCGCACGTAACTCGTCGGCATTATGCATATAACGCAGGCGTTAAAAATAGTTTTTAATTGTATTCGCTATTATGTCACGCGGTCGTTAATGTTTCCCGTTTTTCTGTTTTTCTCTTTTTAGATCCTTACGGCGGTGTTGCCGGTTACCCCTCGCCCGTCGGCTACGGCTCGACAGTCAGTCCCACTTCCAACGGCCACTTCGCCATGCCCCCGTGCCCACCCGCGGCCGCCCTCCCCGGCACCGGAACCGTGGTCGGTCGCGGCTCCGTCATCCAAGCGGCCGCGCCCAATTGTTATCAGCCCAACGGCGGCGCCGCAGCGGCAGCCAACCTCAACGACCTGTACTACATGGACTTCGGCGCCCCCGCCGGAGCCGCGGCCGCGGCCATGTACCACCAAAAGGTGGTTAACAAGAACAAGAAGCCCAAGAAGTACGGCAACGTGGGCAGACCGGCCACTGTTGGTTCCCCGGGAGCTGTGCAACAGTCAACATGCCCGGCCACGGGGCCCAAGAGGAAGAGTCGAGAAGGTAAACATAAAGGATAAAAGTATAATAATAATAATATTATTATTATTATTATTATTTTAATTTCTTATACGCGTATAGTTTTGTTTACCGCGTGTTCATGTCATTTCTAACGTATTGTCCTCCGACGTATGCATAGGTTCCACGACTTACCTGTGGGAGTTCTTGCTGAAACTGTTGCAGAACTCCGACTATTGCCCGAGGTTCATCAAGTGGTTGAACCGCGAAAAAGGTGTTTTCAAACTGGTCGACTCCAAAGCGGTGTCGAAGCTGTGGGGCGAACATAAAAACAAGCCCGACATGAACTACGAGACGATGGGACGTGCTCTCAGGTACGGTTTTTTTTTTTTTACACTTTTAAAAACATTCTTCGTCCCTAAAGACTACCGGGTATTATTGTGTATTATCTATCAGTCCGTTTAATATTATGATAACACATCAACCGATTCGCGTTTATTAATAGTTATTCAATATTTAGTCTGCCACATTCGATGTATTATTAATATATCACCGATTAATGCGTCGTGTTAACCGATTCGCTTTCGGCCCAGACGATGTTTGTAAACATCGCAATTCCGTCTAACGTACGCGCGTGATAGATAGTAGTAATCAATTTACTGGCCATCAGGAATAATTACTACGTAGGTAATCGTGTAATGTACGTTGGAAACGGGATCTTATACATGGCGCTTCAGTTGTTATCGGCTTGTTTGCGCTGATTTTTTTTAATTTTTAATTAGATTGTGCAGCTCTCGTTTAGTAATCATTGCAATAAACAATAAACAAAGTGCTCAACTCCAAAGTCCTTATCGAGTGACGTAGGGCCAGCGTAATCACTTGTACCTTGTGTACGACGTACGTGTCCGTACACAAAATAATTATTTTCTCCATCGTTTTGGGAACATTTATTTACTCTACTGTCCATCTCATTCCTTCCATCGATCGCTAGAGAATACACTACAATGTTTAATTTCAATTTCGTTCGTGTCGAAATGTGATCAAAAAACAACCTCTGACTAATGGTTTTTCTATGTTGTACAGATATTATTATCAGAGAGGAATCCTGGCAAAAGTGGACGGCCAGAGGCTGGTGTACCAATTCGTCGACGTTCCTAAGGACATTATCGAGATCGATTGTTCCGGTGCATGAGAAGAAAAATGACGATAATATAACATACGTTTTAATAACAATATTGTCATCGTCGTTAATTTATATACTCGTACATAGATATATGGCGTACGCACATAAATGTATAAAAATATGTATAAGATATGTTGTATGTGTGTGTGTTTGTGTGTGTCTATGTGTATTATTGTGCACAATTCGAATTTAAAATTGATTGCCGTGTAAATATCGCGAAAAACTTGTGTTTCTTTTTTTTTCTACTTTTTTTTTTTTATTATTATTATTATAATTATTTCGTAAACGTGTGCTGCTGCTGCTGCTGCTGATGCTGATACTACCATGATATAAATTAAGTACTGCCTGCTGCTGCTACAACCGTTGTCGTTCGTGCGTGTGTATGTGTGTAAAGACTGACAATAATTAACCGAGAAGATATTATATATTTAATAACACGAAAAGTAAAATCGAAGGTAATATTATATTATATACAATAATTATTGTTAGTTTGACCGATCTCTACGTTTTTAGTATATTTAACAAATCTCGAAACGTGTACAAAATTTTAATTATTAATATTATTATTATTATTTTTTATTTAGGAAATAAATTCGATTCAGTACGAAACAAATTAAAAAAAACAATAGATAAATATTATAAACACACTTTTATATAAATATACATTATATGTGTATAATGAATGTGTACATAGTATTGTTTTTACCATTTATTAATTATTATTTTATTTTTATTTTTTTTTTTGTTTCTATAAGAATGTATTTTTTTCTCAACTTAAGTCAACGAAACCCTGTACATAACCATAATTTATAAGAATAACTTTAAGATTAATATATTATTGTTGGTGTAAGTTTTTAATTATTCTTATACATATTTACATATTATAACGTATGTAATAATTTCTGTAAACAATTTTTCGAATTATTTTTGTATGCTTTTTTTTAAGTTAAAACTTTATTTTTTTTTTGTTTTTGTATTTAATTTTAAGAATTTAATGTTTTTAAACTATTCATGTGTACACGTTGGCACCGAACGTTTACTATCGAATATTTTACCATCATTTTAAGTGATACAAATTATTTAATAAACCGTACTTAAACGCATATATGTAGTATATAATACATTCATATATTTTTATTTTAATAATGCTCGCGAGGCTACTCAAAAAAGCTCAAAAAATAGACGAATAAATTACACGGTTTGAAGTGTAATTATGATTCGAAACTACCATTATTGTTACATCCTTTAAAAACTTTATATATATATTTCAATGTTCAATGTGTAAAAAAAATATTTAAATGAATTTAATTTAATAAAAATGTACATTATTTTCGGTACATGACGCGAAAAAAATTTCACTTGTTTCGTCAATTTTCGTAAAACATTTATTTTAAGGAAAATAAAACCATTTAAATAATTTAATGTAATAGATTATAAAGTAAACAAAACGGGTATGATATTGAATTATATTTTCCAATTAATTAATGATTTTCGGTTGCTAACCTTATTACCGATATTGCTCAAATAAACACACTAAATTAAATTTTCTGATTTTTACTTGATGCCGTCACACTCTTTTATTAATATATTATATTCTTAATTAATAATATGCATTTTGCTCGTAATCTATGTTTTTTTTTTTTTGTTCGTTGTGGTAATATGTATAAAAAAATTTATCACATTGCTGATTAAAAAAAAAAAAAAAACAAATTGTGATTCGAAATTACAAGGCCTTTATAATGATGTGATTATAGATAAGTAGATAGCAAATTTGTATAGGATGTTTTTTTTTTAAATTTTACGTTCTGTTAGACTGTGAATTGGCTTGTGATTTAACAAAGAAATCGAAAGGAATTTATTAGGTAAGGTAAATAAATAAAAAATATTTTTTTTTTTTTGCTATAAATGTAGAGAAGAATCGAATATTATACAAGCGTTTCAGTAAACTTTTTTTTTCAATGTAATTTTACGCTACGAGAACAACTTCGGGAAACAATAGTTTTGAACAATTTTAATTTATATAATAAATTTTATAGAATTATAAGAATCTATTTAATATTTAAAGTATTATGTACCCATGGTAATTGTTTACTGTTAGGAAAATTAATGTTTGCGAATTTTATATACTACTTAAATAATTGAATAAAATACAATATTTAATACCGATATAATATTTATTGAACCTTGTTGCCATACCCTGCAGCAAAAATGTGTTGTCCTCCGATGGCGCGACATTATGTGCGTATGTAATTAGATATGAAATATAATGAAATATTTTATTAATTAATAATTTATTTACATATCCATATTTCGAATATTTATATGTACAATAAATAATTGTTACTTTTTTTTTTTTAACGAAGGAAAAATATATAAATAAAGAAAACCACCCTTATATGTCAGCGAACGCTGAATGTACGACATTATTTTTTTTTCACTCGTTACATCGGTATATACTTATGTATATTAAATATGTAACGTCGTACTGTATACCTGCTACCGTACCTACGTTGTTGTTTTTGTTTTGACGTCACATGATTTTTTCTCCTGTTCGTTGAACGAGCGGATAGAATTAAATTTAATTATTTTTACTATTATTATTATTATTATTATTATTATTATTATTATTAGTATCATTATTATTGAAATTGAAGAAGACGCCCCTCTCTCCTTCATAATTACCGAAAAACGACGAAAAATTTTCGTACATAAATTATGTCGTAGAAAAAAAGACAAAAAAAAAATTTGTTTGCGCTTTTTTTCCTCGTGTTAAATATGTATTTGTACGATACGAACAAATTTATGTAAAGCGAAATTAACGCGTATTATATTATAATACAATTTTATATAAATAAACCTTAAATGTCGTGTGTGTATGTATATTGTAAACGAGAATGAAAAAAAAAGTAAAAGCGATATTTGTTTAAAACAAATAATCGAAAAACAAAAATTAAAAAAAACTAAATTAAATATATATACAACTTTATATGTATCGGTGTAAACGAACTATTGTTATATTAACAAAAATAAAGAGTTGAAAAATTGATTAAAGATTTGTTATTTCATACACGTGTATGAGTGTACTATGCCCGAATTTTAATATATTATTAAAAATTTTTTAGATTAGCTTGCAAAACATTATCTTATCCGCAAAAGTATCACGTTTTGTACAAAAGCTACGTTAGACTTAGACTGTAATCCCCTTTGGAGCCAATTCCCATCCCCGCGAAAAGCGCCAAGCAGTGGCACTCATGTTTGCGAGTTAACGAGCGAAATCCTAAAATTTATAAAACTGAAGAGTAGTTTTTCCGGAAAAAAAATAGTAATAGTAATATAGAAAGCCATTGTGCCAGACTTTATCGAGTGCTTGAGCAATATCTAAAAAAAAGTCCGGAACAGTATTCTTTATTTTCGAGAGCAGTTGAGATTTCATCAGAAAGACGATGAACTTGATGGATTGTTGAGTAACAATTTAAATGAAGTAATTTCCAGGTGCCTTGCCGGGAGGCAATTTTTTAATTATATTTAACCAGGAGAGATGGATTTTGCAAATAGCGACATAGGTAGCGAAGCTGATAGAAATTGTTGAATTTCAATAATTGTGTCATTTTCGGGATCGGTGTACGAATGAGGCTGGAATTTTTCAGCTAATTGAGAATATACAGGTACAGAGAATGTACAGAATATACGTCGCAATTAAAAATGTAAATGTTGAGGTGTTTTTAAATCATACTATCTATACTTCATATGTACCGAAAAAAAGTGAATTGAGGAATTACTTTTAAAGCGATTTGAATAACCGTATGCAACACAAGAAACAGGCATATTTAATAAATATTAGTTACTAAATAGTGTATAATTAATGTTGTGATATGTGGGGAATAGTGTTGATACAATATTTTGCCAACCCAAAACATGGCGGACAAATGATAACATAATCAATGCGTGCTTCAAGTGATATCGAAAGTTCGTCATCTAGTATAATCATTGAACTATATGATAACTGGAACGCTCACTAGACAGTGTTGCCCGAGCAATCATGTTAAAAAAAAGATAGCATATCAATTAGGTGTTTCCTTCTTTGTTTAACATGTACTGCTATATAAGATAATATATTTAAAAATCGTTTTGCTTTCAATTAAAAATGATTTAACAAAATTTTTAAGGTATTTAAAACCGTGAATCTGTTGCAATATGTGTTTGAAAACAAAACTGGTTATCAAATAATTATTTTTAAGCTTGAAGGCTTAAACTACCACGTATCAAGTACTAATGAATGTATGTAGTATCAGTGATAGAAATAATTTTCTGAACCAAACAACTAAAAATTATTGATAATTACAGACATTCGTTAGTGGCATTTATATTGGAGAGAATAGATGTTTCCCTCATATTAAATATATTAAACATCACTATAAATATATATTTTTTATAAATGTTTTTAGATTTAACAGGATAAAATTATGTTTGCTGTTGCTAGATATTGGATTATTATTCAATATAAAAGCAGTCTGCATAGGGTGCACACGTACATTTATTTTAATATTTAAATTAATAGAAAATGGTAATTTTAAAATAATTTACTTTGTATAATATATAATAATGTATTAATATTATATAATAATGTATTAATATTATATAATAATGTATTAGTATTAATATTAGTATTAATATATAATTAGGTATTTTAATTAAAAAAATTAAGAATTGAAGTTTTAAGTAAAATCAATGAAAAAACTTAAAAGCAAATAATAAATAGGTATTATATTCTAAAATAATTTAAGTACGAACTTATGGAAAATTAATCCTTTATTAATATCGCTTGAATTTGTGCAATTATAGGTACTACAATAGTTAATCATTTTATTATATGAAACTTAAGGTACGTAAATATAAATTGATTAGATATTAAACAAATTATAAAATACAATATTAAATTAAAACCGATTAAATTAATAAGATTTTTGATTTACATTCAATTGTTGAATAGAATAATATACAAAGAGAGAGAAAACATTACCTAATATATTTGTTATCTTTGTTTATCACGGTCACTCGGTTTTATTTACATTGTTCATATGGCTAGTAAGCATTCCAATTATCATATAGTTCAATGAGTATAATATAGATATCTGTGTCAGCAATGCACGCGTCTACGATAATATCGCTCCGATACGATACCGAACCAATGAATCGTTAGCGACCGCGGTATAAGATTTGAAAACACGAATGTAGTCTGAACGTTATCGTTGTCAACCGTACGGGGAAAAAATTTATAAGTGCACATTTGGTTTACGATTTTTCGGTACAACGTTCAATTAACGTCCTGATTGCACGAAAACACATGGCTTTACGAATTGTCATCAGCTACCATAGTGCGGTGAAATTGAAAGCAATATCGGTTTAAACAGGACCATTTCAGACCTCCGCGATCGACAAGCGGCAGATACGTCCGCGTGTTGCGTTTTTTTTTTTATTTTTTCCTGCTTTTTTTATTTTCGCGTGTTTTTCTCAATTTCCTTGGACCTGAACCCGTTGAGCAAATTCATTCAATACATTTATGTGCTAACGTCTCATGTGCATAACACCTGTTCTGAGTCTGTTCGAAAATCGTATCGAATTATCCGCCTACTCCAACCTCAACCACGAACATGTACCTTTTCCACCAAAAATCCTGTTCCTTGATTTACGCACAGCTCTATATCACCAGAAACCAAAAAAAATATGATTTCTGTTTCCGCCAAAATTTATTTTTGTGATATGACGTTTGGGCACCATGTACAATTATTACATATTCTTTCATCATACATTTTAATACAAGTATATAATAATAATATATTAGTCGAATATAGGAACAATTATATTAGAGTTTTTAAATTATTACATAATTTCATATTATAATATGTCCATTTTATTTAAATTTTTATAAAGTAAAAAATAAGAATAGGACACATGTGGTCTCGATAGAGTTTTGAAAAAACAGATGTTCTAATAACATTTGGACTAATGTTATTTATGTTTAATAATTGAATCTCATCTATTATTATTTTTTCTAGGTCTTTGACAAATGTCTTCGACAGCTTTTCGCTTACATGTCGTTGCTAATTTTTGACGATCTATATTTTTGACTGAAAATTGTCTCCGTGATCACCTATAATAAAGAATAAATTAATTTAATTTTTCATAAATAAATAAATAATTAAATAAATATATTTATTTTATTCATAGATAAAAAACGTACCTTTCGTTGCAAGTATTAATTTTTCTTTTTCAAAAATATTGGCTGAACAATTTTTTTATAAAATATCTCCACCGAGTTACATTTTTTTGTGACTTATTACCAAAAAACATATTTAAAACCATTAAAAATCAACATTTTTTTACCTCTTTTACTTACAACAAATTCCATTTTAATAAAGGTAGGCAAGTAAGAACGTTTAAGTGTTCTGGTGACAAAAAGAACAGATACTGAATGGAAATATAAGAATTTAACATTTGTCAAATAATTATTGTGTGCGAATTATAAATAAACTATAATACAGTATATCGAACAGTGTACCGTTATAATTAACCGTTATTATCGACGATTATCAGTGTATATATTACAAATGTCTTTTACACATACCATAACATATATTCAATATTGCTTAAAAATTAAAACCAATGGTTTCGAAACTTTTTTTGGTGGAAATGGCTTTTGGCGGAAACGGGAATCGTATCTTTTTCGTTTTTGGCGGAAACGGTCAATATTATTTTGGCGGACACTGGGAACTCCTCCAACCACATTACCTCTTCAAACAAGAAACATAATTTTTTTGCGCAACGGGTATTGCATTGTTGACGAAAATTTAATGGCACCACTCTAACGCATATTTCTATGGATTAAACGTTGTGGCTGCTTATTAATATTATGAATATCACTTGATAATATCGTTAACAGCTACGGCTATTTATATGCGTACATGATTATAAATATTGTAAACCAATAAATACCGTTTTTTGGTGTCTGGTGGTTTTTTTCTTGTAATTCATTCAATATTATATAAATATGTACCTAATACACGTATATGGTTTACTTTGTATACTGTAAAAATACGAATATTTTCGATGCAGTATATCGAAGGACACGTGGTTTTCTTATCGCCTAAATGTATACCAAGTGCAAAATACTTATAAGTGCGCGTGGCACTTGTTAAATACGAGTATGGCGGAGAAACTATTTTTCGACGAATACGTTGAAATGTACTAGTTTTACCATCATTATTTTCAATCGTGAATTTTATGAAAAGATGAACCAACAATACTATTATAAAATGATTAAGAAACTGACTGGACGGATTTACAGCGATTATAAGTACAATAATTATTAAAATTATTTTAACGTTTAGTTTTTACGAAAAGCTCCGTTTACGGACGAGCGAAATATCAACACTGTTTCGAACACGACGTTATGTTTTCACTATCATGTGTATATGTGAGTGTGTTGGTACACACACACACTTGGTATTGGTATGATAACTGGGAGAGAAAAAAGGCAATGTGAGGGGATCTAAATATCAACCCCTCCCTCATCATCGAATGTACGCCGTTGCGGGTGATTTGTTTTCGATAAAAATCGGTTGAAAATTGTTTCACAAAATCAAATGATTCTGTAATTTAATATTATATAAAACATCGAAAAAAAATCATTATATTCATATCGTTCCCGTTCTGTGAACGATTTGAACGACGGTAGCACGATATCCGGATTGAAAATGCACATGTAACTGTACGCAACAAAAAAAACATTATTGTATAACCATTGATCCGTGTACATAATTTTTATTGAACGATAATTATTATTAATTATAACGGTTCAGCGATAGTAATATTATTTCTCGGATCGTGGCGTTCGAGTGTTTGTTGATTGCGCCGCGTACACAACGATATCGGCAACTCATCGTACACAAGTAAGATAATTTATCGACAAGCGCGAGTCAAAAACAATAATCTTTAGCAGGAAGAGGTAGCTCAAAGTTACTTGAGGGCCAATTTTTAGAAATTAAAATCTAGCTGATCAAAGCATGGAAAAAAAAAGGTCATTCAAAATTTCAATTTTAATTAACATTTATATACATGGAATTAATAAATTCAACACACATGAGAACACGACACGAACAATACGAAGAAACTGATATACAGTTGAATAGTTCGGTACTAACAGGTTGATAGGCTATGTGTAAACATTTAGACATTTAACGATGTTTAATACCAGATAATAATAGAGCATAGAAGATAAACTCTAAAACTGTATGATGTAATTCGAAAATATAGCACAGGCCGCCGGTTGTCCACCACTATTCTATTGGTACGGCTGCCGGAAGCGGATCGCTCTGCATCCGAATTATGCAATGAAATCAATAATTAGTAAACGATATGTGAACTGTTGGAGACGAACCATGGTGACACCGATTGGTCCGCGTTCTCGGGGTTGACAAATAACAAACCCACGTCCACGGTGGTTAGAGGCGGCGAGCCGCATTTTTTTCGGACCGATATCCGTTGTTTTGTAATACTACACCGTGATGGCAACGTATTCATTTTTCATTGTGTATAATACCGTGAATTTTGCTACATTTTAAAAAATATTTCAATTTTTGAACAAACAAAACCCATTTGTTGAAATTGTTGCAATTCTAATCTTAAAATAATAGTTCATGCCTACACGAGAGGGAGTAGTGCTTTATCGGATCGTTTCTTCGTCAAAATAAAAATGACTATCAGAATATCTACAGAATGGCGAAAGAAACATAAATAATAAAGAGAAAATAAACGACCTTATATTTGGACGATAGAGAGGAATGGAGACAATATGTTGTTGCGGTAATGGACCTTAAAGGCCTGTAAAAGTCTAGAAGAAGAAGATTCTATACCTACACGGACCTTATTAAACTACGTACAGCGATTTAGTAGTGACAAGTAACAGAGAACTAATTATCAACTACTTCAACTATAATCTCAATTTATCTTATATTAATATTGTTAAAATGCTCTTTTAACTTTTAATCTTAATTAATTTAAATACCATTTTTTTCCACCAAAACTAAACAGAATATTGTAACATAGTGAAACAAATAATTTTCTATAAATATTCAGTTTATCTACAATTTTTAAAAATCAAACATAAGATTATTATATTTTTGATTATGCCCCCCCGCATGTGAAAATCACTCGAAAAGGTCCACAACTTTAAAATATGTTAAAAAATAAAGTCAATTATATCTCAATACATTTGAATAATAAAAATTCATCGAACAGGATAGAATATGGATGTCACTCTAACTCTCATGTGTCAAATAGATGTGGTTCGAATTTCTAAAGACCTGCGCTAGAGAGCGTAAGTCATATACAATGGTGCATTTCAGATGGCGGAGGGGGGCGAATTCTCCCAGTGGCAATATGTTAAGTTTTAAGAGCAGCAGTTTTGTTGAATGTATTATTTTTTTTTTTAGTTTTTTTTTTTTATTTATCACAAAATATATAACATTGATTAACGTGTATTGTATAACATTTTTTGATTAATCAATGATTTTCTGATAACGGATTAGCATATCAAATCATTTCGAGTTGAATGTCATATAAATACGACTGATAACATAAAAACGAATCTATCTACTTCTATCTACTACCTACTACCTATCTACTCAAGTAAACCAAAAAAAAAAAAATTGTATTTAAACTGTTTAGTAAAATTTACTTATGTCATTAATTGGTATGATTTTTTAATTGAACAAAACGCTTTGAAATTGTATACTGTTAAATCCTAGGATATACAGTTTTATATGTTATTCAAAA
>NW_020271759.1:815524-845459 GCF_003268045.1 Sipha flava
AAGCAAGACGCATTTTTTCATTAATTAAGGGTAGAAAGGAAAAGTCTAAGATGGTAAAGAGTAGCTACAAGTCGGGGGGAGGGGGGTAATAAAATAATTTCGCACTAGGGCGCATATATTCTAAAAACGCCACTGGTCATATAATAGATATGCGACGACCACCAGTTAACGATTCGACGTCAATATCTAGTATCATAATAATTATATCGATAAGAAATATAAAAGTTTTCTTTTTTATAATATTTTGGTAAATATTGTAAAAAGTTTTCTTTTTTTTTTTCATTTGTTTCAATTAAACAGTAACAGCTCTTGAGTCTTCTGTATATGATAAGAAAATAAAATTTATAAAAATAACTTTTTTTCGTAGAATTATTCACAACACGTTTTTGGATACATCAGATCAATCATTGAAAATTAAAGAACACCGAACATCCTAACTTATTTCGTACATCCTTGTACGAGCATCCAATATTAACAGCTACTGTGATAATAATATTAATCATAACTTTGCTCCAGAATATTCAGCAAATACTATATTATACTGTTATAGCGATTTAATTCTGTAGGTAGTTTCAAAACTTAAGTATTTCTCATTTAAACGTTTCGAAAACATTAACAATTACTTAAAATTTATATAGTGTGTTGTAGTTTGGACTGTTTGATATAATTCATGAATAGATTTAGTTCTACTGACTTCCTACTGCGTCTCGTTTAATGTGTACAAAAGGAAATGCATGAAAAGTTGGCGGGTTTAAAAAAAAAAATTTATAGCATCAATGCCTATCCGCAATTAGAATGTATTGTTTTTGTTCTATAGTCGTACTATTATTATTGTACATGATAAACAGAATAATGGAGTAATTTTCTTATTTCACGCGTAAAAATCATTATCACTTATAAAATAATATTGATTTTGAAATTTATGATTTTGAACAGTTTATAATAATTATATGATTTTTTTTTTTTTTTTTTGCTTTTTGCTTGGAATATTAATTAAATAATAAAAATGTATTTGACAAATATTTTTGTAGAACAAAATATTGAAAAATAATTATAACTAACATTTTCTATACAAAAAGGTGAAAAAAATAGTTATAATTTAATTTAAATACTATATGTATTTTCAAAGCAGGTACATAAAAAGAAGTCAGCAATTATCGGATTCAAGACGGAGACGTCAGTTATTTGCTACACCAGTTCAACATTTAAAATCAAAAAACTTGCTGGTCCCGATGAGAACTATGGTGCTGTTGAACCTGACTTCGTTTCACATCCAGATTTATCGACATCGGAATTAAATAACAGAACAAATTTGTATCTAAATAGCCTGAAGCTTACAAAAGAAGACATAGTTTCCTTAGAAAAGAGTACCAAAAGGCAACATGAGTGTGAAGATTGGCATAGAGAACGTAAAAAAAGGTTCGACTTTTCAAATCAAAATTACTACATTAGTATATACACAAAAGTTTTGTCACAAAAATGATAATATTGTTCGCATTAGAGTGAGTTTACGGGGAAGCTTACACATTATACCTCCAAATTAATATGCAATCTATAATTTTAAAAACAAAATATATAATTAAATATATAAGTAATGTATTCAAATTATATCTTATATTTTCTCCAATATCCATATAAATAAATATAAAAGCGTATGGGTATTATTGTTTGAAATGTACTAATAGATTTAGGATTGTTTTCAATTAATAATAGGTACCTACTTTGTTATTATTTTAAGAGTATCAAATTAAGTAAGATTAAGTAACAATTTCATTTTTATTCTTTTTAATTTAAATAAATTATTTTATATTAGATTAACAGCATCAGTTTTTGGTAAAATTTGTAAACTAAGGAAAACCACTTAACGAGCCAAAACTATAGAAACGATATTGTACGGAACATTTCAAGAAAATCTATCAACTAAATATGGAGTTGAACATGAAGATGTGGCAAAAGAACAGTTGACAAATATATTGTGTGTCAATATTGAACCATCCGGATTGATGATAGATATTGAACAATTCTACTTAGCTGCCTCCCCAGATAGACTGATCGGAGATGATGGATTAGTAGAAATAAAATGTCCTTCTAGTGCCAAAAATGTGTCTCCAAAAGAAGCAATAGATAACAATATAATAAAATATTGTGTATTAAAAAATAATTATTCACATTTAAAAACAAATGCAAATTATTATTATCAAGTTCAAGGTGCATTACATATTGCACAGAGAGATTATTGTTATTTTTGTATTTGGATTCCAAAAGGTAAATAAAATTTCTAGTTTCTTTACACATTTTAAAATAATATTTATAATTATAATTATTTTCACAAATCTAAGTATTTTATATGAAAAAATATTGAGAGGCAATGACTTTTGGGCCAATTCCATGGAGCCCTAATTATCATCATTCTATATGAATAATTTGACTATATAAATAATTAATTCAAGATATGACCGTGGATTGCCCATTAGAAATGGCTTATAACTCTAATGCGTAAAATATGTCTTTTTTTATTATTTAATTTTTATATTTTATTATTTAAATTAAATAAATTACTCAAGAATTATTAATTATTTGTGCTTTAGTTTTTAAGTGTTCAACTAGAAATATTTGAAATATCATTACATGCGTGGATATTGATAAATTAAATATTGTACAATGTACATTTTGATTACTATCGTAGTTCCGAAAATTCGTAATCGATGGGTGCGACAACGCGATAAAGGAGTACACACACTAATGTCCATTTACTACTCACACAACAGTCCAAATGTACTGTCATATAAAATGCCTAAATATTACTCCTTAAAACATGGTATACTCCTTAATAAAGAATTGTAAAGCATTTTTGGAAAATTATGAATTACTTATTAATAAATGGTATTAAATAAGTAGTTTTCATACATTTTATCAACCTAAATAAAAATAAAAATGTTTTAATAATTTAAAAATTTAACAAAAAAATTGTTCAATAAAACATTTTTTATTATCTTACTTAATAAAATAATAATTTTCAATTGTGAGATTTAACTAAAATTAACTAAGAGGTTGGTTTTGTGCAACATTTTTAACTTGTATTTGACTAAGTACGAGAATAATCAATTTTCTGTGATTATCTGGTACATTATTCCATCTTTAAATGAGGTATAAATATAAAGAAATATAAATATAATACTTATATATAATAATTATATTCTGTACAGCAACCTGTTTTAACACATACATTTTCACAATGATTTCAATAGTTGGCTCCATGTCCCCCCCCCTACTTTGGAAATTCAAAAATTAAGTTATACCGTTCGTTTGTGTTTTTAATCTCGTAGTTTGTGCTTAACTCCTTCCCAAGGAATACAACTTTGAAAGTTGGGGGAAGAAATGTACTCTAGCTACTTTTTCATTTGATTTAAATATTCTTTACTATTGTTTAAAAAATTATTTTTACCAAGAAATATAGTTGAAGTACATTTTATTCCCTAACTTTCAAATTTGTATTCCTTGGGAAAAAAAAAATTACTGGTTTAATAAATAAATGGGTAGCAAACCCAATCCTCTCAAATTCTTCATTTTCATATATTATCTCACATTTCAAATGTTTGAAAATGAAGAAAATGAAAAGATTAGGTTTGCTACACAAAATGTTGCACAAAACTATGCTTAAGGGGATCTTATGGTAAAATCATTATTGGTTGCACAACATTGGTCTATTGATTCGTTGACTATTTTGTTTTGGATATGGAGCAATCAACGAAAAATTTGTTGAGTCTCTTTCCAAATTTATGTAAATGTTGTTTTCCACAATTGTATTTGCATAGTCAACAACGGTTTCGATAATATTTCTCATTTTTTGTGAGTGTATGAAATAATATAATTTAACTAGCCTTTTTAGATTCTTAAGGGAAATTGTGATTTTTACAACCCATATAGTTATCTTTACTAGACGCACTATGATCACCAATACAAATCCAATTATTGATTTAAGCCGCGTGGTTATTTCGATGAATGGCAATTGAACGTCGGGCAATGTTTTCTGCTTGTCAGCTGTTGGCCATTTCCTCAAAACGCTATTGTTGTTCTCCGTATTGGTCCCGATTGACTTCGTTTCATGGAACTTTTTCAACCATGCAGCCAAATACATACGTTCAAAACTATAGGGTGAAAATTAAATACGGTCAGCACTTTCAATCCGAAGTTATTGCGTTTCATTATCGATTCCATAGTTATCGTGGTATATCATAGTAAAATATTATTATAATTAGATGTTCCTCTGTTTAGACAATTAAAGCGTATTAGATATGCCCGAACTTTGTGAAACCACGTACAATCGTGTCAATTTGAGGTCCAAGAATTTATCACAGAATATTAAATACCATCCTATAAATTTGGTTTGGTATTTATATGTTCCATAAAAGCTCAATTATTAGGTAAATTAGGTAATACAGTAAAACCTCGATAAGACGAAATCGCTTGGGATCATGATATTTTTCCGTGTTAACGGGGTTTCCGTCTTGACGGGGTTAGTTAATTGTATGTAATTTGAAACGGGGCTAAAAAAAAATGTTCCGTTATACCAAGGTTTCCGTCTTACCGAAGTTCCGTCTTATCGACGTTTTACTGTATTAGGTAATAATTAGGTAATATTAGGTTTTACAAGTCAATGCAATTGCAAACATTAGATGATATAATAAATGGTACATCGTGTACATAAACAAATAATGTCACAGTAAGATTTCTGTCCGATCGACGACGAGTTACAAAGAGACAATTTTTAAGAGACTTGTGCGCGTGAAGAAAACCACACACCCATCTCCATCTTTAGGAACTATCATCTATCGTGGCGATCAGAATTTAATGGAAAATCACATTTTTTAGAGTCGCAACGTAGGGACTGCGCGGACGTAAATGAAAATATGACGTGCGTGCAAAGTGATGGAATAAGAATAACTCTTATTGATTGAATACGGGTTAGAGCCAGTCGGAGAGGTGTGTACATGTGAAAAGTCTACGCCACGATACAACACAGGAGACGGAGTAGGAGAGTATTGTCTTGAAAAGAGTTTTCGGTCGGTTCGAAAATGAGACCATTCATGGAGAGGGACACAAAAGAACACGAGCACGAACTCGCGCCCGTCCACGTATAACGTACTCGAGTTGCGTCCGAGCCTGGCGCGTCTTCTGGTCCACATCCTCGAGGAGTTTGGCCAGGGCCGCCAGCCGTTTGTTGACCGGCGCCAGCTGTTCTGTTTCGTACTGCCGCACACGGTTGATGATCATCTGGATCCACAGAGTCGGTGGCATGGGCATGCTGGTGACGGCTGCGGCCTCGTCCTTCCACGCAGTCGCGGCGACCTGGCTGTGAACTTTCCGAGAATGTGGTTTGGACGACGACCCTGAGAATCTAGCTATAACGTCGGCCACCAGGTCATCCCGGATCAGGATTACGACTAGCAGCACAACCAGCGAGACGCCCATCATGTGCGGCACCAGAAGCAAGACACCCAGGATCGGGTAGTACGCCAACAATGAAACGTAATAAAGCACCGTCAACGTCAACGCCATCGTACAATTTCGAGATCTGCAGACGATCTTATTATTATGTCAGGGTCGATGTGTATCGTGCAAAAATTTTGAAAAATCGACCGGCGATATCCGTTCGGGAGTAATCGAACTACTTGTTTATGTAAAAAATTTAATGTAAAAAATTAATTTCTAAGTACTCTAAAAAATGCGCGTCGCGTAGACAACCAATTTCGATAATAATAATAATCTTATGTGTATGAAAATGGAGCCAGAAATGTATAATATTTCATCAATTAAGAACGGTTGGGCCGATTTGACTCAATTTTTTTTTAATTGTTCGTAATTGCCAGGAGAAGGTTTTTACGAAAAAAAAAATGTTGTAAAAGTGCTATTGTTTAATAAATTGTAGTTTAATTTAATAATTTTTGACTCGGTCGATAACTGCGCAACTAAAAATGAATTATTAAATAAAACTATTAAAAAAACTATTAAAAACTATAAATTTTATTTTTGGTATTAAATGACAGGTATTGCATAAATATTAAACAATAAGATCCCGCAACAGGTGCCAAAACAAATAAGAATGTTAGTTCGAAGGATTATTATGTATATTGGTTGATGATAAGACGTGATCATGACAACTTTATTCTACGATGTCGTGAGCTTTGTCAAAAATTCATGGCGAACGATTTCAATACTTGCGAATCGATCAAAAAAATCTGCTTGTGGAAGATTCTCAGAACAATTGTTAAGATATCGATGATGGGAAAGTTACTACAGATGAAACGGGATGCATAAAATTACCGACCGATTTTTGCACAATCATTGATTCGTAAGATGCTCTCATTGACCAGATATTTTCCAATGTACACAGACAATACACAAATCATGAGTGGCTGGCAGAAAGAGCAATTTTAGCAGCAAAAAATGTGGACGTCAACGAATTGAATCTCAAGATACAACATTTGTTACCAGGAGACTTAGTGTCATAAAAATCTATTTATACAGTTTGCGATGCTACTGAAGCTGTAAATTATCCAACAGAGTTTTTAAACCCATTGAATTTACCAGGAATGCCACCGCATAATTTACAACTGAAGGTTTGATCTCCGGTAATTTTTTTTCGTAATTGACCCGTGGGGTTGTACAACGGCACGTTAAAAAATTAATGAAAAATGTTATCGAAGCCGTCAATTTAAATGGAAAATTTTGATGTGAAAATATACTATTATCGCGAATCCGTATTATACCCACAGATGTGCCAATACAATTTAAACGCCTTCAATTTCCAATTAGATTGGCATTTGCAATGACTATCAATAAGTCTCAAGGTCAAACGATCTGTCTGTGACTTAGATTTGAGCACATCATGTTTTTCACACAGACAATTATACGTGGCGTGCTCTCGAACCATCCAGTTTGTGTTAGCGACAGATGGGATAACATAATATATTGTACACTCTGTTGCATTAAGGGATTGATATTGTTTTTTACTAATATTATCATAATTAGTGATATATATATATATATATAATTTTAATGGATCAATTTTAAAAAGTTATTAAAAAAATTAATGTTTGATGTTTTTTCATTTTTATATTCTGTCACCGTTCACAGTACTCCATACCTTTTCCACTAATATACTACATCCTCACCTATATTAAATTAGTTTTTTTTTTCTAGCAAAATATTCTCTAGAAAAAAATTATATAACAAAAAAAACGTTTGTCGGATCAGCTAGTTGTCTATAAAACGTAATACTATGATAAACGCGGCTGTGATTTCAATTAAAAATCAAACTCATCCCCCATGAAAAATTATTATTTCATACATCCACTAGGTCCACAGTATTCGTTCTCCTCTCTTATTTTACCACACTTAGTAGTACCGAACCCTATATTTAGATTGGGTTTTGGTCCGATATCTTTTGAAAGTTTAGGATAAGCCTCACGTTGGATCGAAGTTTGGCTGCCAAATCATATAAAAACTTCATTACAGGAGAATTAACGCTAACTTAAAGTTCTTAAAAAAATTGATAGAAGATTGTGTTGATGCTCCCTCACTTCTACCATTCATCAAAGCATTTATGGGGATTTGAAATTTTCGATTTCCCTAAATTGTATTCGGTTATAGATTGGTAACACGGGGACCAACTGACAATAAATTATGATAAAGTGATTATAATTATGATATTGTATATATAATTATGTATGTTATTTTTTATGGAGGATTTTTTGTTATTATTTTCCTATAACTATTTATAAATATACATTTTAATAACAAAACAATTAATATGTATACTTTATTTTACTAAGAAATATATGAATGTGTTTCTTGATAAATGTTTGTTACCGGTAAAAAAATGAAGTTATTCGAATTTTAAATTACCATTATAATTTATTAAAAAAAATCTATCAAAATTGTATGGAGACTTTTTTGACCTACTGTAAAAGACAATATGCATCACGTTTCGTTTTCCTTAGTCCATATAATTCTTTCGGTGCTGTATCATTACAAAAGCTACGAATCACGGCCAGTAATATAGTTCTAATTCTGGCCACGATTCATAGAACTATGTATCTATATAACATTGTTCAAAGAAAAATTATTCGATAAAAATCCTTTTGAACCCCATCATCCGGAGGATTTGAATACATTGAAACAGCCGTCTTCGGTTAATTTTATTGAAAATTAGATGGCAATATTTATAATTTGAGTGCATTCTCACCGTTCCGCAGTTTTATGTGGATTGTTTTTCCGATGACAGATAAACTACTGTACACTCGTGTACACATTTCTATCGTGTTGTCATCGCATGTAAAATGGTATTTTTAAATCTTTCTATTGTGATGATGGTATAACCAAAGCGCGACACTATAATATTTCACAGCGTTGTTGGCATGGTTCATATTGAGAACAGTCACTACTCGGTCACCGTGTAATGTATTTTCATATAAAATTTCACTTGCTCGTGATGGTACGTACACGTGTAACAATAGCGTTCCACGTAAAAATAAAATTAAAATTAAAAGTTAACAAAGAGGAAAAAAATCTCACTACGCATTTAACTTTTTTACTAAATATAAATAAATGATAGTCCTGTACACAAAAGGTAAAACCCAACTTTATTAAAAAAAAAAAAAAATTCAATCAAAATATATATAAGTATTCTACTTTGTATAGTTATCTAAAGGATCGTGTCAACGGATAGGCCCTGAGCTTAAAAGTTCAGGCCCCTGCGTGTGACAAATTATATATATTATTGCGCAACACTCTTAAATTGCATAAGACATTTCAAAGTTATTAGATATTAACGATGGTTTTTTTACAATGTATACGAAATAATTTATAATTTAAGATGTTTTTGGAATGAAACTTCTATATATATATAGGTGGTAGCTATAATCGGTCTCATAAGCTCACGCGCAGAGACCAAATACCATCACGGGCGTGGCTATTACTCGAGTTAACAACGATTTGGTTGTCATAGTAAATTCATAGAATAATCTTAATCAAAACCATAGTATCAATCTGCTTTTATTTAAATATTTACCAACATTTACTATGATTATGATTGGTATTCGTCAATTGCACCAAATCCAGGACACTATCTGTGTAGTATACATCTATTACGCAAGTATAAAAAAAGTATATTAAAAAGGTATACATCTATAACGCCGGTATAACAATTATATAGTACAAGTAAATTCATAATGGCTAATAAAAATTAAAATTAAAATCAAACTTATCATTTTACATACTCGGTATTAACACTAATAGTATATTATAAATATATATATTTACACTAATCCTAGAAATTTTGAAAGTTCTTAGATCTAATTATTATCAAATTAATTATGTCTATTTTACTATTTATTTGTTTGTCATAAATTTAGAGTTTTGTCTATTTATAATAACTAAGAAAACACGTAATATGATTGTTGCGTTACATTATTTTTCAAACTTCAAAATAAACAAAAATATTTGGATGGGGTGAGTAAAAATATTTCCCAAACACTGAGTAGAATACCTTATAGGCATTTGTTGTTCTTTCGCCTGATATGTTACAAAATGACCAATATCCGTGGGAAAAGTTGCATATTCATCAGTATATGTATCAATGAGGTAATCGCAAAATGTATTAACTCGAATATCGATCGGTGTAATAAATGTATACCTATAAACTATACCCTTTTTATACCAGCGCAATAGATGTATACCTTTTTTCCATCCCATAATTTTTCTTTTTTTACCTGCGATTTTCGGTGCAATTGATATAAAGCCATTTTGACCATGATTGTATTTAATATTTTACTATGATAACCCAATCATTGTTAAATATTTTAATTACATAAAAATCGGTTGATACTATGATTTTGATTATGAATTTATCATGGCAACTTAATCGGTTGGTGTAAATACGCGATTGCCTAAATCTCTATTACGTCTCAAAATGGAGTATAAGTTTCACTTCTATATCGTGCATGATCTAGAACATGCTGTCCCCCCATCCCGTTAATTTTAAGAATTTGTAAAAAATATTAATACCGTCGTACATGTGATACAATTATAATATGTACTATGATGATGGTTATACAGTTATGTCGTACGTCATAACACGTATTATAAGATGGTGAAAAATGTATTGTTTGAAAAAAAAATAGCAATAAGAATCCATAATATAAATTTATTTAAGCATTACCTATAGATTATTTAGACCCTTTGCTGTTAATACCAAATACTTCAAATCCTTTTCTATTATACGCATGGTTCATGTATCCATGTCAATCTGGTCTCAGCTCCTGCATGCCTCGTTTTACAACATATTACCACCGTTGCTTCTGTCTATCTTATGGTTTTATATTGTTTATTTTATTCAAAAGTACCATTTGGCAATACTATTGTTGGCTTTCCATATATGTTCTGATAAAATATATATGGTTTAGTATTATTTATTATTTTAAATTACATAGCTTTGAAAAAACTAATTAAATTATGTGATTGATTCTTTTTTCCTATTCATATTTAATCTCTACAATCAATATGAAAATATGATTTAATTTAAACTCGGTCAATTTTGCACTAAGTTATTAAAAATATTATTTGTAAGCAATTAGTAAGGGTTTTTGAGTTGATAACGATTCAGTTCTATTTTTCGTGGCACTCTCAACATACAGAGTATAGCGGAAATAATTGTAAAGTGACGCCGTCTAAATTATTTTGAATTTTAGTAAGAATCAAATTTTTGAGAGTTAAGTCGACAATAAAAAAAAATACAGATTGATAATTCCAGTGAAATTGTTTCAGATCACAAACTCTTTGCAGGCGAACCACCTTTGTGTTTCGTTTATAAATAGAAGGTATTCGAATACCTGGTAGTATTGCAATAATTTTCGGTTAAGCTTTTAATTCAAATATATAGATTGTAGCAAAAACGTGTTCAATTTTAACGAATACATTTTTTCGGATTTATCCGATAAGATTTGTATATGGAATCCATTCGTCACGCGAGCAGTACAACATTCGAATTTATTAAGTCGACGACAAAGAATTGGTCTGGAAATGATGATGTTGTGAAACGACGATGATAGTCGAAAATTAGGCGTAATTAACGTAATTGACGTAAAACGGACTTGCACGAATATACGTATAATACAATGCGTGTTTTTAAGTTCAACCCACGCTATCCGTATAAGATATCGCTATATAGAGGGAGACATTATTATTGTTATTCATTTGTTTGTTTCAAGAAATTGACTAAAACTGTCCGTGGGCTTCATTTATTCGATTTCTAACTGCCGCTTGTGGTTAAGTTGTAATTGACGTCTATAATCACATAACAATAGTTTTTACTGTTATTGTTAACGAGAACATCTTCGGTCAATGTATTATAAATAGCGTAAGGTATACATTATAAATTATATGTATTGCATTCTAAATGGTTTAGAAAAAGTAAAACAATATAAACGGTCGACCAATTTATTTTACGATGTATAATTTACTTTGTTTTTTTTCATTCATATTGATACTATATATGCATACGTTTATAACTGTAACATACATTTATTTTGATGCAAACAAAAAACCTCGCTGCGTTCAGATTTTATTTATTGCGTTTTTTTTAGGAAACTCTGTTAATTATAGTTTCTTTGTAATTGTATTAATTTGATGATATTTAAAAATCGTTTAATCGCTCAAGTAATGTGTTTAATATACAACCCCCTCAAATGCGTTTGGTACTGCAAAAACAGCAGTAACAGTCAACTCAGACTTGCGATAATATCTTGTTCATTATTAATCTATAGTGGATGCTGTCATTTATAGTTTTGATGTACTAACTCTAAATTTTTAGTTAATTCGGTTCATATCGTAAACATTTATATACCACCGCTTCTGCGGATTTAAATCTCGTTCAATCTTTTCGGGGCGGGACTAAACCGTTCTTCAATTCCGTTATAATTTATGAGCATAATAGCAATCGCATAAAGATACATATTACAACTATATTATTATCTCCAACAAGACTGAAAATACAAAATAAATTAATAATTATTGCAGTCTAAATAATATTTATACATTGTAAATCGGATAATAATTTTTGTCTATAAGATTTGCAAATCGAAATGGATGAGCTATTTATCGATAAAACGTTTTCGTAGATGTTGATTTCAAACATAAAAAATTTACATTTATAACGACTACACAATTTTGTTATTATTGTAACTTCATAACAATATTTTATTAAATTATATATGAATCAAAATATTTATATTCATATATAATTTAAATAATAACATTAATAATAATAATAATAATAATAATAATAATAATCAAAATATTAAGATGATTTGTAAGACTATGGGTTAACTATATTAAATTTAAGTGTTTCGTTACATAGGTTCCAATGGTTTTACATATTTTGATGTTTTATTATAATATTAACAGTCTAAGAGTTTTCAACGTTTTTACACAACCAAATTAAAAACTTATGGCTGCAGACAATCGGTGAGTGGTATTCAATTTTTTCGTAATTATATTGTTGACTAAACCAGTGTGTTAAGAAATAATAAGTTCCACAGGAAATATTTATTCCAAGAAAATATTTTTTCTAGAAATCAAGACTTGAATAATAATATTATTTCAGTCTTTTTATTTTTTATTACGAAATCTGTGTGTTTGTAATTACAATTTATATTTATTTAGAATTTTATGTTTTTTTCCTTGTACTAGTTATAGGTATTAAATAATTTCACTTGACTGTTACAATAACTTATAAAAATTGAATCTACGTATTATGAAATAGTATGTAGTAAATTGGCAGTTTACCTTTTCTCTTAATTTATAAGAATAAAACGAGGAAACAAAATCTAGCTGGACTGAGTGGAACATTTCGAATACACCATGTTATGGTCTCTAGGATAATGATCTATTTTCGTAATGATTTTCGTTCAATAATTTTACATCGATCACATAATTTTTCGAAACTGTTTGTAGAAGTTTCGTCTAAATTACTTGATGAGTCAATGAACTTCCGTGTACTAGGTAGGAACTTCAAAGTCATCATTAAAGACATAATAACAGTATTTGAAATTTCATAACATATGGCATGATTTAAATTAATCTTGATAAAATAACACAAATTGCATTTTGCATATTTTTCATTCTTTAACTTTTATCAATGTTTTCGCATATGTAATGCATATTTAAAATTAATAAATCATAATTTTATTAATACTGCATAGTTTTGTTCTGATTGTCCGTACGATCAGATATAAATATAAATTTGATGTCGAACAGAATATTTGTATTTCCACTCTATTAAGTGTGGGTTAATTTTTTGTAGACTGGCTCAAATTGATAATTTATGTTATAATGATAATCATTTAAAATATTGTTAGTGAAGACGATATATAATAACGAATAATAACGAGAGCTATGAAAGTAGTATGTATTTGTATGTTTTGGCTCCATTTTTCACAGGGTGATTCAAAATATTTGACCGACAGTAACTAAAAAAAAAAATTTACCCTGGGTCTGTCGATCAAATATTTTGAATCTTCCTGTAAAAAATGGAGCCAGAACATACAAATACATACTACTTATGGATTATTAAATTTTCATATACTTTTTTTTCCATATTGCTGGTTAGACACTACGCGTTTTATACGTTAGCGTACGCGTTTAAAAAACACAGCGTTTAAACGCCGAAAATTAAAACTGAAAGGTTTCCATACAAGCGTACACGTTCAGTAATATTTTTAAAATGTGTACGCTATCGTCTAAAATGTGTATTGTGTAACCAACTTAAATATATCTATTTTAAGTGCATAATCAAAAGTAAATGCATATTAAATTATATATTAAATAATATTTTGAAAGTTTTTCGTGCATGCAAATCCATACATTGGTCACAATATTATCATCTTGTCAAACTCAAAGATTCACTATAATAACTCTTGATCCGCTTCATTATAATTATGTGTGATTAATTAATTTTCCTCGTGTAATATAATTGTTTATACTCATATAGTTATTTAGTTGTACTGTGAGTGTTGGATGTATGTAAACATATTCTTTGACTTTTGTTGCTCGTTCATTAATTGAAAGTTTTACTACCATTGAATATTTTGACCGCTAATAATGTGCATTATATTGGCAGTAAGTTTCAGTAATATAATTAGATTAGTAAATGTACACAGACTTTGTAATTTGTATACTATATTGTATATACAAAAATAAATATTAGTGTTTTTACTTCAGAAATGTATTGTTAATATAATCGTTATATTTAATCAAAGTTGTAAACAATAGGTTATTTTCCACTTATTATTCGTAAAGCTATTAACCGTACAATAAACATTGAAGTAAGTACTAAAAATAATCAATCGACCGATATTCTCTAATTTGTTTTATTGTGAATTTATAATTTATACTGAGTATATTTAATTTAGAATAAGCTTATTTAGAAAATAAATATTGTCACTAAAATGGTAGGTAATATTATTATCAAATGTTTTACTATTAATTTTTTTTTAAATTATTTTAAATTATAAAAAAAAATAAATGAACGTGTCAACGCATTAAACTATTTTCTGTTTTCTTTTGTTTGTTAAAATGAACGAATAAAAATGTGTTTAACCTTTTTATATCATATCGCAATATCAGTGTATGATTTATCATAATTATATTAGTTTAATTTAAAAAATATTTTGGTTTTCGTAGAAAATCATATTAAAACAGATTTTCATTAATTAGAAAAACAGTAAACATAATCGTTCAAATTGTTGTAAATGTCTGGGGTAAAAAATATTTTACAAACATAATTACTAAATAATAGGCAATAAGGTAAGACGAAACATGTATGGAGTATTTATTTTGTTGACTAATTTTGGACTAAATTAATAGAACATGCATAGCTATATGCATAAAATACGTAAGTAAAAATTGTCGAGGTATACGATACGATTGATTGAAAAAAAAAACAAAATTTAGCGTGCATGGTATGTACAAAAATTTGAAATTCCTTTAGGCCGACTTTGATCTTAGTGATCATTTTATTCACCAAATACTAATTACGTACAATATTTGACGTGGGCAATATACTAGTACTGATATAGTTCAAATGTATATTTTTGTACTGCGGATTTTCCATCGTCACGAACATCCTGTAATAAAAGTGGGATGCACTCGGTGCACGCACGTCTATGCAATAATATTATGGAGCACACATCGGGACGCGATTCATCGCGCGACTGGTTAAGTTAGGTTAGCCGAACCGTAATAACAAAGCGAACGGAGGACGGGGTGAGGTGACCACTGTCCACCTCATTTGCGCACGACAGTCAGCACGCGAGACAATGATGTTGCTGTGGTGTGCGGCAAAGCAAACGCGACATTTCGTTTGACAACGGATTCTGTTCGCGAAAACACAGATCGCAGACAACGCGGACTGTTGAGCACGCGCGTGCATAAACATTACGTGTACAATGGAACGATAAACAACGCGAGTTTTTTAGCGACCCGACGCGGCTGTACGTACGTGTACTTACCTGAATCACAATGCAAGTGCATTGGCCGCACGTTGCATCCGTAAACACGTAGCGACGAATGTGCGGAACGCGCGAACAGCTGTGTTCGATGACGGGGACCTGTGCAACGGACCGCCGCCGCGGTCTTTCGTCCGTTTTCGAACGGAAAATGAGAACAATTGCGCGCACGTATATCATAGCCGTGTTTCACGCACAGGCCGGACTGAAGCCCAAATCGGGGGTTGCTAAAATCGTTGAAAACGAAACCGATGATATTTCACCGTAATCATCCTAGATTGACCTGAAACGAAATAGCATCAGGGCGCTAAAGATCTTCTTGCGCCCCCCCTCCCAACCCACTAGTTGCGCGTTATGACCGCGGTATATGTACGCGCGGTTAAACGCTCGACCACACGGATTTCCCTGAAATTCGTCTGTAAAAGACGTCGGTGTTCGAAGATTCTCCTCGGAAGTGAACGCGGCACGATGACACAACATGCATTGGTTATCATTCAAATTTGTTTCTTGCGCGCACCGAAGAATACCTCGAAGAATATTATGTTTCGCGAGAGATAAGTATACTTTATACGTTTTTGTAAACACTTTGCACGATAATATGATAAAATGTATATTTATGTAATTTTGAACGTATTCTATACAATTAAACATCAATACATGTACAAAGAGTCTAACTTTTTTTTTAACTATTTAAGTTGTTACACGTCGCTTCTTCCGCTTTTTTTTTATACATCGTTTTTATCACGAGTATTCGTTTTGGACACAATGGATATGAATAATTAGCTTATAATTATTCTTTTTATCTCGATATTAATTAGAACTCTGTTAAACTCATTTCTTTGTTTCGTTACTCATACGTGAACGACGTGATGACGCATTATTGTCCAACACCGTGGCCTCAACAGAGTCAAAAAAAAAAATAAAAAAAAAAAAACCGAAACAGGTAAAATAAGTGTTGGTAAGAGGAACACGTTAACACAGTTACGGTACGTACCCGGTCATGGAAAATATGTGTACCAACGGGCTTCTGGAGGCACCGTGTCACCATTGGTTATGGTCGTCCGTCTTTGTCTCCCAGTCGCCGACGCCGTGCCACTACCACCTATACCCAGTCACAACGCACATGCACCGCTCTTGTTCGTTGCCGCGTGCGTTCGTAGTTTCGTACAGTGCCAGTCGATCGTTCGGTCGCGCTCGCGTTCATACCGTCCCGTACCGTGCGCCGTGCGTATTGTTCCAATACGTTATTGTTTTTCGCCCAACCGTTTCATCAGTTTTTTCCGTCTGATTTGTGATTGTGCTTCTAGGACCCGTATCCTGCTTACTGTCGCCATTACACAAGGTAGTTAATTCGTTATTCGATGTTCATTGTAGTTTAAGTATTTGATATACTGGTGAGAATACCAAACATTCTTTTACGTAGTACTTAGGTTCTTTAAATGACTAAAGTTTCCGTGTTTCTGTTCGTCTTAAAATTAACACTTTTTTTTTCCGTAGTTGAGCGAAAAGTTTACTCGTTCTACCTAAGGAATTTGTTCGTTTTTCGACTTTTATTATTAAAATAACCGATTGTTTTCTTTTGCATCTCAAATTACTTATAAATAACAGTGTATATAGTTAAAACGAGTAACGAAATTTATTTGTATACTATTGTTTATGAAATATGAAATACAAACTGTTTAAAAATTAAAAAATATTTAGTCTCACTGATTCAGAAAATAACATTGTTCTATATCTATTGTTTTCATTTTATAGGATAAAAAGAATTTCATAAATTTCAAATGAGAGTTTAACTAAGAGTTTTGACAAATATGTAAACATATTTATGACTCTACTATTATAATTGCATGTATTTTTACTGACCAACTGATCATTGCGATTAACGGAATTTTTTTTTTTACTTCTAACCTCTCTTGGGTTAATACCAATGTAATAGGTATGTATGTTTTACTTGATATGATAGTTTTTTTGCTCTTAAAAAGTTGAATTATTTCTTGTACGTTGTGATCATCATGTTTGTATATAATAGTAGATAAAAATTATTACTAGTTCAATGTCCAGAAACATTTTTTTCGACTTATTTCCATATGCTATTTTTAATCGAGATTTGGTCTGAATTCAGAAGTGTATTTATGGGGGGAGCTGAGTGGGCTGCAGCCCCTTTCCCAAAATTTTAAGAAAATCTAAAAATTATTTCCATGGTCTATGAAAGTTGTTGCAACAGTCTTAAATTACATAGTATTTAATTTAAATTCGTATATTTAATTTTTTAGCTTATCTTAGCGTAATATTGTTCATGAGCAACACTTTACCATAGGAGAACCAATATTAGGAATCTATTATAAATACTAATTTTAAATAGTCGATTACGATCGCCAAAAAGCACAGTCACGAGTTTTTCTGAAAATAATATTATCAATAAATAATATTTCGTGTACACTGTACAGTCTATCACAATAATTACGTTTGTGTTTATTTACTGTCTATAACGAACTGAGTTCACTTGCAAGAAAGTATTCTTAATTTATTTTTCTAATTATTTTTTATATTACAATATATTTCATATATTTATTATTCCTACATATAATAAATACATTTTAAAAATTATTACATATGATTTTAAATTTTTAAATAATAATCGACAAATTTATCATTCGAATTACGAAAGTAAGTCAATGAAATTTGATTTACTATTATTATATTATTAAATGAATACATTTAATATTTTATTTTAAAGTTATTAAATTTAGATAATTAGTACCAATGTTTATTAATTTTCTTACAAATTAGAATAAAATGCAACTCAATGAAACTTCCAATCCTGATGATCCGACTCCTATAGTTGAAAATGACTCCTCTCCCCCGACTAAAAATTTAAAACTGGTATGTAATTTAATATTTATACATTCTTATTTACATTTAGGCATAACCTAAGCCAATTAGCTGTTTTAGTTTTAGTCACTCTTAATTTATTGTTCTTGCATTTTACGTCACAATAATGGTGTTTTACTTATACTTTATGCTATTATCTAACTTTTATTTATTTTTTTATTTGAATGTATAAATGCTGAAAAATTTTAATAAAATGGTAATTCTTTTCTTTTGCTTAACATTTGCTTTAACTCAATAGTTGGTTATGTATGATAATATTGAAAAAAATCCAAATTCTTCCAATTATTTAGACATGTTATATGTATATTTATATACATTAAATATCATTTTTTTTTATTTTACTGTTTGAGGATGTTTATAAATTTTTATTCAGCCCCTTTTGAAATAAAATCCTGGATACGCGCTTATCTGAGCCTTGTTTTTAGCCGCAAAGACCATTAAAATTTTTTCTTCTTATTCTGTATACTGGTTGTAAAATAATCGTAATTTTGATATTAACTGCGTCGCGGATAAGCTTAGAATTGGTCAAATGGATTGAAGCGGACTTGCACTCGGATAGGTCACACTAACTGATTTGTCATACATTGGATAATGTCCAAATATTTCGTTACCGCACAACACGTACGATTTGACATGATATATTTTTTGATATTCAAAATTATTTACAAAATTTATTGATTCGCATGAAATGTATTATTACTTCATTTTGTCTGTTAATTACATATTATCATACTGTAGTCTTTTAAGAAACGCTGATATTAAAGGATGACAAAATCAATCGTATGTTTTTTCAATGTCCATTTGTAGTTTTCCACTGGAAAAAGATTTTACAATACTTATTTCCATTAAAAAAATTTTTTATTCATTTTTTTTCACGTCAATATTCCAGAAAGTAAATACAAACGATTTGTGCGATATCCATCACAATCAAATTATATGTTTCATGATTTTTTCTCGCTTATTTAAAATAAGATAACTGTTATCTCTTCTTGCCTAATTTATTATATTAAGCACAACACTTCCTTCGAAAATTAATTTTTTTTTCAACACAAATAATTGATAACATTTTATTTAATATTTTATTTTTTTTTAGCATTAAGTTTGTTTAGAAATCGTAATTCAAATGTTATTTACCATTAACTAGCGTTAATTTTATAACTTATAAAGATATACGTATATATTATTATCTCTTTTGAATAAACCTCATTAAGTTACATTTAAATAGTCATTGAATAATTTTTTTTTCACTCTTAACTATACATATTGATAAGTATACTCGTATTATACTGAGTTAAATAATAATTAGAATCGTTTGTTGTTAAGGTATAACATTTATAACTTTCAAAACGACTGTGCGCTGTATTGTAAATAATTTATTCAAAAATGTGTAATAAACTGTATGTAAAATTAACTATTATCCCCGAAATTTTGTGCGTTTTAATAATTAATGATTTTTATATACTTAAGTCAATATAAAAACCTAAAACGTCTTTTTTAGAAAATCTCAATAAAAAGTAAAAATGTAATAACATTATATAACGTCATTGTGCTTTTTTAAATTATTCATAGTTCAAATGCAATATTTTTGCGTATCTATAATTATAATCATTAGCCGATATTATTTATGTTATTAATATTAATTTCGGAAAATTATAAGCATATTTATATTTTAATATTATAAAGGTTCAAACAATTTATTTCATGGTGAATAAATAATAATTATAGATAACTATATTATAGATAATTATAGATATTATGTAGAATATCGATTTGACTAAGAATTATAAACTATGATGAAATTAAATTTACCATAACAATTAATAATAATTTCAAAAGAAAAGAAGTATAAAAAATCTTCTAATGATAAATATGCAAATGATACCCAGTAAACATCTCGAGTATGTTATTTATAAATTTCTTACTGCATATCATGTCTAAGAGTCTACATAAAATATTTGTTAAACGTTTTTATTTTTCTATATAAATTATTTCGTAAGCAAAACAAAAACTTAGGTACTCTAGATAATAAGTTATTGCGTTGTCGTTAATATTATATTATTGTACAACATATGACTTTCAATTTCAAGGACACTTATTATTATTATTATTTATTTATGGATATTTACGGATATTATTATTTATTATTATTTACGGATATTACATTCTAAATTGCCGATCTAGAAATGAAGAGATTTAATTTTGCGGTAACCTTTATATTGATAATCTCAATTTTGATGCTGACATGTCCATATTTTTAATTTTTTTCATTAATTTTTGTCTCACATTTTTAAATTTTTTTTTTTTGTCTTGAGTGTATGCATTATTTTATTCAAAATATTATTGAAATTGAAACCAAACTTTATTTGAATTTGAATAAAAGTATGTGATTTTAAACATATATTTTTTTTTAATGATTTTTATCGTATTATAAGTAGTTATGAGTAATTGTATATTTTAAAAATCTACAGCTAAGATAAGGAACAAAAGATTCTCTATGTTTTTATTTATTTTTTATTTTTTAGACTGATAAATATTAGATTCGACAATCTTACGTGTTACTCATTATTTCTATTATGGTACTTATCTTTGTCTAAAAGAAATTGAAATATTTTCATCTTGGCCTACACCGAATGTATGCGTTCGCACCACTTAACAAAGTAAAAATAATATAAACGAATGAAACCACAAACTTGTTTAAACCGATTAATCGTTTAATTGCTTGCATAGTAAAAACGAATGGGCGTATGTAATTTGCGCCACATTTAAAAAATTAATTTTGGTAATTTGTGCCATTTTTTAAAGTTGTAATTTGCGCTCCACAAAACTAAATAAAAGGGCATTAAGTAATCTGCGCCATCGTGTACCTACAAAAAATATAATTTGCGCCATTTGTCACCTTATTAAAATTATAATTTGCGTTGCTTTAAAATTACTAAATAATTTTTTTAAGGAGATTAAAATATTGTATTCTTAACCATTCCATTGGTCAATCAAGTTCACTTTAATAGAAAATTGCTTATTGCAATTCTTCCATTGCTTTTGGTAATGGTGGCACCATTTTTCTACCAGCGTTATACATATTTCGTCGAACTAATGATATATCATCGGTAGTAATGGTTGGTGAATTAGATAAATTTTCAGAAATTTCTGTTCATAATATCTTACTTAATATAGTATACAGATTTTTCATAGCTTTTCTCTTACATCCATTTGAATATATTTTTCTGTGTATACTTGGTTGATCATGCCCGTTATGTTCATTTACAATTTTAACTATTTGTACAATATTTTCTGAAGATGTGTGTGCAAGTTCTGACAGTACGAAGCCATCGAATTGAACAATTTTTAGATTCATGAAATTTTCGATACGTAACATTTTTAAATAATAATAAATCTTTGTCCCTAGTACTTTTAATAATTTCACCGATATTTGTATCCATTACTTTTATATAATTTTGAAATGTGAAATATGAACGCACACGCGATTAATATCGGACTAATTGTAAATATCAATATGCTGCTGTTCAATATTGGATACTATGATAATTATTGATAATTTTTATTATATTAGACGTACCACGTTATGTTAGACGTATTCGATTTCGCCTCTACTTATTATTATTATTAGAACACAACAATAATAAATCCGGCACGAATTGGTATTATCGCATTTCCGATGTGTTATCGGTAAATGTATTTACTGGTAAATTCCAATAATTAAAGTTGAAAGTGTAGCGCAGATTACATGTTCCATTTCGTTTTCTGTTGTGACGCAAATTATCAAAATTAACTTTTAGATGTGGCGCAAAATACATATTTAATTTTTATATTTTGACGTAAATTACATACGCGCTTAAATGTACCTATTGGTGGCGCAAATTACAAGTAATAAAATTGGCGCAAAATACCATCCCCCAAACGAACAGCAGTAGTAATCAATTATATTATATTAAATATACAACATAATATAATAAAATATAGTAAGCGTTTCCAGTGAATATTACGATTTGGGTGAATTTCAAGGGCTTATCATTCATAAGAAACTATTAGGAATTTTAAAACGCAAATGTAAAGATTTTTACGATGAATCTGCATTAAACCTTATTTTTCATTAGTTCGATCTCAAATATCGTATACATCGTATGTGAGTATGTCTCTTAAATTTGGCACACTGATAATAAAGGTCAACATTTGAGCTTTTGCGCAATCCTGAATTGTTTAAGATACTTATCCTTTAAATAGAAAAATTATATATATATAAATTTAAATTTATTATAAATTTAAGATTATTTTTTTAAATTATTGCATTATATGATTGATTGTAATGAACTTTTTAAACGAATTAATTTTAAGATAATTCAATAAATTCTAGAAAAAAGCATTAATTTTACTTACCACATATAAATAAAAAATATGTTATATTGTCCTGCAATTATCTGTAGGTAATACCAATGTTTGGAAAAAATGCCGTTCGTTATTTTCTTTTTCGTTTTACCTATTTGTTATTGGATATTCCTAGTTTATTTTACAATTCATAATATGTATATTAATTGTCACAACACTTCGTATATTTGTAAATTGGCACTTGATTTCCGTAATTAAGATTATTATTATAAATTATGTTTAATCGTATGTAAGTACCACTATATAACTCATCCACGTTTTTCAGCAGACTGTCATTTTTGTAGAAACATATGTGTATATTACATTCGGTGTTAGTAAAAGTGGTCCTGCAGAGAATTCGTGTCTCCTATTTGCGAGCGTTAAATTTTCCATCGTATATCCTGCAGGGAAATAATTCACTTTTTGTTTGTCACGTTTCTACGAAGAATTTAGTGTGCCAAACATTTCATACTTGTGTATGAACTATCTTATAATATAATAATTTGACTGATTTTTATGACTGACCCAGCTTTTCGATTTATATTTTATCGGATGTACTAATATATTATAATATCGTTTTTGTTTGAATAGTCACACCATAAAAATACTCACATTTGCGCAAAAAATTATGTTTTATGTGAATTGAAGTTATTTATAAACACATCATTTAAGTTTCGTGCTTTATAGATCGCAAGTCGGGTTGATTACCCTTTTTATAGGCCTTACAATTTTAGTGTTTTGTATAGAATGACTTATATACATATATAGGGTCACCCGGACATGCAACGACTTGGCAACCGACTTCGGCCTATCACCATTTTATTGTGTGTAATCAAGTGCTACTTACCGTTGAGGGGTGGGAAATTGTTTTGGAAAAATAAGAGAAAAAAAATAAGCTCATCGTATGAATATTTTAACTAAACTTAGCGATAGACTCACAGGTAGAGGGGTAAATGTATATGTATAAGGCATAGCTATTATATACAATAACATATAAGGGACTCACTGGAGGGTCGCTGGAACATTGATTTTTTACCCTTTCTTACGTTTTAAAGATATAACATACGACAATAATATATTAATTCGCTTATAATATTTGTTACATTTTATTTTTTAAGCCAGTGACAAGTATTGACATTTTTTTTGAAAGGTTGTATTATACTTTTGTATTAATTTTTGTACAAGTATACTAATTATCACCTGTGTCATCATATTTATTTCTAATGTATAAGTTACATCTTGGACACATTTGCATGATTATATTTCTGCGATCATCATAATTTCAAGGTTTTGTATATTTTAATGTTGAAAAGAAATTGTTCCTTTGTTTTATGTGCATATATATATACATATATTAACTATATTATATGTGTACTGCACATGTATTGAACATTGACAGTTATAGATAATGTAGTTTTATTTGTCAATCACCGCGAAACATATAGTATATACCGGCGCGTGACACACCATTATGAAATCGACAATGTATGATTAATGCTCCGTCGTCACCGTATTTATGTGGATTAAATTTTTCTTGAACTCAATAAATCGTCTTAAAAAAATTATATTTTCAATGCATTTATTTACTTTTTTTTAAAATAGCAGTTATTATCAAATACATCACATTTGATTTACTAACTATAAATTAATATAAAATAATTATTTTCTCTTTGAGTGATCATGAGTTTTAATGTATGTTTTTCAGCTTAGTTATTGAATTTTTATCAGACATAAGATTTGCATTTTTTCAATAAATAGGATTTTCTACTTTTACACATCACAGCTGCGATAATAATTATTCTTGTCTTAATTTTGTTATGCTGACATTTTAAATTTACTTAATCAATACGTATTAGGTAACTATTTTTATTTTTATTACGTAATTAGTTGTTGATGCGTTTTTAAACCACAAAAAAATTTAAGACTGCTTATCGTTGTTCATTTTAATAGAAATAGCATACTAAAAATGTTTACCCTCTAAAAAAAAAAAAAAAAAAATGCACAGATACCTTTAATAAGCTGAGACATTTTTTTTTGCGTCGCCTTGCCTCGTGCACGTTTATTCCATATCAATTCTTTTGGTACAAGTCATAGGTAAGGTTTGTGATCATTAATACACAACGAAGCATATTGAAAATGTGGATAATAGAGGTGCGTCTCGCTTCGTGCAAAGTTTGGACGAAATGACATAAGGCAAGCTCACGAGAGTATAAATAGAACATAATGTTCTACAAAGGTACCAATGTGTTTTTCGTAGTCTCATTCTGACGTTATGTTATAATATATATGTATATATATATATATATAAATCATAGGAAAATGTATTGAAGCGGGAAATTTAATTGTATGTACACTCTGTAACACTTAAATTAATGTGAGACTGTCGAAATCATAGAAAAAAAAATCATAATATACTATAAATAATAATAAACTAAACACCTTGTTTGCCATGTACCGTAGCAAGCGAGATTGTTAGTTTGGTATAAAACAACGCGACCGAAATATTTTACACGGATCGTCAAATAAACAATGTACACAGTGACAGCCGGCGCGCGCACATGTCTATTTATTGCGTTCATTTTTTTATGCTTTTACACAATTTTTTATAGAGAAAAATGAGAATTTATCGTGCCCATGGCTCGAATGTAATGCTGGTACTCTCGATTAGTGCAATATTCCATATACACGCATACACGTCGTTTTACCTAAAACAATTAGACATTTTTTCGGTTAATACGAGTAGTACTAAATCGTATACATTTATTGTGTAAATGTTAAACAATAACTAACAAGTCCATTAGTATATCTATAAATTAAGTTTTAGGTTCTTTCACCGGCATATATGATTTATTTAATCTATCGTGTTATTTGTGGTAATGCAGAACACGCTGTTCATTTGTACCAGAAACTTACTGTTCACAACGTATTCGTAGAATACGATAACGCATCAATGGTCGTGCGTGTGATTTTATAATGAAAAAAGTTTTGTTTTTAATAAAAGTACGTGTACAAATTGTTGCAGGAAATTCCGAGTAATATTGTACAGCAACGCAAAACTTACTATAATAACCGTCTGATGAACTAATCGCAAACACACTCAATCGCATCATATTTTAAATAACACGCGCATTGGTTAAGTTTTTTAGGTATATAAGATACAATAGGTACATTATATTCCTACGTTTTAATTTTTTTTTTTTTTATGAACGTATAGCGTGACCCCTCTCTACACATTAAAGTTTACGAAACCCAACTCGTGACAATGAGCAGTCTACGTTGATACATTGTATATCGGTGCATACGATTTTCAACTATATTATATTTTGTGCCTACTGCAGTGTATACGTTAAGAAACGAAAAAGCCGCTCACACTCCATATGGTCCATACCTTAATTATATATTTATCAAACACCTTTTGCGTATAAAATATATAGGTTATGTACGTATTCTGCGAACGATATTTCTTTAATTCATCTTAATAATACGGTCGTTACCGTTTGTTACAGAATACATCGCGAAACGGACGCTACAGTATTTTTTTACCACGTACTTGAAGATTCATGGTTGTTGTGTCATACCGTTCCTTTGTTCGAGTTTAGGTAAAATGTTCTATTCATCTAATATACTCCGTACCCACACGCACACGTATGCACATTTGTACACGAAAATAACGCTATGCCATAAACACATTTATTGAATTTTCATTGCACGGTGTAAATATATGGACGCAATGTATATGACGGCCGTTTCCTACTGTTTTGTATACTCGTGGTATTGTCACACGCCTGCGTTCAAGGATATAATAATATCATACCCGTTTCTAGTTATACGTACCAGTTGTACTTATGTATTATTGCTTGTAATAATAACCAAAACGGAAGACGAATCTGTGTTAAACCCAAGAACAGCGGTATGTATATATTACTTATTACATGTACCGTCGCGGTGTAAATATAACGACAGAACAAAACGCTTTTATCGAAGAGCACACCGAGTAGAGATTATTCAACCCGCCGCGGCGGTACACCGTCCCCACCGGCTTCTGTCACGCGCATACAACGACAGACTGTTGCGTGAAATCAGTTTCCTTGTTCCGGACGAGTCTATCACATATTATTATTATTATTGTTATTGTGCGCGGAGGGGTCCCTCGTAGGATGTTCAGGTGATTCGATCATTGGTTTTTCAGAGTTCTCTTTGTTTTCCCCCAAAACAAACCGTGTATTCTGACATGTATAATAACAATGTATAAGGCTGCAAGTTGAAAGGGGCCTCGATGTGTTTTATAATCATTGGCTAACAAATATCAAGTACTATTTTATAAATTAATCGTGGCTATAATACGCGATATGCAAATATACTATACATGTTTTAATTAATATTTATTAAAAATTACTAAATCTGAATAAAAAAATAAAATTGTTTTGGATGAAAGATCCTTACCGATAATAAAATCCCATCTATTTATAAAAGCCCATATATTATAACCATAATCCGGCCCTGATCGAACGGAATATGATGAGCTTTGAGTGTGTCAAAAACGTTATTGCCTCAGTGACGGGCGAGATGATTTCACAGGCACTGCGCTAAATGCAGGTTATTATACTCGTATATATATTCTCGATCCTAGTGAACTCTGAAAACGCAGAGTGATAAGGTGTTGGAGATTCCTGCGCCATTCTATGTACATATTATTTTCGACGAAATACTCTTAACTTATTTTTCAAACCTCTTTTCTTTGTTAATACGGATTGCAAACACCTTCTCGCCTCGTGAACGTATAAAATATTTTACCAATGATTTATCTTTCCGATGAGGTTATACTGTGAGTTTGCTCCCGTGAACCGTTATTTTTATTTTTCTGTCACTTTAATCATTTTTAATTTTTCTGTAATTCACGCTTTGTTATATCAAAAAAAAAAAAAAAATTCCAATAACTATCATACTATTATAATATTATGAAGTAACTGTTCTAAACAAATATGAACAGTGAATACTGAGTATAATGTATATGCACGATGCTCATACGTATGTTTGACAAATTGAAAAGGCCATTTTATTGATAATAAGCCAATATATACTAAAAATTAGTCATTATGCTACCGATTATAGGAATTGAAGTTGTTACATTGTCTATGTTCGGAGTTATGATATAAAAATAACATTACTGTAGTATTACGTAAGCTCGAGGAAACTCCATAGTTTTTTAAGTTCACAATGCCATGAATTCATTGTAAACTCTTGTAGCCCTCTAGCGAGCATAAATAACAGAAATTAATATCGATAAACACTAAAAAGATTGATGCTGAATTTTCATATGAATTTATTTTACATTTGGCGTATTACACGAGGAAAATCGAAAGTACTCGTAACCTGTCGTTATATTTTTCTATTGAGAAATTGACTTCGTATTATTCAAATATTTCGAATGTACCTAAAACGCGTGGTTATTTGATGATTGTGTAATAATTCATATAAGTTAGGTGTAGTCATATAGTGTGCCAGCTGTGCATATGTCCATAGTATTATCGTTTGACAACAAGCCCCACGCATCGTCAAGGCGTTAAGTGCTCTCACACGTTTAAGTTAGATCCATGTCGTAAATTATGAAAAAAAAAAAAATGTTCCTTTATTAATATAATTCCATAGCTTGTGTTGATGTAGTATTGTATTAATTATATACATAAAATGTCGACCTTTAGATTAGTTTTCATGTTCATTTTTTCGCGAGAAATATATTTATATCTAACAACCATGGATAAATAAAATGCTATATGATTTTATGACCTTTTTATATTTTTTTTAAGTATTTATTACGAAATATTATTTATATTTTTCTATTACTACCACTTCGAAGGCTTTAAAGTGTTTCCCGAGTAATTAGGTATAAAGGCCAATTTTCTTTGTTTCACGAACAATAATTATCAAAACGTTCACATTCTAAAATAATTTTAACTATAGTCAAACCGTATAGTATGTTTAAAATCCATGTTTAATAGAATATCTATATAAAACCAAACTATAGGTTAATAAAGTATCTGTAGAAATCTTGGTATGACTTAATGAACTGTTTTGTTGTATGATTATTATTATTATTATTGGTTACATTAACGAACTATCAACAAATAATCTGTCTTTTCATAAGATTATCACGTGATCATGCACCGATCGAATTCGTAGGATTTAGTTCATGTACAATATGTCACGAAATTCATTTTGATATTATATACATGTTACATAATAATAGGGTTCCTATACATAATATTTCAAAATTATTTTTCTCCGTTCGACGAATCTTTCAAAAAGAAAATTAATGGAATGAGCAAATGGAATTTTTTTTATTATAATTCAACACATTTACCATGAAGATTTGATAATAATTGTACAATGAATGTTGAAATCACACTGAAAATAGTTAAATCTTCGTGATACACAAAGGTTAACTTTTTTTTTCGGTTCACAGTTTTTATATACTCAAAATGTGAAAATGCGTCACATCTTAGCATGAGGGAAAATTAACAAAAATGTTAATTTTAATGGTTATTGTGAAAATGATCTATACTTGTGAAGTCATATAATATAATATATATATTATTATGTATAAATGAATAATTGTAATATATTTTAAAAAATAATAAAAAATAAAATATTTTAGTGTATCGATTTTATTGACTTTGTTGTTACCTGACAATTAATTTTTAATTCAAACCCGGTCGTAGGTACTTAACAAATATAATAATACTCCATGCTAAGCATTTATTTATGTATTTATATTTATAAACTATTTGTTTATTTATTTATATAGTAATATATTCGATAAAGAGCGTGTAAAAGACAAAAAAATGAAATATTTCTATTCTTTCTGGTTCTACTCTTTGATTCTATCGAATAAAAGAAAAATAGTCTTTGAGTTTACCGCCTTTAAAATCTCGTCGTTCTACGCTCACCTGCAACTTTACACACAACTAGCCATATAATCCGCTTCTTTAAAAATCCTTATATGGGTGAACATACATCCTGTGTGTGTGTGTGTGTGTGTGTGTGTGTGTGTGTGTGTGTGTGTGTGTGTGTGTGTGTGTGTGTGTGTGTGTGTG
>NW_020271759.1:845469-849733 GCF_003268045.1 Sipha flava
GTGTGTGTGTGTGTGTGTGTGTGTGTGTGTGTGTGTGTGTGTGTGTGGTTTGTACCTCAACAATATGAAGAAATTATATTTTTATATTTGTGTAGGGTTATTATGTTGGCTGCAGCTCAATCGACACGGTAAACCGATATGACGATTTGATGTACAACATGAGATGTTAAATTAATCAGAAATATATCGATGTCGGAAGTATAATGTCTAATATAATATGAATATCTAGAATGTATATATCGTTGTTTTCTGTTTGAGTCTACTACTTGGAGCGAACTGAGGTCGTGGCATTCGTTACAAATAATATGTATTCATTACCGCCGTTGAATCCGTAACACGTATAGATAACGAGTCATTATTGTTGGTTATGGTAAAAGAAACAATTAATCCTTCGATGGATTCACGACCCCGAAACTTAGCCCAGTGAGTGGTCTCGTCTATATATCATGTATGAAGCCATTGCGTAACATAATTATTGTCACGTTATACTAAGATTTTGTGGTTTTTCTCAATGTGCACTGGGGCCATTCGAGTCCCGTCCTACTGGTATTTTTTTCTTTTGATTTTCCTATTAATCATCATTATAGCAAGTGTTACGGTTTATGTTTTATCTTCCAAGGTCAACCTTCCTATATGTTTTCTAAATATCAATGTTTATAATATTATATTGTTCATTACATAATTAATTATAAGTATACTAATATCGTTACGTCGTAAATTATTAATTAGTAATAGTTAACCGACTAAGAACATATTGCGCTTGTATGTTTATGGTATGCAAATAGTTCACCAAGTTTTTCTTTCTTAGCTATATACATTTTCTACATGTTTTAATAAAAAAAATAATTATACGTTTAGAAATGTTTTAGTATAATCACGAAATCCACACTTATTATTATCCACAGAATTATTTATTAGGAAAACATAATCAGATTTTAAATAATTTACTATATCTCATCGAAATTAAGAGTAAGTTATCAAATTAACTCACAAGATTTCAATAACAATTTTTTTTTAAATCTAATTAAAAAAACAATGCTGTTATAACTATTAATTGTATGCAATTTGTTAAGATTTTTTTTTTTATCAAAACGTATTACATAAAATTAATAAGTCATTATCAATTATATGTGTGAACATTTTATTTCCCAGTTAAATAATTAAAAGTCCACTATTTTTAAATAAGAAATTTGTAATCTATAACTCAATAACTAGAATTGGATAAAAGTATTTCTTCACGAGCTATTGTATTTCTATTGTTCTATACACATGCATTTGAACACAATTATTCATTAAAATCAATTTTAGTATTTATTTTATATTTATAACAGTAATTAAAATATATACGCATTAGTGTAACACAGAATTTCTGAGATATGTGCGTGAAGTGAGTTTTTTTTAAGATGGACTCCATTGATTTCATATTCTATCAAAATTCTTTATATCAGGTTGGTATTTGGTATATTCTAGATATCAGATTTTATTAGTCAACTAAATGGTCGTAGAGTGTGGCCGAGGGTCTCTTTCATAAATTAAAAACATTTCTTTCTTCTATCTGCTTATTAAATCATTCCACACTGAGTGTACCTTTCAAATACTATATGGCTCTACCATATTAGGTATCAACAGTATAAGTTCTGGGATTTCCCAGGACGGTATTTTATCTTCCATTCTCAACAATTTGTCTCAGATCAACCAATCACACTAAATCATAGGCACCTCTAGGAATTTTGTCAGGGCATAGCATATACGCTGATATCTAAATAGTGCTTAAATTATTTAAGTTGAATACTTAGGAATATTTTTTTAAATTTTATTATAATACAAAATTATTTTGGTTTTTTTTCGATGACTACAAAGTAGGTAATGAACGCTATTAGAAAATCGTATTATGATATTAATAGCCTCTATCCTACAGTTTTAAATTGTATTCTCCTTATTTTTAAATCTAGGGGCTGCAAGTGTACTCCCTTGCACTCTTCTTGCGGCACCCATGCACTAAATACATCAGTGGCAGACTAAGCTGATGATGTGGTAATGAATAGATACATACGGATACAAATATCATTCATATGTTTGCACCGTGCCCATAGTTATCAACAATCGATTGGAGTAGAAGCTCGTAATCTTTAATCATTGTAATAAACTTTAACATTTTAATATAATGAATTCGGCTTTTCCGTATTACTCATACGTGTTTAACGGATGACTATGTAGTAATATACTTCCAATTTTTAAAACTTGGGCCTATATATTACATACGCTAAGCATGTGTATTGTTTAATGTTATTTTTGATTTTAGATTTGGCTAAACCATTGCTACACGAACGCTACAGCCACTGTTTAACGTATTTTTATTTTTCACCACACGTAAGTATCCATAGACGTTAGCGTTCAATTGAAATAATTTCCTTAGAGTTATAATTTTGTAGATTACTGTCAATAATTTAACTTTGGATATGCTAAATTTATTTCATAGTCATTATAAGCTATAATATTGTATCAGTCAGTGGCGTATTTAGGATTTTGCTGCCCCGGGTGCACATTTTTTTAATGCCCTTTTCCTCTCACCATTTTTTTTTGTTGTAGCAATTTTTCTTATCCTAAAAAAACTTCAATACATGTGATATGCTAATAATAGTATCATGCAGTATAAAAATCTATCGAGTGTCCTAGAATGTTGAATATCGTAGGTTTTCTTAGTAATACCCATGATAACAAAAAAATTAAAGCCAATTGTAAAATGTATTAATTTATTTTATTATTTTAATTTATTTTCATAATATGTTAAAAATATCATTCAATTAATTTTTTTTCGTCGCGCATTTGATCTTGCAAAATCTTCAATTATTTCATCATAGTTTAATGAATTTGTCAACTGTGATTCAATATTTAGAATCGCCAAAGAGTTTAAACGATTATCATTCATGGAAGATCTAAGGTATGTTTTAACTCTTTTAAGAGTACTAAATGAACGCTCTGCTAAAGTATTTGATGCAGGAACACACAAAAACATTCGCAATGCAATATTAACATATGGGTAAACATCTTGTAAATTATCATCTTTCATGACTTTACATAAATAAAGCACCGATTTTGTGGACACGCTTTCTGGTAAGCCTTTTAAGTAACTACGAAAATGAATACATTCATTCATAAACGATATATCCAGATCTTGAGGATATTGTTTTTGTAACTCTTCAGCTTTTTTGTCTTACTTCTAATACTGACAACTCAGTAATGTTAAACAAAAATCCAAATGAAATATTAATTTTTTCATAAGAGTTTAAACGCTTTCTCAACTCTGTAAGTAAAGAATCTATTATAATAAAAAAAGTATTTATTTCAAATGATTTTTTACCTACGAATGTTGTATCACCTTGAGAAGATTCATCAAAAAGCATTTTTCTTTTTTTTGTACGGGAAACTTTATATTCTATAGTTCCAGTTTTTTCTATGCCAAGTTTTTCATAATGTGAAAAGCTGTTTCTTAAATCCATTATATAATTTATCAATGATTTATATAGGGTTATTACAATATTCAAATCAATATGAATATTCTGCAGTTTCTTACTTATAATATTGAACCTCTCTAAAATATCATTCCATACTGATACCAGAATACCCATTTCTAAGCTTTTCATCTTTTTCAACAGTCCTTTACACTCACATTTAGTTTTAAAATTTTCAGTTGGATTGTTAATGAAAATATTTAAAGCCTTTAAAATTTCATTCCAATTACGTGATAAACTTAAACAAGCCTCATATCTAGCCGCCCATCGGGTATCAGATAATCTTTTAACAGTTACATTATCAGGTTTGGATAAGCATTGATCCAACACGTCCCAACGATAGGTAGATGCGGAAAAAAAAAGGAATAAATATTCTGAAGAAAATTAAAAAATTCAATAGCATACTATCACTATCACGCCGTCAGTCGTCACAGCAGTAATTAACACGTTACTAACATCATGGCCCGCAATATCATGAAAATGTTTGTATGTTCTATGGTGGTAGTACAGTGTTTTTGAACAGCTGATAAGCCGACGACAAACAATAAATTAATTCACGCGCGTTTATTATGAAATGTGAAGATTAATTTCACAAAATAGCTGTTTAATAGTGTTGTCGTGTTGATATAAATAACACGTTTTGTTGATAATGATTTCCCTATAGAAAAAAAAATAACAAACATTTGTATCATTATTTTTACATCTATTTAAAAAAAAAAAAGTTCTCAGTTAAATGTGATGCCCCCAAAAAA
>NW_020271759.1:849743-944031 GCF_003268045.1 Sipha flava
TTTTTTGGGGGCATCACATTTAACTGAGAACTTTTTTTTTTTTAAATAGATGTAAAAATAATGATACAAATGTTTGTTATTTTTTTTTCTATAGGGAAATCATTATCAACAAAACGTGTTATTTATATCAACACGACAACACTATTAAACAGCTATTTTGTGAAATTAATCTTCACATTTCATAATAAACGCGCGTGAATTAATTTATTGTTTGTCGTCGGCTTATCAGCTGTTCAAAAACACTGTACTACCACCATAGAACATACAAACATTTTCATGATATTGCGGGCCATGATGTTAGTAACGTGTTAATTACTGCTGTGACGACTGACGGCGTGATAGTGATAGTATGCTATTGAATTTTTTAATTTTCTTCAGAATATTTATTCCTTTTTTTTTCCGCATCTACCTATCGTTGGGACGTGTTGGATCAATGCTTATCCAAACCTGATAATGTAACTGTTAAAAGATTATCTGATACCCGATGGGCGGCTAGATATGAGGCTTGTTTAAGTTTATCACGTAATTGGAATGAAATTTTAAAGGCTTTAAATATTTTCATTAACAATCCAACTGAAAATTTTAAAACTAAATGTGAGTGTAAAGGACTGTTGAAAAAGATGAAAAGCTTAGAAATGGGTATTCTGGTATCAGTATGGAATGATATTTTAGAGAGGTTCAATATTATAAGTAAGAAACTGCAGAATATTCATATTGATTTGAATATTGTAATAACCCTATATAAATCATTGATAAATTATATAATGGATTTAAGAAACAGCTTTTCACATTATGAAAAACTTGGCATAGAAAAAACTGGAACTATAGAATATAAAGTTTCCCGTACAAAAAAAAGAAAAATGCTTTTTGATGAATCTTCTCAAGGTGATACAACATTCGTAGGTAAAAAATCATTTGAAATAAATACTTTTTTTATTATAATAGATTCTTTACTTACAGAGTTGAGAAAGCGTTTAAACTCTTATGAAAAAATTAATATTTCATTTGGATTTTTGTTTAACATTACTGAGTTGTCAGTATTAGAAGTAAGACAAAAAAGCTGAAGAGTTACAAAAACAATATCCTCAAGATCTGGATATATCGTTTATGAATGAATGTATTCATTTTCGTAGTTACTTAAAAGGCTTACCAGAAAGCGTGTCCACAAAATCGGTGCTTTATTTATGTAAAGTCATGAAAGATGATAATTTACAAGATGTTTACCCATATGTTAATATTGCATTGCGAATGTTTTTGTGTGTTCCTGCATCAAATACTTTAGCAGAGCGTTCATTTAGTACTCTTAAAAGAGTTAAAACATACCTTAGATCTTCCATGAATGATAATCGTTTAAACTCTTTGGCGATTCTAAATATTGAATCACAGTTGACAAATTCATTAAACTATGATGAAATAATTGAAGATTTTGCAAGATCAAATGCGCGACGAAAAAAAATTAATTGAATGATATTTTTAACATATTATGAAAATAAATTAAAATAATAAAATAAATTAATACATTTTACAATTGGCTTTAATTTTTTTGTTATCATGGGTATTACTAAGAAAACCTACGATATTCAACATTCTAGGACACTCGATAGATTTTTATACTGCATGATACTATTATTAGCATATCACATGTATTGAAGTTTTTTTAGGATAAGAAAAATTGCTACAACAAAAAAAAATGGTGAGAGGAAAAGGGCATTAAAAAAATGTGCACCCGGGGCAGCAAAATCCTAAATACGCCACTGTGTATATATGTAATGTATTTAATACAAAACAATTGATCGGTGTATTATTCTAAACTTCGGTTGTGACTTGAAACAAGGGCGTATTTAAGGGGGGGGTTATATGGGTGTTGGAACACCTCCCATCAACTGTATTTTATGGTATTTCACCAAATTGCAAACTTAATTACAGTATAATTTAACTAAACATCGGTATATATAAATATAATAATTTTTATTAATATAATAGTTTATATAAATACATAGTATTTATAGATATAAGAAATAGAGGGGAGCAGAACCCATACTTACTCTAAATCTATTACATTTTAAAACACCCCCGTTAAATGAATCCTGGATACGCCACTGACTTGAAATAATTACCTTCAAGTTTGAAGAGCAATAATATTAACCATATCATAATTATCAAGAATGACAAAGAGTTTTTATTAGTATAATGTAGAATAATATAGGAGAATAATTGCAAATCTATCGATGGTTTTACAAATACCTCTTTTTCTGTTTTCAGTGAATCAGTATTTTAAAATTACAATATAATGATCGGATGAACACAATAGGACCTGTATGAGTCAACACAATAACAAACTAAAATCCGTTTTCTTATCTAGCAAAAATATAAAATTTAGAAAAATTATTAATTAATAATTTAACATATTTAAGTAATTTCGCAACTAACGTAAAATATAAAATATTATAAGTAATGCCGCCCATATAGTATTTACAATACACAGATAATTTATTTTATATTTTCTCAAATAATTGTGTAATATTTTTTCGTAAAAATTATATTCAACTACAGATGAGTGTAAAAATGAATATATTTTTGCGAAGTAAGTATCATGTTAGATACTATATCGACAGAGCCGGATCAAAAGGGGCAGAGGGCATATGTTCTCGGATGCATGTCTTTAAAGGCGCATATTTTTTAAAGAATGTCCTATTTAAAGTCAAAAACTATTTCAAAAGAAAAATTAAATTGATTTTCTGTTATCAATATTGAAAATGTTTTGCTTTAATATACTTCACCAGATGAATATATTGACCAATTCGCTAAACAGAAGCCATTTAATAAAAATATTGTAAATAATAAAAATAAAATAATATACTTACGTCATTTACCTAGTATTTTACACAATAATTTTAATTAATTAATTCAACTTAAATTTTAATTGTGTTTACAACATTTTTATTTTTATAAAATTATTTACATTTTCCGCCGGATAGGGAAAACTGGAGGCAAGAATGTATGTCGGGATGATCCTAGTGGCCGAGATTACCGAAGAAGAAGAATTTACATTTTTATTGTAACATTAATATTGTTTATTAATTTATGTAGTTATAATAAAAAGATTAATAATGTATTATTCCATTATTTTTCTAATGGCTTTTAATAAAATTAATTGTAATTAAAATACTAACTAAATGAGGTATATGTTACAAGAGCATAGGTTGAAACATTTTTAGGGGGGGGGGGGGAAGAAGGCTTAATACTAATCCACTTACCTTCCATTAGAGCATAGAATTAATAAATACCAAATTATAGTATAACAATTTTATGTTTATAAAAAAAAAAAATTCTGAATCTAAGGGAAGTTTAAACATACTCGTTCCTATGCCCAGACGCGCAAAATGTATTAATCCACCCATTTTTAGTGTATATAATGCGTTAATGCCTAGCAGTGGCGTATAGGTAAATAACTTTTGTATAGGAAGGGGGGGATCATTTGTAAACAAATCATTATTTTTTTTTTTTTACGTTATTAACGCCCTCGCACTAAGGAACAATATTTTATAAAATTTATCAAAACCCCTAGGGGAACTTGTCCCCCCCCCCCCCCCCCCCCATTGTATATATCACTACAATGATCCTAAAAGTAATAAATGTTTCAATTGGAAGAAAAATGCATTCAATTTTCAATTAATAGTGAATACGTAGCTTTCAATTTAAAAACAACAATTCAAATTTAACGAGAGTACTAAAGATTATTCAAGATTGGTTTACGTAACCATACAGTATTTTTTGTACTCAAGTGCTAAATGTTTTACATTTTTATTTTTCTGGTGAAACTATTAATAATATAATTTATTTATCCGTTTGTCATTAGTAAATGTACGATTTTGAGATATTCAGTAATTTTTTTATTACTGATTTATTATTTCAACTATTTATATCAAGCATAATTAATTATTAAAGTGGCAATAATTATCTAGTACACAGTATTATAACCCTCAACATTTTAAAAATAGGTATGATTTTTTATTAAGAATGGTTTATGGCTAAATTACAAATACCTGTTGATCTCTTATCAGATAGGAACAAATGCCCACTTTTCTCTCCCTCAAATAATACAACTGGTCTTACAGTCATTTTTAAACGATTTTAAAAAGGCATATTTTACGGTCAGTAGTTTTTCGTATCAATATATAAATTATAAGTGATATAGTTCTTCGTTGCATTAATATATCATCAAAATGTTGATTGTTTATTTTCTTACGACTCAAACTCTCGAACTCCGAATTATTCACTGTTATTTATATTGGCTTCAACTGTGCCAAAGATCATATAGTAATACTATTATGAAATAATACGCTTTTAATTCGGACTCGACGCTGTTCTGTTTTTATTATTCTTTCGAGACGTTTCGGCTCCAACGTCCGGATTCACATAAATCATTTGGTTAACGAAATATAACTGTCTGTCCGCAACGGATTGAACATCTCGGATCCATCTCTCTTAGTGATCAGTAAAATTTAAACCATATTACATTTTGTATCGAAATATGTAACAGGGGCAGTTTCAGACCAAGATTTAATATAACTCATTGCCCTATTTATACTATTGGGTAAGGCTGGATTTTTTTTTCTTAGAGAACGGTGGAACGATTGCCCCGATACTTTCCCTTCTCTTAATCCACTCTTGGAGTGTATAGTTTTATTTAAAATATGTAATTGTATATTGTTATTTTTTCAGAGTGTATGATAATATTTTATAATTGCATGGTAGTTTTGTTGTATTATCGATCATTAATTATTGTATTCGGAATTAATTTCCAATCAACAAAATATCATTATAAATGAAGTGTTCCTCCCTTGTTGCCACACAATTTTCTCTACCGGTTTAATATTGAAAATACGTTTTGCTTAGTGTTTCTTTTGCCGTATGTCATCGTATTTACCTCTTACCATTGGAGTATTTAAAAGTGTATTAGTTGCCTACAACCGTCACCACTGCCCGAGGAGTAGGGCATAATATTGTTTTTAAGAATCAGTCACGCGCCATTTCTAAATACACTATGCGATCGATGCGATACACCATTGCAATGACGGAAGTTTTGTATATAGTTAAGTACAAGTTGGTATTGTAGACGTACCAAGAACACTGTTTGATTTAACTATAACCACTTGGATGAGAAAGCACAATTACTATTTTCATTAATCACCATAGATTTTAATCGAAAACACTATTCATAGGTTTTACGTTGGTTTTTTTTTATCAGTCGACAGCCGTTCAAAAATTATTCGCACCGATGCCTACAAGTATATTTTCTCCTTCAAAACCCACCCAATTGACGTCCGTGTCTCCTATATTACGGCCGATTGCTATTATGGATTGTACAGTTAAAACGTCTATACATCATGACGATCACTTTCGACTCTATTAACATATGGGACATCTCGTGTTGAGACGTACATCAGTTGTATGTGTTTTGTACGACTTTACATAAACCGATTGTTTTTGATCCAAAAAAAATAATATAAATAAAAATCAAATGAGATTTCTAAAATTCCAATCAATTAGTAATATAAGTGGGAATCAGGTGTGTAATAAGAAAGTAATCAAGTGTGTGCTTCATAACTTTCAACACGCTACATGCGCGATTCGTGACTAATAGTATTTATTTATCGTATAAATTGAATTACGCATAGGTACATGGGCATAGCGACATAAAATCAGTGTTTTGTCGCGCACTATATATAAAAAGTCTCACTTCTCTCAATGACAATTTATGATAATAATAAATGAATAAAAGTTTTTTTTTTCGAGTAAATCAATTATTTATCCAGCATGATAATTAAATGACAGATTTGTTATGATCCACAACTCCTCCAGTACAAAATCCTAGTATCCACTCTTTAAATTAACTATCGAGAATACAATAGTGGTGATACATCCTGCGATGGTTCCTAAATATATACACTTACATATACTACTTATATATTTTATATATATCCTTATACCTATGTATTTATGCTTGAATATTATTATTTGAATTGCCACCAACGACAACTCCGATGATTGTTTGTAACCGTACCTATATAAAAACAATTAACGAACTACTAGGTGCACATTGATATATATTATTAATATGTATATCCTAGTATATAGTTCCGTTATATTTGTCATTTAATTTATATACTGAGATCAACAAATTATATCAGGCCGTCAGTGTCAGCAGGTTATGCTACGATGACGTTTGCTTTTTCTTGTCGGTTCGTTTTATTGGTAATGGCGTGTTCGTTAAATTAATCAATTGACGGCGAGTGCGAGTTAATATTTCGCTGCATGTATAATAAAGGCTTCTGTACTAACGCATTTTAAAGGTACGTATTTTTAGTCTGTTGTATTTGTATGCAGTGAAAACAGTTTAAAACAAAATCGCAAAAATTCAAAAGAAATTTCGTTCTGAAAACGATGGTTCCTGGTTCTTGGTAATCCAGGAAAACTCGAACGCACCTATACAATCGAATTATATTCAAAGTAACTATAATAATAATCTGTAATTGTAAATCTTACTAAAACTTTATAAAATCAAGCCAAATTGCTTTCGCTGCAGGTGCAGGCTTTTTTAATCGACGAACACGTCTTGATATATAAAATTCATGTTCATTATTACTTGTATTGTACTAATTTATGTATGGATTAATTAATTACTAAATAAAAATAAAAAAGTCAAGAAAGTCCATCCTAGACAAATTTTATGAGTCCACAGATATATATATATATATATATACTATGTTAACATTTATTAAGAAATACACAATCTGTTATTATTAATTTACAATAGGTGTATGTGATGGTGGTACACCTATATGGCTTGAGTGACGAGATATTAGGAGCTTTCCATTATAGACACTTAAGGACAGGAATTAACTTTTAGTAAAGTTAAAAGGAAGAAGAAAAAAAAGAAATTCAATAAAAATATAAGAGAGGGGAAAATATAATGATTTTAATTTTATAGGTCACAACACCAATTCATTTTAGATCCACAAATATATTGCATTACAAATCTTATATATTCATCTGCAGGTTTCATATTCAAGTTAATGCATGTCTTAACTACTTCAACAAATACCAATAACTTGAATAAAAGTTTTAGTACAATTAAAATTTTTATACACGTATTATCACACATCAGTAAGCCATTCGAATTTTTAAATTTCATATTAGCTCTTGACTTATGTGTTGTAGTATTTTTTTCGTTTTTTCGTTTTTTTCTTCATTAATTTCTACTATATATGTACACGGGTATAATAATTTGTTTAGGGTGAAAAATGTTTAAAATCAAATTTATTTTTCTATTTTTTTTTTAACTCGTTTTCTGCTATTCATACATCTTATGTATTTGTTTACTGTTTTAACTATTATATTATAAAAATTAAGTGAATTTTCTTTAATTTGAAAAAATTAATAAAAACGTACATCGCACAGTGCCGCTCAGCATATTATAATATTGAAACCCTGATTACGCATAATTGATCCTGTTTGTGTATACTGACTAAATGTTAACGATCATAGGCCATTATATGGAAAAAAAAAAGCGAAAAAATAAAAACTAAGTTTACAATATTACAAAATTCAAAATAAAAAAAATATATTATTATAAAAAGTATAAGAGTATAAAAAAATACTCTCAAAATCATAATATTACATTTGTAGGGTTAAGTTATAAGCGTTACCTTTTAAAAAATTCATATTGTCATTAGTATTGTAAGAGAAGTTTAGGTTATAATTATGAATTTAAAAATACATAAAAAATCTATACGGAATGATTGCAATTGTTTTCGGTATGCGGCACACGGTGTGAAAACAAATTTACTCTTCAACGGAAGTAGTTATTTTTCTTGGGCCGCGTCTGTTGATTGAATCTAATGAAATGTCGGTATGTTGAGTCGGCGACTGCAGCGTGGTGGTCATCCACATCCACGCAAAATTAATAAGCCGAGCGTCTATACATGCACACAATACATTTGTTATTACAACGAATTCTTGTAATAAGACTTATGAAACGCGATCCGTTCCTGTAATTATGTATATTGAGCTCTTAAATTTTTTATTTTCGTCGTTTCCGACATTATATAAAAGTCATTTAACTGGTAAAAACAAATTCGAGGGAAACGTGTTGAATTATAACATGTATAATATTAAAAATTAATGCAAGTATATAGATTATAATATTACATTCATCAACGATGCAACGTCATTTGAATTCCAAAGACGGTCGAACAAAATCGGTTAAAGGAATATTATAATGTTTTTTTGTATAAGATTTTGAGGGAATTTTACTCAACATGCAAAAAAAAAAATTGTAAGATTTGCAAGACATAATAGATATAATATGTAATATATAATTCAAGATATAATATGTTTTACGAAGGTTTTGAATTTAAAATATAGTTTAATTGTTTTCATGAATAATGATGATTTGATTATTTTTAAAGATGTTTTATAGGTAGGTAATTTATATGTTACATCAACCTTCGATTACAATCGATTTTGAATAAAATGATTTATTATTTCATTTATTTCGAATTCTATTCAAAATCTAAAATATGTATCTTATCAAAATATTTTTTTATTTGGTTTTTTTTAAATATTTTTTGTTACAGGAAAATAATGTAATAAAATTCAAATTCAAATATTTTTAAATATTTATCATAATTTGAAATTAATAAATTTATAACTGCTGTAAATAGGTATGTAGTTTTAATTTATTGATAAAAAGGATTTTTAATACTTTATTTTTACGTTTTGACTATTCAAGTTCACCTCCTCCGCCCAATTTTAAAATCAAAACTCAGTCTCAAAAATAAAATACTCATCTATAAAACCATTTTAACTCCCATTTGGACATATGGCATACAAATATGGGACAAACTAAACCATCAAATATAAAACCACTTGAAGCCTTTCAGTCAATTCATTTACGATTAATTACTAGTTGTCCATGGTACGTCACTAATTAAAACTTGCATAAATAACCAAATATTCAAACTCCAAAAAATCTTGTTCATAAATTCTTTAACAAATTTCATAAAAAAAATCCACTTATTTCTCAAATATCCTCCCTAACAATTCCTGGAAATCCCACTAAAAAATTAAAAAGAAATTGGCCAAGAGACTTCCTAAACCAGTAAAAAAAAAAAAATAAATAAATTACCATATACATAAAGAAGTAATTATATATATTAACAAATTCAGAGGTGCTACTTCTTAAAAAAAGAACTCATGTAATGTATAGATCTTATAAATTCAAAATTCAAATATTTTACTAATTGAACATATATTTAAATATTTATGTATAGATTGTAAATTTACTATTAAAAAAAAAAAGTAAATTTTTAATTTCAATTTACTGGATAAAATATTCATGTTAAATTTATTTATTATAAAAGTGATTTCCATAAAATAATGTACCTAAAAAAGCATCATTGTAAATCAAATAAAGTGTTTTCAGTAGTTTTCCTTAGTTAAAAATGAATATTATAACACTGCTAAAATACTGTCCCCATTTTTAGTAATTCTTTATAAATATTGGCGATTGAAAGAAGTCCAATTATTGAGGATATACTTTAGAAATATATTGGGCAAATATTAAATTCATTGTGGTTTGCTCTGAACTATTCGAACATAATCATTAAAATTGACTCGATACACGTAAGACAACAATATTAAATTATATTTTTATTCAACGAAATATTGTCAACTGGACTAGATTACTAGTTGGCCCCAATATATAATTCCGACCCGTTCCGGATATTTTAATAATTACGTTTTATTTGTTAGCTATTAATTTTCGAGTAACACGTATAATTTTACAAATTGTTTCGTTCAAACTAATTACTCGTATTGGGTCAACTTATTAAAACCAAAATTACAATATATTTTATCGTGCGCTTCTTTGTCTCTCAATAAATACACAGTCTAACGTGGTATATATGGTATAATGATATAAAATGTGTATTTTTTATCATTAAATCGCTAATCGTTTTATTATTACACATCAGAACGATACTTTTAGGTTCTTATGAATAACCCATTAAATATTGCAAAGAGTCGTTCCATTTTCTTTATCAATAAATTCGATGAAGCATTCATACATTCTACATTCATATCATAATTGTTATATTATTATTTAAAAATTATACTGTTTAAGAACAAAAAGTTCACAAAAAAAACTTAACTATCCACAGAATAATAATACTATTACGTCCTATCAATAAGTCGTGACCTCTTAAGCTCGAAGATTTCTATGTCTAATTGTACACCATATTATATTTAATATTTGCTTACTAAATGCGTGTTTTTTAGATTTGTATCAAATGATAATGTAATGATATCGTTTAAATGTACACGTAATTATCTTATTGAAATAAAAAAATAGTTTTAGCTACGGTATCTTTTGTGACTACACGATTTTGAACAGGAGGATTGCTCTCAATATCACAATTATGGATGGTTTCTAACAGGAAATAAATTCGTACTAGGAGGGGAGTCATTTTTTGATTTCTTTGATTTCTTAACATTTTACTAATTGAATGAGAAAAACAAAAAAAAAAAAAAATTGCAACAAACTTTAATCGAAAATGAGTTTTAAACTTAAAACCGTCTAATATTTTGTCACGCACAATTCTATTGATATATAATACAGAATAATGGCATTTTAGAGACATTTCATAACTTTCGAAATATTTTAACGACATTTGAGTTAGTTATAAACACTTGACATTTTCAATAAAAAGTATAACTTACTTTATTAAAAATATTTAGTCTTATTACTGCCTATATTAAAAATCTTTAGAAATATAAACTGATCCTTTCTATTTCTTTCACTTAGATCCATTTTTTCAAAATTAATGATACCTTGGTTTCAATTCTAAAAGACCTATACAGCAAAATCATTCATCAGTCCCTGTATATTTTTTTGACTGTAAAGTGTCAACCAATTTTTTTTTAGGCTGTTATTTGCAGTTATAAAAATTATAACATAAGTTTTAAACTATTAAACAACAAAAAATATTATTTAATAATAATAATAAAAAGTACCGTATACCTCGTCAATCGTTTACGGTCTACAAAAATTAAATCATTTAGAGTTGGAATATATAAAAAAACATGAACAGCCAACAACTATGAATCAACCAGAATTATTTTTTAATTAAATGTAAATATAATAATAAGTGCAAGTCATTATTGATATTATTATAGTTATATTGCGTACCTATCTCTTATATATGGTTTTATTAATAAAAAATTTTCTTCTTTCGTATTTTCTGAACGATTTTTGACCAATCCAATTTTTCTGTGAAACACGCATTTATATAATATATATTAGCAATTTTCGTACTTATGCTACACATTATAATTAATATACTGTATAATTAGTATAAGTGTATGCTTTATTTTAAATAATTGTTAAAAGTTGTGATAATTAAATTAATATTGTTAAATATTATTAAATAATAAAAAATAAAAATAAATTAGTAAATGGTTAATACTCGTAAATTAAACAAATAGTTTATGTGTGAAAATAAATAAATAAATACATTTTTTTTTTTTAAATTCTATATAATTTATAACTGACTATTAATTTACAAATTGCATTGTATTGATCAGTTATTAATTGATCGAAAGTTCTATCCAGTTTGCTCCAGGCTATGCATTTATTTATTTATTTAAATATTATTAGTCTAGCTTGAGATACAAAATATAATTTACCAACGGCCAAACAGTTTTCAATTCTTGATGAATACACGGTGGTTTGATAAAATCTTAGTTGTTCTAATTTGCAACTCTCTATAGGTATATGTGCTTTGATCATTTGAAAATAAATCGTTTATTTTCATCTAATTTTACTCAGGAATGGTAATCTTCAAAGTCTTAACATTGGTCTGTGTATTTTAATAAATACTATTAAATTAATTTTTTTTTTTCCAATAATAATCTTATTGACTATTGACATTTGGATGATGTAGAAATTGATTTATTTAATAATAATTATTAAGGAATTTATAGATAAACGTTTAAATATCAGAGTCTGATGTAGTGCATGAAAAATTAATTCGTTTTTAGGTTGACTGTTCGGGTAAACCAAAAAAAAACTGTTGAAAATTAATAAGAACCATCAAAACAATCAGAATCATTAGTTTTACTTAGTGTAACGACATAATATAATAAATCAACAGTATAGAGATAAAAAAAAATCGATTTAACTATTGCGTTACACTTTTCTTTCTTTTTTGTAATACTTTTTAAAAATATCATAACAACATGTAATTATACAATATTAATAACAAGTACGTTGAACTTATCATACGTGTGAATTGAAACGTTGGCCTTTTGATGATATAAAATATAAATTTCTGGTTACACAATTAAAATACATAATTAATTTTTTTAATTAATGAGACATTATTGTAATTTTTTTTCAATCTCATAATTTATTCGATCTAATTAGACTTTTATACACATATCTAAATTTATTCGTGTATACCGTCTGCGCACAATACGAGATTTAATAATAATATTACCTATTCATTATATGTATATATCCGTTATATATTAAATTCAAAATTCGATGAGTATTACATGTAGGTATAACCTCGCAGCAGCATTCGTTTTTAATAGTTCTTCGTCATTTTACGACCGTAATAATACTTATTTTTTATACGTATTGTATTAATTATTTAAGTCTCGCTAACAAAAATAATTTTACTTAGGTGAGTTTTATAATACTTGTTTTAACCTATTCAATATAGTATTGTTAATAATTTATGTTTATTTATTTCATATTAATGTATTATTATCCGAAATCATATGTTTACGCGTCAATTTTATCATCAGTCATCATTGTTCTTAGTTATTTTTTTATGTAAAGAGATAGTAATAATATATTTTTATTAAAAGAAAAAAACTCTATCTGCGGTACTAAAGTTTTTCGTTTTTGTGTGATTGCAGGACATTCGACTAAAACTCCTCAAGTCTCTTAAAACATGTCGAAGAATATTAAATAACTGTATAGGCCTAGAGATCAACAACAGCGTTGGACAATCAAAAAAATGGATTGCAGTGAGTGATGTATAATATATTATTTTTCACTTAATACATAATATATTAGTAGTGTTTTATGAAACTAACACGAATAGTTTTCTTATTATGAAAATTATCGTGAAAGTTGAAATTAAAAATACTGTTGATTTCAAAAATATTATAATCAGTTCATGTACATACATATTTACACATAATATACCACGTACTATATTTTAATTGCGATTAAGATAAGTAATTGATTAATATTTTCAGTGTATTCACGCATTATTTTATACTTCTGTGTGAAACATTTTAATTAATTATTGTGTTTTCATCGTTCAGACAGCTATAGTCCGAACAAGAAGAAACCCTTGGAGAAAAGATCGTGCACGGATTGCTTGTGCTTCATCGGTTTCAGCGTGTTCATAGTCTGTTGGATTGTGTTGGCCAACTATGGTACGTATACAATTACCTATATGACTACATCATAACTCAATAAAAATAAATTATCGGATTTTACCGGAATATTATCACAAAATAATGCAACGCGTAATATGTCCGTTTAACAGTAGCCGCATGTAAATATGTAAACACCACAACAACATTATTGTATTCCATATAATATTGTACACATAATTGCCACATAGGTGCAATATATAATGCAATATAATAATTATTGATTATTATTGGCTTGATTTTTCAGCTTATCAGAACTCTGATCAACAAGTACTCGTGAATCCGTCGGATTCTGCTGGTCAGGTATGCGGTTACAACAAGAATGTGACCGACAAACCGTTCCTGTTCTTCTTCGACATTACCGAATGCACATCACTGATGATTTTCGTCCACGGATGTCAAACGCCTCAGGTATTTTTTTCCCCCCCCCCCCCCCCTCCGTAAGTCGGACTACGATTTTCAACGAATATTTATTACTGAGCTTTATATTCTTATCATATTAACTTATGTATAGGAACTTGACCATCCGGTGTTTGTATGTTTGTAGTTTTTTAGACTAGTTCTCTAGTTAAAATGAACAGTGTTTTATAATCACTATATATTGACTGGTAAATAATATAATAACATAATAATATAGTTAATATTTTAATATTAATACGTACATCACCAGGTTTTTTATCGTTAAAATGTATATATATATATATATATAATGTATGTATGTATCTGGAAATGTTATAATAATCATTAATGACAAATTTAAAAGTGAAATTAATTCGGAAAACTGAACGCATAATGTAAAAAATACGAAAAGCGGTTCTGCCGCTGTGAATGTTTTTACCTATATTCAATGACAATAAAAATTCCTATAAGGGGTTAAATGGTAAGCTAAAATTCTCTTTGTCATCAAAGTAATGCATATTCATAGGACGTATAATGTTTAGGAAAAGAACCATCGACCGTTAAATATAGTTTGTATGATTGTATGATAATATAATACAATGTTTTTCGCTTATGTACCAGGTTTGCGTGGACAGGTGTCCGGACGCGGACTGGTCCGTGAAAGAAGTGTTAGATGGCAAACAGTCGCAGATCGACTGGCCAGCCGTCCAGAAATCGCTTATATGCGTCTCGCCCGATCTCAACAAATTAGTCAACTCAGTGGAAAAGCTGAAAAACTTTACTTCGTCTAACCTGTGTACCAAATACTATATCAAGAGCACATCGCGTAAGTATACATCATATAACTGTCACATATAATACTACTTGACATGTTTCCGTTGATTTGATTGTAACTGCGGTTTCAGTGTTGAATTACTGTGTTCCTACGCTCAGTGACACCGAAAGTTTGAAGGCCTTCATGAAGACCAACAATATCGTACTGAGCAACGTGATCGACGGCACCACTATGGTCGAGTGGTTGAAAGATTCGAAAGAAGTAATATTTTTGATATTGAAATCGAAACCGTTGATAAGAACTCGACACTATTGCGAAACGCATATTATTGTTGAACAGAAATACTCTTTTTACCGTGTAACATGTTCTCCGTCAATCCCAAAACAATTTATTAATCAATGTGAAAATCACCTGTTGAGACGTTTGGTCTTTCTCTAACTTATCTCAGATAAGATGTTATTTTGTTCAGCTCAGCAAAGAGTAGAGATCTGTAGTTAAGATATTTTGATAACTTTGTGTGATATTTTAGATATAAATTTCACTTGTTCTGAAGATATGGTTGTATATAATAATCAACAACATGTACAAAATGTCGAAATGTCAACTGGTAATAGTGTGTAATATTAGTGTTATGAGATTTGCTCTTGTTCAGTTCGTTAACAATTGCAATTGTACACATGTGCATGAATTTACATACACGCAGGATCGTCTGAGTTTAGCATAACATTATAGTGACCACAATAATTAAGTACAGTCGGGTCGCGATAACTTGAAAAACTTGACAACTCGATTTTTATTTTATTCCCCAAGAGATTCTCATAACACTCAATGTATTATAAGTCTTGTTAACTCGAATATAAAATTATAATGAATAGCTATACGAAGCATATTATATATATATCTGGGTATCTGGATATTTCGTAATATTTTGTTTTATCTACTTTAAGATAAAATGAGTCGATAGAAACTGATTATTAGCGCATGCACAATAACAGTAAGTATGTACATACAATGTATGGTTAGTATGTGTCTATCAGTCGTGTCTATTGTGCGTATTTTCGTATGTTTTTAAACATGTCTCAAAAACGAAAATTAAATCATTTAACTATAGCTGAAAGCCTTTGATCGGATTTAGCACGACGGACTAATGTACAAACTTAAAAAGTTCTTACCCGCCCCTCTTTTCCTCTTGATAAAATCATATCTGTCAAATCGTTTCTTTACTGTTCGCTTAAACAACACCTACTCAATCCGTTATACTATTAGAGCTGGAGTCCCACAAGGAAGCGACATCGCTACATTCCTTAACTCGATTTTCACTCATGACATACCCAAGACATTTTATACATCTTTAGGCACATACGCTGATGACACGCTAATAACTGCCTCCCACGAAAGCCACGTCACAGCCAGTGAAATGATTCAAAACCATTTAAATATGATCAGCTTGTGGGCAAACAGATGGAAAATCAAAATAAACGAAACTAAATCTGTTCAAGTAACTTTTTCACTACGTAATCTCGATTCTCCACCTGTCACGTTAAACAATATAACAATTCCTAAGGCAAACGAAGTCAAATACCTTGGGCTAACTCTCGACAAACGCTTAACCTGGAGCCCACACATCAAACTTAAACGCAAAACTGTTAACTCTAGACTTCATATCCTTAGACCACTCTTAAAATCCAAACTTTCCCTTTCCAATAAACTTACTATATACAAATCAATAATTCGACCAGCTTGGACATATGGTATACAGTTATGGGCTCTGCAAAGCCCTCTAACACCAACACGCTTCAAGCTTTTCAATCTATCTGCCTACGATTAATAACATCCTCTCCTTGGTATTCCACAAACAATAATCTTCACAAAGACCTAAAAACTCCTACACTTAATCAATTAGCAAAAGCACATTACTCTAAATTTCACTCCAACTTAAACTCTCACAGTAATCCATTAATAAAGCAACTTTCTTCCACCTCACTTCTTGGCAATGTACGTAGAAGACTCAAAAGACAGTGGCCTAGAGACCTACTAAAATAAAAAAAAAAAAAAACCACGACATCAAAATGTTCTCGGTCGGGTGGTGCTGCTGAGTGCCTGCCCTTAAATGTTAAATTCTGTTATTTTACATTATATTAACTATCAAATTTACCCATTGTACATAACGTTGTATAGATTGTAAATTACTTAAATATATAAAAAAAAAAAAAAAAAAACTATAGCTGACAAAGTGCATGTGATACAATTAATACCCAAAAATTAATTACAAATTATTTTTCTACTGTGTCTAATAAATAATACATAATATGTACATATACTTATAATACCATTTTATCTATTTTAGTTTTTGTATAACATTTATTTACATATATTTGTCATAAATTTTTATAATTTTTATATTTTATTATATTTCATTACATAACTCGAAGTTTTGATTTAATTTTGATAAATTCGAGTTAGGTATTTCGAATAATACGTATCTCGAAGTGTATTTTTATCCCCCTTCAACTTCGAGTTATCGCGACTCGACTGTATTTTTATTTATGTTTTTGTAAATTTATAGAACAGCAAACTGATAGCCGACGATCTGATCAATAATTACCGGTACATTATCGGTGGTCTGCTCATCGCCATACTGTTCAGTCTCACCTATATTCTTCTATTGAGATGGTTCAGCTGGATAATGATCTGGCTGTCGTTGCTGGCTATCGTGGGTTTGTTGGGTTTCGGTACGTTCTGTTTTCGTTACATATTATATTGAAACTAGAGCTTAGAACTAAATACCTCATAAAACCCAAAAAAACTCCTTAAAAAAATGTTTTAATTCCCCTAGAAACGTAGTAAACTAAAATTCAATAGCGCTTGTACTCCATTTATTGTATCTTGTGGACAAATATTTCCGATTCTTGAAATTTAATTTTTCACAAATAATATAATATTTAATGGTATATTAAACGAAACATCGATTTATTTCTTAATGTTTAATCAACAATAAAAGCCATTTCCTAAAAATAAAGAGTCAAATAAGTATAAAAAATATTGCATGTTAATTTATATTATGTAAACGATTAAAAAAGATGTTTGATAGAATAATGACCGGTTGGAATAATAACGTCAATAACAATTTCTATAAATATGCAAAATCGTTTTTTAATTGGTGAGAAAAAAAAAAGTTTAAAATATAGTACGATGATTACGAATGAAATAAACACATTATAATAATTACTAAAAACTTAACATTTTACATGCGTATAACTCAAGACAAATGTTTGTATCTATTGCGGATGTAGTTGCGACAAATATATGCGATATATTTGCATTGAGATATTACGTTGGTGAAAGTATTATTTATCCGTCGACAACTATGTACAACATCAGTGATGGAAAATCATTGAGTGAAGCGCAGTACGTTTTTATCGGATGATGTTTAGAACCAGACCCTGCTCAAACGTTTACTTAAGTTAACTTAAGTTTCGCCACCCCTTGCGTGTAAATACTACATCAAATATTATTTTTACATAAACAATACTAAAATAGACTTAATACTGAGTTCATTATACTTATTTATGTAAAGTTAACAATTTATTAGATTAATACGTTTGTAGACAATTAAACCACTACTTATTTAAATAATTCAAAACAGCTTTTTGAGTTTTATTTTTTACTGCACACAATTTGATATGAGTAAGTACTAGGAAATGTAATATATTTTAAAAAATTATCCATATAAAAATGTTAAATGCTGCTCTAGGTGCGGGCTTATATTGCCTATCCCTTGAACCATGCCTGTTAAGAACACAGTGTTCGCGGGGACGGTACATACTGATCACCCGGGTCGAAGAATTTAATTTTAATTTTCGATGATTACTATTGATTGATGATTATTGATGATAGACCTTTGTCCCGTTGACCGGTTTAATCGACGTACGATTTGATCATGTGCTGCAGGTAGTTACGAGTCGTACACGAGGTACGTCTCGTTCGACAGCGACGCGGATTCATCGACGACGGGCGGTGAGGATGAGATTCCGACGGACCTTTTGACCGGCGGCCGGCAAAGCTGGACCAACTACGTGAACGAGAAACTGAACACAAAGTCCACCTGGTTGGTGTTTACGGTCGTGTCGTCCATTGCATTCGTCGTGTTGCTTTTGATAATCGTGTTCCTGCGCAAGCGCATACGGCTGTCCATAGCGCTCATCGTCGAGGGAAGTCGGTGAGACCTTGCTGCGACATTTTCATTATCCGCCACCCCTCGCCCGACCGTAATAACTTGAGTGACCGGTGAAACATTAACCGAGTATCTTGGTTTTTTTCTTCACGTAAATTCGTATTTATATTTTTTTTTCACATTTTCCGATGTCGTCTACATTTTCATGCGATAACTCCCGTCCGCTACACGAGCTAATAACGTATAAATTAAGATGCCCGGTATTAAGAAAAACGTTACACATACGCGTGTATAGTTAGTTATACGTGTGAAGAACTCGAGTATGTTTTCAAACTGTTCACGCGCCCAATATACATTTAATTATTCGGTTTTTCGTGTCTCCCGAAAAGTATGTCGTATGCCCGGTGTTATTGTGCATTGGACATTTCATCGTTGTTACCGCGAGATACGCTTCAGCGATATAATAACCGTTCACCGAATATTACGATCGTGTTGTTATTTTCCCAGAGCCATTCTCGAGATCAAAACGTCGCTGGTGTTCCCGTTGTTCCAGTGGGTGCTGTACCTGGCGGTGCTCATGTGGTTTTTCGGCGTCGCTATTTATCTGTCGTCAATGAAGTTGTACGTGTTCAAAGTCAAAGGTCTCGTCAACGACCTCGATTGCGTTTGCAACAACAGTTACTACAAGGTGAATGTGTTATAATATTAGGCGCTGTGACGTATGCAGGGTAGGGGATGATGGGGGATATATCCCCCATGGGTTTTTTTTTTGTGACCACGGCGACTAGTGAAAGCTCTTTTTCTAACCTTAAACTTTAAAAAAGTATTTAAAAAATACGACGGGGAAGTCACAGTTAAAAAGATTGGCGTTAATGAACATACATCGAGACATTCCATTATCTATAGAACAAAAATAATTCATGAATTTAGTGTAAAAGCCAGAAAGATGAATTTCCACCTTGATGAAATTTTTTTTTTTTTGTATAATAATAAAGAATAAAGATTGAAAATAAAACATTTTTATGTATAACATTCCCCTTCCCTCCCCAATACCAAATTCCTGCGCACACCACTGATTAGGCGTTTTCTGTTCGTATGACTATCCGTTGCAAACTATGGATACACTGATGGAAGGATAAACGCTCTTTTCTTCCAAAAGTATTATTCAATTTTGTATCAATTTTATCCTCTTGAATGTTTCGAATTCAATAATCTATAAGAATCTGTAGTAATTAAGAACATAATACTGGATTTTTAGTTTGTAATAAAAGGGAAAAATATAAATACTTTTTTGGCGACAGAGAAGTTCTTTTTGCACATCTACAACGTTGAAATAATATAACGATTTTTTTTTTTTTACAATTATTATTTATTTCTTATGAAAAGTTCTAGGTCTCATCGGGTAAAACCTATAATTCATACAATAATACAATATTTTATATAATAATTTAATTTGCATAATCTGAAGACAATTAAAACAAAAATATTGGTAAACTTAATGTAAATCAAATAATAATTTCTCTCGCTAATGTAACATATACTATTTTATGTTATTATTATAGCTTTAGAAATCTATGAAACATAAACCTAATCAATGTGTTATACAGACATACTAGTTATTAAAATTCCAAAAAATGTAACATTTTTCGACAACTTGAAATTTTTACTATATTATTACATTCCATACAGGACGGCGACTGGTGTACCGAGTCGAAATGGGAACGGTACTGCATGAACAATAAGACAAAGTCCATGTGCAAGGTGGCCAAGTGTGCGTTCGACCACAGGATGTCGCAGGATTTCATCACAGGGCTTCAGCTGTTTAACGTTTTTGGCATGTTCTGGCTAATGAACTTCGTGTCGGCCTTCTCTCAGATGGTACTGGCTATCACGTTCGCCTCGTGGTACTGGACGTTCCAAAAAAAGGACGTGCCGTTCTTCTCGCTCACAAAATCTGTCTACAAAACACTTAGGTATGTACCCACGTAAATTATCATAGTTTCATCCCGATGAAACGATGCTACTGCGCGATGGTATGTAGTTAAGACGATTGAGAATTTACTGTGTATAAAAAAAAAAAAAATATAACATAATTCAGATTGGAAATTATTTGAACGTTGGTATATATAATTATGAAAGTTTAGTGTTTCACAGATGTCAAAATTTATAAATATGGTGAAAAGAGAAAAAAATCAAACAATGTTTGTTTATTTATGTTTACTGATACTATAAAAAAAAACATAAATTTTCCGATGTATCTTTTGCACGATCCATGTTTTCAAATAAGTTACTTATCTAACCTATCATCACATAATAAGGCAAAAGGTCGAATTTTCGAAGATGAATTCCGTTCTCCCGTTTCCCACTAATTTAATTTTTTTTTTCACCTTTTTATCAATCATAGCGTTCCTTATATTAATATTACTCCCTCAATATCAAGCGTTTCTGTCCTGTCCACGGGATCTACCGATTGTTACTATTGATTGTTCTCACGAAAACAACGTGTCACAGTTTTCCACTTCATTACTTACTTATAACTTTTGACGTATTACAATGAAAATATTTCGGTCTTGATCCGTATCGAACGCGTACCATAAAATACGTAACGCGTAAATCTCGTACTCTCACCAGTCGTTAACTTCCATAACAAATGGCGTCGAAATCTAGCCACCTAGTGCTAGTAGGGACGTTTGTTAGGTACATCATGACGAGTGGGAACATTCTGAAGAAACGTGGAAACGTATTAGATTTTCGTTCATTTCGACGATTCACAAATAATTTGTCGTCTCACCTGGGGGTATGGATTGCCTCTTCTAATCGTCCGTAAATCGTGTTGAACACCATCACGAACCGGCATGAACCTGGGCTTGTGATTACAACAACCTGTAGGCAGCGCGATGGCGACCGACGATACGATGCTGTTAAGTAGATTTTAATAATCGTGCGATACCCGTTCGCCGCAGGTATCACTTGGGGACGGTGGCTTACGGGTCGCTGATCATCGCCATCTGCAACTTCGTGCGCGCGATACTCGAGTGGGCGGAGACCAAGCTGAAGAAGTACGACAATGCGTTCACCCGGGCCGTGTTCACGTGCATGCGGTGCTTTTTTTGGCTGCTGAACAAGTTCCTACGGTTCGTCAATCGTAACGCGTACATCATGTGCGCCATGTACGGAAAGAACTTTTGCACGTCAGCCAAACAAGCGTTCGATCTGTTGCTGAGGAACGTGCTGCGCGTCGTGGTCGTGGACAAGGTAATCAAAATAATAACTGCCGGATTTAGGTTCAGATGATTATCGCAGGGATGACGAGAATAGAGAATAAAATAATATTACAATATTGCGACATTATTGGTTGTACAATAATAGCATTCGGTCGCCGTACTGTACACAACTTTAAAGACAGTAGCTGTGCTAAGAGAAATGCTTAGGAATTTCGAATGAATAAGGGAGGGGTTGAAATATTTATATATATAGGAATCGATATAAAAATGAGAAAACTTTTATAAAATATAAATAAATAATGTAAATTTTTTTTATCACAAGATATTTGTTAAATTTTGCTTATAAATTATAATTAGGGCTGTGAACTTGTAGGAATGTGTATTTTTTTTAAGCTGATTGTGAAACGCAAATTTTCAAGTACATAATTTGAATTGTATAACAACAAATTAATTTACAAACCTTTTAATTGTAAATAATTTCTTTGCCTTTTTAGTTAATTTTCTGGTAGTTTTAATAATATTTCGTTAATCACAATCTTTAAACACATATTTTTTTATCTTACACAGGCTGTATACGTTAAATTCAGGGCTTTGCACCCGAATTAACCCGAACCCGTAACACCCCTAAAAACCCTAAAAAAATCAAACACTCAAAACCCATATAACCCGAATGATTTTTTTTTTTTAAACATCCGAATTAACCAAAACCTGAATAAAATATTGGTTTTAACCCGAAACCTGAATAATTTTTTATTTTACACTCTTTATGTGACATATCATTTTGTATGTATTTTTTGTGGTTATTTCAATTTTTCATTAGTTGTTTAATAGTAAAATTATTATTCATAGGAATAATTTCACAAATAATGTATAAAATTGTTAATTAATCTAAATTTATCTAAATAAAGACAATAGCAATATATCATATTGATAGGTGTGCATGAATGGTATGGTATGATGAATGTTCAAGTGTAAACAACTGGTATACTATTTTTAAAATTATTCCAAGCGGATACGTCGTATTATTATAATTTAATAGGTAATAGGTCTTCTACAAATCACCGAGTCGTTATTTATTGCAATACTGTAAGTCTGAAATAGAATTGATGTCTCGCGTACGATTACCTAAATTGTTGTTCGCGTTATTCGTATTTGTTCAGTGCATGGCGTGTAGTACATATGTCTATGGCGTGAATTGTCGATTTTAGTTGGTGTAATAATTTCATCGTAACATTCATAAGTACAAATTATTATTATTTTTGTGTTACGCTATATTCTAGCTAGTGCGTTTTTAGTATGAGTACGTACCACAAACCATTAGCAGAAATTTGGTGAAATTTGTAGGGGGGAGGACTGAGAAGTATTTGCTTATTACACCTATAGAGACCACTGTGTGTAATTATTTATTTCAACTAGGCACTTTATGAACTTTGACAATTTGACATTTTTAACCAACAATTTAAACAAAAAATAATTAGGTGCCTTATCTTAAACATTTTTGAAGTAGGTATTCTAAACAGAAATTATTAATTAATTAAATTAAACAATCTATACGGGTATTATTACATATTATTAATATTACATTAATTGCGATCGTTCCAAGTCATGACTCATGACAAGAAATTAGTAAAATTTTAAGAATTTGATTTAATTTTTATCACAGAATATATTTTTTTAATTCGATTATTAAAAATGCATATTACAATTATAATAATTATTGTATTTTAGTTTCTTAACAGTTTTTAGAGCTAGGGGGGCTAAGACCTGCACTTTATATTTCTGGGAGGGGGGGCTTAGTTCCCGCAAGACCCCCCCCCCGATATCCACCTATGCCACAAACACAAACGCAGAATACAAAATAGTTTGTTTTTTGACGCATACGATATGCCCGCATTAACTAGGAGTAGGATATTGTGTTAGTGTTTTAATTTTAATAGATATTATAATTTATAAGCTTTATACACGTATAAAATAACCTCCTCTTCCCCGAAAGTAAATCGTAGTTACACCATTGCTTGAAATCAACATAATGATAGTTTGGTCTACCAAACTGTTACACAGTTGTATAAGAAACTGATATTTTATTACATAGGCAGGTAAAAGAAAATATAAATATTTCATTAGTGGAGGGGGGCTCAGCCACTCCACCGCACTCCACCAATGAAAAATAATATTTTTCCTTGACTACTTAACACCCGTATTAACCAATATTAACCCGAATAATAACGGTTATTAACACTCAAATGTTTGTTTAAATGTTGTATTGTGGTGTTTGAACACCCGAATATATTCAACACCCAAAACCCGAAACCCGTAAATATTATTCGGGTGCAAAGTCTTGATTAAATTTATGAGTATATTTTATGAATCTTATGAAAAAATACGGGAATTCATGCAACATGCACAATTTCTAAAATACTCAAAGGAACTAAAATATTCAGAACGAACCTTACAGATTACCTCAGCTTCGATAACATAGCTTTTATTTGATATGGTTCATATCATCTTCTGTAGATACTGAAGGAAGTTTTTAGCGTATAAAAATTTTTTAACGAATAATCGACAGCCATTTTTATTTAACAACATCAAACGAGCACTTGTTGTCCAATGTGATAGTAAAGACGAATAAAATACTCACTTATAAATATGTTTAAATTTATTTTATTTTTTTAACGAAATTCGTAAAAAAAAAATTTTAAAAATCAGATGAGTGGAATTATTACAGAATCAATAAATTTACAAAACAAAATTCAAATTCAATAAATATTTTATAATTTTTTTCAGAAACTTTTTTTAATTATATCAATATAAATATTGAATTAAAAACCATTTAAAGTGCATTTTATTCTAAATTTTTTGGAATTTTAAGCGAATTTCCGACATTTTAAATGCATATTTCATTTAATTTTTTTGATAGATTTTAACTTCATTAATTCATAGCATTGATTAAAATACTATACATAAATCAAAGTACAAAATCAAGTTAACTAAGCTTTTTTTAGAGCCATTTTCAAAGGAAAATTATTTTATAAATTATAAGGTCTCTTAGCTAATCAGAAGAGATATGTTATCTTTACAATCTTTAAAATCAAATGATAGTTATATGGGCATATTAACTCCGCCAAAAGTACTTTTTTTTACTGTAAGCTCCGTCAGAAAAAAAAACAGATAAAATTGAGTTCATGTAAATTCCGCCACTGGAAAAAATTAGGTAAAATTGAATTTATGTAAACTCTTCCAATGAAGAAAATCAAGTAGTATAAAATTAATGTGATATATTATTTAAAAAAAATAAATGTGGATTGTCGCATTTATATGGATGGGTTTGAACCCCCTTGAACATGCCTTTGATTATGCCGTTGCCCGCATATCACGACGAAATACCTCGGTAGAGTATTACGTTCAATTGTGCACATTAATGCAGAGCGGTAAACAAATACAAATGAAATTCGTCACAAAATAATGTTGAACTAAAATGCACATATTTAGGCATTACGTGTATTTTATCGGTTGACAGCGGACTAGTGCACCTTTGTGTTCATTAATTTATTTGGTCTACATATCCATCCGTCTTGATTATATTTTTCGGGAAATATTTTTTTCTAACTCGTTCGTGAACCAAAATATACGCCTACTAGTTACCTCCTGTTAGTCTTATTCGTGGGTCCTGCACGTTCGTGAATATTATTCGGTGCTCCATACCATACAGGTATAGTCGACCGAGTTAATGTATAGCTAAACCATACCACCGAAAAGGATAATCGAGTGAATATAGTAACCGAATTCATATTGACTATAACTTTTTAGGGGGGCGAGTCACAACATTCGTACCGTTGTACAAAATGTATTGTACGCGACACGAACAATAAATGTACATTTTCCTCTTCGACGTATTGCCACGTAATTGCACATCGTACATTGCAACTATTATTCTCAACCGTAATTCCTTTAACTCGAGTTACGAGTATGAGTTATGACTGCTGTACACACATCAGGTCAAGGCCGTATCTAGGGCGTCCAGGGTGTCTGGACCCCATCTGAAATTTCTTTAATATTTTACGAATGTTTAAAATAATTATTTATTTTTTATACCAACATAAATATTTTCAGTCAAAAATGACTTAAGCTCCAATTAACCATTAATTGCTTTTAGTTTTATATTATATGAAAATATGATATTAACTTTAATAAAAGAAGATTAAATATTTTTCTGTCTTATTTTTAACCAAATATCAAAAGTTAAAATCTAAATTCAATAAAATTACAATTTACAAGTTTTGGATCCCTCCCGAAAAAAATTTCTAGATACGGCCTTGCACCGGGTACACGAATAAGCTATCTACGTGACCCTGGACGTAGAGGGATGATAGAGCTGGACGTAGAACAAAGGCGCGGCAAAAATATCGACGGGGGTAAGTAAAGTACCGCAATAACGGTCGTTTATTATTCGTGTGCGCAGGTGACGGACTTCATATTTTTCGTCGGAAAGATCATCATTACCGGTGCCACCATAACAGCGTTCTATTTCGAGTTCTACGAACCATTGGAGCCGGTCAAGCAGTTCGCGTTCGTCGATAAGCCGCCCGTCCTCAACTACAAGTGGCTGCCCATGATCGTTGTCGCGGTCGGCTCTTGGGTGATATCGTCCACGTTCTTCCACGTGTACTCGATCGCCGTCGACACGTTGTTCCTGTGCTTTTGTAAGTACACGTTATTCGCAGCATGAACACGTTCATGTTGTATTAAGACAAGCCAGTGGCGCACGCAAGAGGGGGGGGTTAAGGGGTTGTAACCCCCCGACATTTTCTCCGATGTCTAGGTTAAAATTTACAAATTTTAAAAGTTTGAAGTATGAAGAAATAGTATTGAATACCTAGTAGTAACATTGATTATAGAATAGTCTATTCAATATCAATACTATTATTTAAGTCAAAATATATTAAGGATTTGCATAATTTTGTTAATCGTAAAATGTGTTATATTTTTACCTTGACCCTCCCCCCTGAAAAAAAATCCTGAGTGCGCCACTGAGACAAGCTGCCCCTTTCTCCGGGGCAAAAGGCGAGGAAAAAGGAGGACGGTGTGATGTAACGATTTCGGAACTTTCTTTGACATTATTCGCGCCTAGGATGGTGGATCTTCTTCGATACCACAACTACAGGCTACATAAGAAGGGGTGGTACATGACGGATGCACGCACTGCACAATTGTGAAAAAAAAACTGTATTTATTAATCACGTCCTTGTACATTTATTGCAGTGGAGGACTCCGAACGTAATGATGGCTCGTCAGACCGGCCGTATTTCATGTCGCAAAGGCTCATGAACATATTGGGAACGAGGAACGTACAATCGTTGTCGTTGCATTAAACCTACACAAAAAAATACAACGACGAACAGTTCACCGCAGTCCTATGTCCAGCATATTATTCGTCACGCGCATGTGATGCATGACAAATCCCTATCTTTTGACGATGATGCCAATGTGTTCATAAAAATTACAAAAATATTCACCCACATACCTATTTTAAATTTTTTTTTCTTTTTTTTTTACTTTATTATTTTTAGATGTGAGTATTGTTCGTGTACACGAGCCTATATATTATTTACATACCTTATTATATTTTGTACAAGTCGTTTTGTGATAAACTACCTGTGAACAATATTATATTATTATATTATAAAATTAATACGATGAGCTTAATATTTATATACGCTAGATAAAAAAAACAATGTTTTAAGGCTGTTTTGTATTATAATAAAATAATTATATTATTACAATATACTATATTACTATATAAACATGTTTGAAGTTTTAAAAAAAAAAAAAAAAAATTTAATCAAGTAAATAAATTTACCTATTTAACATTAAAATAATAGTTAATGACTATATTTATTAATATCATAGACCAATATACACAGTGGCGTAAACTGGGTGGTGCAATGTGACACTTGCAGCACCACATCTGAAATGTGGTTGTGCAAAGATATTTTTGCACCATCACAAAATCATTGAAATTGGTATACCTATAATACTATTTTCAAGAGCCAAGGAAATCAGCATACTAAAAAAAAATTTGATCGTTTTTTTTATTAATATTATAATAATAAAGGTTTTAATGCTAAAATAATTCAAAAGTTATTTGTTATTTAAAGAAATATATGGGAAAATATGTATTTCTGGGGAAAAATTTTACCTAGGAAATTGGAAAATTGGTGTGTTGGAAATTATAAATTGAGATGTCTCTGCACCAGTGGCGCCGAACACTTAATTTTATGGGACAGTTCGCCCCTTTATTTTACTATGGTGGTGGGTTGGGTGGATAAATTTACACTCTAGTTAGTAAACCTTAAGAAAGAACAAATTAAATGATAGTCGATCTGTAGATGGTAGAATACTATTATGCGATAAAACAATTCGCTTATCAATGCATGTCTTTTTACCATAACAAGTAGGTATACAAACGTACATTGATATTTATATCTATTTCACACACATAATGAAGCTAAACGCCTCTTGGTTCTCAATGTTTAAAAGTGATTATACAGCATGCAAATTCATCCTTTAAACATTTTAAGATAGTTACTTACATTACCAATTGCCCCGTGAAACATTTTTAAAACATCTTTTTTCAAATTATAGTTGTTTAAAAAATGAAATAAACTGTTTTTTATTTTAAATTTTTTTAATTTTAATAACGTATTTAATATTTAAATAATTAAACCTATATTTATATACGCTTCAAATTGATATTAAATATTTTTTTCTAAAACCACTATGAATTAGGTAAGCAATAAGTACCTAAGATAAATAGGCAATGATTAATACCTTATTTATAATTATAATTTTCAGTCTGTATGATTATTGATTTATAATAAAATATGAGGCATTTTACTCGATCATAATTTATATTATTATTATTATGTGCTGTTTTAAGCGGCACATTTAACAATAAATACAATCGTATTCTAAAATAGACTTAATACTTAATAATTAATGTAGTACGGGCTGTCGGTTATAAATCCTTACCCCGCCCCCCCTGGATACGCCACTGCTGAATAGTACCTACCTAATAGATGAAAATGGAGTGATAAATCGTGAACGAAGTGAGCGACTTTATGATGATTAAATTTACAATATAATCATTCAATCATGTAACCTGTCATTATTTTGCTCTAACTTTTTGGGTGGTGGTATTAACAAATTTTTATACTTTGCGCCACCAAATGAAATACAAGACGACGTCACTGTTCTGCACCACCAGAAATTGGATCCAACTACTAACTAATCTAGTCAAAATAGATATTAAACTATAGAATAATAATAATTATTATTATAATAATTATTCAAATATTATTATGTATAATTAATCGCATGTTATGAACTATTTTTATATTATACCTATACATGTTCGCATGGTATCTACCTATACTACCAGCTACGTATACCTATACAATTGACCTATATTTAAGTTATATAAATCTAAGTGTAGAAATCTATCTACTACACCACTACTAGACTGTTCGCGCCCGCCAAATATATGAGCGTCGGGCATCAAAATTCGAACATGTTTGATTTGTGACGCGCTGCGCCACTGACGCTTGAAGATGACTCTCGAAGTCAATGAACGCATTCCGATTTAAATTATAAGGGCTTAAAATTTTTGCGCGACGCAACGCTCGACGTTCTCCAATGTACTTAGTCCAATGCCTTAGACCCTTAATGAAAATAACTTTTTTAATTCAAGTGATTTTTTTTTTAACTTTGTTTTTGGTAAATTTTATGATGATGAGTGTTTGTATTAGTGCTCTTGATACCCGGGTTTTACAGGTATTACCCGATTTACAAAATTTCGGATACCCATTATGGTTTGTATACTCATTACTAGAGCTGGGATTTGTATGTAAATATATATTTTTTCTAAAACATGATAAATTTCGTTATTTTTTTTTCGTTGCACAGAGAAAGAACTGCAATAAATAGATATTATTTTATACAACTTTTTACAATTTATTGTTTACTTTAACATTATAGTAAATTAGTAACTATAGGAATATAAAAGCAGCATAATTAACAACATTTTTCAAACATCTATTAATATAATTATTCAATTATTATAATTTTTGTATAGTTGTATATTTTAAGTTCAAAGTGTAACAATGAAACTATGAATATTTTACACGTCATCAATAATATCACAATTTTCTCATTTTTTTTTTTTTTTTTTGGCCCTGGAGGCGAGTTTGAACACCTTCTCTACCCTTCCCCCTATGAATGCCACTGAATATGAATACTTGTTATCAGGGTTCGGAAGTTCTAGCAAATGCATATTTTTTGGGTATTACCCAGATAACCGGGTACTCGGGTACACATCAAATCAAAAGCACTAATTTGCATAAGGATGTCATTCGTTTAAGAATATATATATTTATGGATCAATGAAAAAAAGTAAATTCTTTTTTATGTATTTATTTTAATATATTTGATGATAACATTATAATTTAAATGCTCTAAGAAACAAGAAAAATGCCTTAAAAAAATTATTTAATGCACTCATAACAAATTTTTCAAAAATGCACTAAAAATTATTTATTAGATTAAAAGAATTTGTTTTATTACATAAATTCTTATTTTTCTTAATTATTTATATAATTTTATAATTAAACTTCGCATAAATTATTTTTATCTTGTAAATTATCGCCAAAACATGAATATACAATTTAAAAAGTATTCGTTAAAATTTTACCTTGTTTCATATTAATTTTATATATGAATAAAATAGTTTTAACAAAATATTTATTAAATGTAATCTATTTATTTATAAAAAGGACTTAAAATTTTTAAAATACACTAGAAATACCAAAAAAAAAGTTCTAAAAAGTAAGTTATGAAAATGCAAAATAAAAGTTACATTTTTCAATTCCTTGACATATGAATTGAGCATAGTGATCGAAAAAAGATGCTTTCGGATATTCAGAAAACAATTGAATCTGCATTCAAAACCGTTCCTCCTTAACTATAAATTGTTTTTTATTAAATTTAATAAATAGAACTATTTCAAGGATTTATGGAAGCAATAGAAATTGGAAAAATGAATAAATAAAAAAAATTATTGTTGAACTTAAAGTATAAGTTGTATTTTTCTTCAAATGTCCATACAAATAAAACAGTTTACTTAAGCAACCAAAGCGGAAGCAGTGCTGGACTCATACTTCCAGTTGGGGGCAATCTTTGACTTACGTTTGTAGTACCTTGCCAAACGGTGGATACGTGATTCAACCAAAATCAATCGGAATTTAGAATCTCTGTCTTTCCTAAAGAGAGCAATACAAAATATTACATTAATATTTAATCATAAGAATGAATTGTTTAAAATCTAAAATTATTACCTGTTTCTTTCCAAATGTTTTCTGATTGCAACTGCTTTCTTGATCAAATGGTATAAGTCTTCAGGGAGACCTGGAGCCAAACCCATGGCTTTCATGATTCTAAGAATTTTATTTCCAGTAACAAATCTGACTTGAGCAACACCATGGGAATCTCGTAAGATAACACCTAAATGAAAAATGAATTGAATGTTGAATATGTTCAAAAGATAATGAAAAAGTATTACATTTATGGTTAATATTACAATAGCTCTCAGACAAATGCCTCGACAAGTCTGCATAAAAAGCTTAATAAAACTGAAAACCAGTTAAATAAAGTTATCAGAAAATATAAGTATAGAATCATCATAGAGCAGTATTTTTATTTTTAATACATTTCATATTAGAAATACATTACATTTACCAACCAATAATTGTCTATTTATCATACAAACAAATGTACATTAAAAAACTAATACAAACTGATTGTGAATTTTAGGTTTAAATTTAAATTATATACAACCTAAAACAAAATAAATAAACAAGTAAAATATTAGACCGATTTGATTCATTTTGTGATGTTCAACTTGCATAAAACAAATAAATGTCAAAAAATAATATAAATTATAGCTCTCAGACAAATGCCTCGATAAGTCTGCATAGTAAACTTAATAAACTGAAAACCAGTAAATAAAGTGTTCAGAAAATATGTATATAGAATCATCATAGAGCGGTATTTTTAAATTACATTATACAATTTACTTTAAATACATTTTATAATAGGTATTTGTTTTTAATATATATCACATAAAAACATAGTTACATAACAATTTATTATCTATTTACCATACAAGACACATTGAAAAATTATTACAAAGTATGAATTTTATGTTTATATTGAAATTATATGTATCCTAAAGCAAAAAATAGAAAAAAGTAAAAAATTATACCACTTTGATACATTTCTTATAATGAATAACTTGTAAAAATATTTAAAGAGTGATGGTTTTCATTAGTTTTGGATGGACATTATAATATGAACTATAAAATTAAAAAATAAATTAACAAAATTACCAGGTCAGTATATTATTATGGAACAACCTCTTTCACTCATTCAAAGAAATTAATTGCATTATTTAACAATATTCTAATAGCTGATAGTTTACGACCAAAAAAAAAAAAAAAAAATGTTGGAGTTATTCTCTGTACCTGTTTATCAAGTATCTAAAGCATAGCACAAGAATTTTTAATTAATTTTAAATTTTTATTAATATAATTATGAACAATTTTTGTACATTATAATTTTATCCACATAATTCACACTAAAATCAACAGACATTTAACTGGTATGGTTAATTATTTTTATCATTTTAAAAACAAAATTAAAAAAATTAAAAATTATCCTCATGTAGACTTATTGATGACATCAAAAAAATTGTTCAATATATTGATCAGCATATAGGAAATAGATGCCTAAATTATAATAAATTATTGATGATAAACCATGAGATAAAAAATCATCATCACTTCCAATGCCCTTAAGAAATATATTTGAAAAATTATATCATTATGTAAAACTTATTAATTATAACTCTCAGACAAATGCCTCGTTCAAGTCTTCAAAAAAAAAAAAAAAAAAAACAATAAAAACCAAAAACCAGTTGAATGTTTTCAATAGAAAAAAAGTAAAATTATTATCATTGAGTATATATGACATTAAGTAGGTGTATAACAATAACAGAAAAATGCAGTGCAATCATTGAGAACTATGTAATTGTAGGAAAAAAATTAGTTACATTTATTATATGAAATAGTTTTCAATGATTAACAATTTATACTGTTAGATGGAATCAACCATAATGCAACTTTAAACGATAGAACGATTCTATCAGTACCAATATGAAGGTAATCATTTGAATGATAAAACCATGCATGCAGTTGGCACAATATTTAAAACAGAAAAAATGTTGATGGGTTAAAAAAAATGCGAGTGTTAATAGTTAAATTCATGTTACAAAACGTTTGAGCATTACCGATTTTTGATGGAGTCAAGCCCTTCTTGGCTAACTTGAAAATGTGATCTTTGACATCTTCGGATGACGACTTCAACCATGTCGGTACGATACGGCGGTACGGCAGAGCCGATTTGGAGATACCTTTTCTGCAAAATTTTATAAAAAAAAAATTAAAAATACGAGTCCATAAAGTGTTGGACTTGTGCGACATAACCCAAACCACACGCGAGCAGCGTTCGTCAGTGTATTGTTGCGCGGTTTACGTACCGCCGCCGTGTCGTTATAACTTGGGTCTGGCGAAACGAATGAACATAAAAACAAAATTAATATTTACCCGGGTGTGTGCATCCGACCCATGTTGAAATTTTGTTATAACACTTTTCTAACGAGAAAACTTACTTGACGGCCGAAAAATATGTAAAATTTTAGTAGAGAAATCCTTCACACGTTTGGCAAACTTCACATAACCAAAAAGAATGGCGTTGATCAATTCTACCAGGGAGCCACTAAAAAACGTACACCAGGGACCAAAATTCGTCAGTGTTTTTCTTCCAAGCTTCACTCATGGAACTATTAAACACATGTTTCCTTATTTTTATTTGATTATTTGAAAGACTTGTTATTTGTTTTATCATGGATATATAGATATCTAATATTCATCCGTATTCCGGCTTTTCAACAATTAGGTCGTTTTGTATTACAAATAATGGTTTTTTACTCATTCATTATGGACTATCTCGAAATTAATGAACAATTTAATAATCCTTTAGAATTTATGGCTAATTTAAACGTTGTTAATTTGATAACGTTAACACGTCTACTCGTTTTTATTTAACTCATCACTACGGATATGCTGATTAAAAAATAAGGACTATTAGAATAACATATCAGTACAGTAAGAAAACTTCGAACCTGCATGATTTAGGTTATTGAATATCCTAGTGCATAATATCAGTTGAATGAGTAGAGTTGTTGCTGTTCTTTTTCGGTATTGCCAACAATTCTTGTATTATAATTATATCGACTGACAACTATTTATATTTTGTGCAATTAGCTACAAAGATAATTAATACTCGCACCAAGATTTTTTTTTTTTACTAACCCAACTACAATTAAACATATTAGTAATAATTTTTATTTAAAAACAAATAGTAATCAACTACGATCTGCGATAATTTACTAACCGGCTCAATTAAGTATTAAATCAAATTGAAAAACTTGATTTTTTTTATTTCGAACGTTATGCTACATAAAAAAAAGATATATTTTCCAATCTGATGCATCTATGCCTGAATTTAGAAATCTTGAATATACGGATCGGGTAATATCGAAACTTCTATTCAATAAGAAATCATCGAACTTTAATTTAATAATTATTTTAAAAACTCAATTTCATTATTATTCAAACTCTAAAAATATTGTTGAATTTTTTTCAAATTCATCTAAAAAATATTTTCAACAAACAAATGAACATCTCGATGCCATTTTTTGAGTTAATTCAAGCACATTAGAATCTTTTATTCAAATTCTCTGTGAACAAAAACAATAAACTAGTAATGTATAGTAAATAATTAAATTTATCACTATCTATCAGGGGCGTCCAGAAATTTTTTCAAGGGAATTCAATATTTTTACTACCATGTACCTATTTAAAATGTATTTATTTCATAAGATAATTTTAGTAATAATTAATTTTATAGTACTAGATAGGTCAACAACGGATTATATAAATATCCCTGGCAAATGTTTATGATATTTAACTAAAATTAATAATACTTTTTTTCTAATTTCGAGAGAAGATTTCACTACCAAAACCCCCTTCCCTACGAACAACTCTGGTACTTCTATTAAAATTTGCGTACAATAAAATATAATATTCTATTAATTTTAAAAAATAATTTTTAAGTTCTTGGCCCACCACAAATTTTTTGTTTTATGGCCCTCGGTAAAGAAAGGTTTCCTCTGTTATAAATGAATTACAATTTATGCTTCCTAAGCAATCTTTAGATATATAACTGATAGTTATTTACATAATTTTATCATTGTAATCAATACACCATACTTTTTAATTGCATGTCCTATTCTTGTGTTATGCTCATTAATCATTAATTAAAATTAAATTACATTATCTTAAATCATTATCTCAAATCAAAAATGTATTATTTGTCACTTAAACTTATGAAAAAACATAAACCTAAATGATAAATCGATACTTATACAAATAATAATTTGTTCATATATTCTAAGGTTTTCTATTTTTATTATTCAACTTATTACTATCTGTTTGTTGATTTATAAAGACTGTATAGTTACAAATAACTGCATAACAATATGTTTTTTTATCTGTAGAAACAGAAATATAATAAACTTAAAAATTATATTACACATACTCAGATTTTTCTCAGCGCTCACCACTGATTATAATTTATAAGTATCATAAGATTTAATTACAATGAATAAACATAGGACTGTATAAAAGAAATATATATTTCAATAAAAAAATAAGATTTTAAATTTTAGTAACTTAATGATCATAGGTATTACAAAAACTAATTAACAAATTGCCATTTTTACACAAAATAGCATCACAGTTTATAACATCTCCTGGTAAAACTTTTCGATACTTATTCAAAAAGTAAATTCTTTGTCGTGCATAAGGATACCAATCTGATATATAAGTTTTTTTATTTGAAGCACCAAATGAAATATGTATATCTGTATCCAAACACCAGTCAGTCCAACAAACTAGTCCATGACAAACACCATCGCTGTAAACAAAATAAAATCAAAATAGTTGTATACAGATTTTATGTGATTGAATATTAAAAATTATTGAATTCATATTAATTCTATTCAATATTGTTCAGGAAAAATTAAAAAATTAAATAAATTTAAATTTATTATTATAATCAATAAGCATATATGTTATTTATTTTTAAACTTTCAATTTAATGATTATTTAATTAAAAACATTAAAAGCTGATTAAACAAAGCCAACATTTAAAAATCAATTCACAATGGTTATTCAAATAATATTAAAAATCAATTATATATTTGATTGAAAGACACTATTCTCATAGTTTATATATACTTTAACTTTAAGACAGTGGTTTCCAAAACGTGCACAGCAATATATTCAAGAACATCATGACCCACATAAAAATAAAAATAGTGTTAATTTTTTAAGCATATTGAAAACTAATATAAGTATTTATTGTAGGGTACTGTAACTAAAATTGGTCCAAAAAAAGGAAAACACTAAGTAAAAAGTTTGAGAACTGCTGTTTTTGGGAATTTAACTTAGATGTATCTAGCTAATTTAAGCATGATATTTACATGAACCAAAATTTAACAATACATTTATTCAGAATTATTTCTATTTATTAAATTCAGAAATTACCAATTATATACAAAAATCAGCTAAACAATTACCATACACAAAATAATCCTAGTTAAAAAAAATATTTTGTGTTAAGTACTCATTTAAAACACATAAATATTGATAGAGTATAAAATACTGAAATATAATATACTAGATACTCTAATTCTATAAGAATTTTATATTGTTATTTCACAACCTACTTTTCAATATTAACTGATAATCTGTTTTTTAAAATTAAATTGGATTCATTTGCAATATTCTCAAAATTCAATGTAAACAAATCATAAATGTTCGATAGGCTTTTACTAGGATACTCCCATAATGGCTTTTCTTCCAATATTCCATCTGATATTTTGATACTTTCCTAAAGCATTTAAAATAATAAATTTATGAAAATTAAATTATAATTTTTTTTCTGCCAATTATTTATAAATAAATAATAAAAAGTAAGTATTGTAAATAAAAAGGTATTATACCTGCACAATTTCATTGAATGGTATAATTTCAAATCCTTCTACTTCAGTCAAAGGAGCTCGAATTTTCCATAAATCATCAAATTCTACAGTTTGTATTTTCAAGGTTACTTCTTTTGGAAATATATTTGTTTTTGGATTTACTTGAAGACAAAATCTTACAATATCAATCCATTCAGGTAAAATCCATTTGGAAGGTTCCGTAAACACAGTGTATATTTCTTCCTTTTTCTAATATAAAATTATAATAAAACCATATTTTTGAATAAGTTTATTTTTACATTTAATATTTACTTCATTTTGCTTAGAAATTATTTCTAAAACTTCTTTGTACGTTTTCAATAAAATAATTTTACTTTCTAACTCATTAGCTCTAATATATGCTTTTAAAACTTTTTCAAAACCCTGTGGTCCGCTTACATCATAGTAATAAACCTATAAGTAATTAAATATACTATTTTGGTAAAACAAGTTGTATAATATAAGATTGTAATAAATTTACTTTTTTCTGCACCAAATAAAGTTGCAGCAAGTCCTATAAATGACAAATTGCTAACAAATAGACAGACACTGCCTAATTTTATATATTTTTTCAATGCATTTAAATAATTTAATGTGAGATTGTGATCATTCATTTGCCCAATAAGTGTTCTGCTAATAATTCTATGGAAATCACACTCACAGTATGGAAAAGGAACATCTAAATATGTACTAAAACAAAATATATTATAGTTAATTTTAAGGGAAGATTATAAATATAGGCACATAATATATTATTAGTATACTATAGTTTAAGTTAGACTTTTTTATTTGTATAAGTTGAATACAGTCTATTGAATTATTATTATTATTATTATTATTTTTTATCATAATTCAGAATTATAATACCTCAGACCAAAATTAAACAATCATTCCAATCAAATACAATTATAAAGATTTTTGTTAGTATGAAATATAAATTATATGTTATATGTTATTATATGGTATATTATATATTAATATGATATAACAGAACAATTAGTACAATATTCATCAGCAATCTAACTGTAAAGTCTTTAAAAGTAATATCTACCTTGATTTATTAGTATCAAACCAAAATGAAAGTTCATCGTGGTAGCCAATTACATTGAATTCCTCATCTTTTTTTAAACTTATTTCATCTGCAAAGTAATACACTCCTTGTATCCAATGATCTCTCCAAGGAGCTTCATCACGATTTCCATACCATTTAGGAGCACAGCTTAACATGATTTCACCATCAGAATCCATAGCTAAGTCCCACCATACAAATGCAGCATGAACAATACCATTTTCCTTAGACTTGCAATGAATAGCATTTTTTCGATCAGTTATCACACCATTTTTGTCACTCCAATTAAACCTAAGATAGACATTTTTACATATTTAGTTATGTCTGTAATAGTTGTAATTATATATAATTATCACCTAAACATAACTTGTGCAGGAATTAGAGTTTTAAAAACATCTATTGGCAATTCACCTAGTTGTAAATCAAATACACTTTCAATGCCTTGACATTTTTTTATGTTCTCTGGTACCTTCATCAATAACTTGTTATTGTGATACACATCGTTAACTCTGTTAAAATTTCTTATATACTCGCTTTCAACTACTTGAGTATATACAATAGCTTGAGATGGTATAACAATGCAATCATCCTATAGAAAATAATAAAAAATAGTTTCAATGTATTTCTCTAGTAATATACATTTATATCTGTTATTGTTTTCATAACGTGAACAAAATAATAAAACAAATATTAACTGTTAATAGTTCTTGATGAGCATGATTGAACACTGAAATAGCACCTTCACCAATAAGTTCTGTATCAAAGACTTCTGTAACTAACAAATTCATACGATGAGGTAAGTCTATGCCAACTTTTAAATTTTGTGAACTCTTAGGAATAAGTACAATTTTATCCACAAAATTATTAGATCTTATTATTTCTTTTGCACATTTATAAGATTCTTCGAACTCCTAAAACAAGAAACTTGATTTATAAAATTATGGTTACTTTGTATATTCAAACATTATACATACTTCACAAGCGTAAACAGAATCAGCTCCACATTTAGCAGCCATCATAGCTAATAGACCAGTACCAGTTCCTATGTCTAAGACATGTACTTTTTTATTAGCATTATGTAACCTTGTAATTTCTTTTTTCAATGCTTTATAGTATAATTGATTCTGTAAATAAAAATTTAAAATAATTTTGATACATTATATTATATTAAGAATTTATAAGAATGTAAAATAAATAATATGCTTTGAAAAATAAAACTGCAAAATGTTGTATCTATAAATATTTACTCTGTCGCTGTCATAAAGCATATCACCAAAAGCTGCTCGTGCTATGTTCTGATAGTGATCAAATTCCATCATAGAATTAACTTCCCAATTATCATCCATGGTTTTCTGAAACTCAAAGTTCAGTAGTAACAATGCATGATGCATCTAATCGTATAAAGTATTATATGTAGTAGTCAATAAAAATAAATAGATTATACTAATAGAAAATATAATAATATAGGCCTAATATTTTATATACATTGTATTTATAATGTAAAATTAAAATTTTAACCATTCTTATTTATTAATTTCACTATTACAATTTAATAGGAACTTAAAATTTAAAATAAAATTTAAAACATATAGTCTCTCTATAAACTAATAAAAAAAAAATGTTCTAAATACCTAATTTAAAATGCAACAAATATGATTATCAGTAACATAGATGGGAGCCTCAGTCTTTCGTGAAATTTAAGAAAAAAAATTTTAAGGCTGATTTTATCCTACAAAATATAAATTTTAGAAGCTCATATTATCATTGTTTTATGAATTATTAGTTTATAATTGTATTATATTCTATTATTTTAATTATTATATAGGTATTATTTTTATTTCATTAATTTTGAAAAAAAGAGTTATGATTTCATAACACAAATTAAAATTCTTTACTGAAATTGTAAAATGTTGTTAAAATTATCCAATCCCCCACAATAAAAAAAAAAATCTAAATACAACTCTGACTGCTATAATACAGAGCATATTTTAATATATAAAATATGTAGCACTAGTGCCCTCCATTGATAATTGAATGCTACCCAGTGGTGAGTGATCGCACCACTAACCAACACATTCTCACAACGACCGTAGTAACAGGAGTTGATTTTCCCTGTATGTTCCTCTGCTGAAGAACACCACGTCTATGAACTACGATGGTAGACAATTTTATTTAAGTGCCACCAAGTAAAAATTAATTAAAATATGTTCTGCTATAATAGGTACACAATATCAAATGAATACAATAGATAATACTTAATTACATTTTTATATTAAGTTAGACTTTACGTTTAACTGTGACATAATATTATGATGACCGTTGGAAAATGAATTGTAAAAAATGGCAATAACGATTAGATACATTGGAAAATGTATTATCATCAAATAACATTTAACAGGTAAACATGGCTCGTATCAAAAACATATTTATATAAATGGTACATACTATTTTTAATTCTAAATTGTTCAGATCGACAAATAGCGTGGAATAAATCGAAAACTTTGGTGGGCCACTTGCCGTCTAAAAACAATCAAAATTGTTGAAAATTTTAACACCTAACATGCAAAACAAAAACACGATGTTAGTTGCGATTATATCCGTGAGCGACGATAACAGCATGGAGTTAATGATAGGTGATAACGGCCGTGGCAATTTCACCACACAGAAGCCAAAAACAATTTATTTTGCAACAGAAATGAATAGCTAATAAATAATAATTACAATAAAATACTTATTATTTATGGTATCAGGAACACACGATTAGAGAAAAATCATGTAACTAAAACATGGCTATTGACCATTAGTATGAATAATTACTAATTTTAATTATATTTTATATGCAGATAAGATAAGATGATCATCAAAGACTACCTTATAGACAATGATAAAAGACAGCTATGGGTAACAGGTATTAGTTTGTATAAGCGTACACTCATGTCCATAGGCATATAAATATCTTTACATGTATAGGTATGGTTGTGTCCAACTGTTTATCCAAAAGGCTTAAACCTTATTATATTACCATAAATTGATATCACACAATCGAATAATATACAAACTAAAATATCGAGTATGCTTACAGTAATAAACTTATAATATTTTATCAATAAATTAAAAAAAAAAAAGAAGTGGTATTGAAAAGATAATAATTATTAATAAGTCATTGTAGATTCTTCTAAGTTCGAGCCCTTAGTTCAGTACACCGTGAAATTTATAACGATTATACTCCTAATAATTTCTTAATTTGTTACAATGCACGCAATTAATAAATATTCTTTGTTCAATGTATCCAAAAAGTTATGTGGTTGTTTCAAATATGCATCTCATTTTGTTTATCATCCTGAACAAATTTCGAATAAATTTGGTAAGAATTTTTTGAAATTAATTATTTTTTAATATTTTTATTAATTATATTTATTTTAGGTAAAACTAATAAAAAAAATATGTATCAGGCAATCAATGAAGCTATGGATTTAGTGTTGAGTAAAGATTCTAATAGTGGTAAGCTATTAAAAAAATACATAATATTATGTATTATGGAAAATATTTTTTTGCATTTGATGTTGTGGGAGGGGTGAAAAGGTATTTTCTATAGCTCTGATTTCGACTAATAGTAATTGCATTTAAATAGATTCATTCTTTAAATAAATATTACTTTTAATTTAAGGATTAAAAATTAATTTTTACTTAAGTTCTTAAGAACACAGTGCTATTCAAGTTTATATATTATACATATTATATAAAATATATTGTATTAAAAATTATTAAATCTCATTAACATACATTATTGATTATTTTTTTTTTAATTATCAAAATAAGCAATTTTTTTAAAAGAAAAAAGTTTATAGGTTAAAGATAAAGTACTTTAAGCTATTTAATTTATTATGAAAGTATACCTATAACACATTGTTGATAATAAATACATGTAATTTCAGATAAATATGGACCATGTGAGATTAAACATTTTTCTTATTAAAAAACCATACCTGTATTAAAAATATATTTTAATGAGCTTATTCTGATTGTTTAGAAATATTATTCTAAAATTTTAGTTGTATTTGGTGAAGATGTTGGATTTGGTGGTGTATTTAGATGTACTAGTGGTTTACGTGACCGGTATGGTAAAGACCGTGTTTTTAACACACCACTGTGTGAACAAGGTATTATTGGCTTTGGAATTGGTCTTGCTGTTGCTGGTACTACAGCAATAGCAGAAATCCAGTTTGCTGATTACATGTTTCCTGCATTTGATCAAGTAAAATTAAATTGTTATATAAGTTATAAATTAGAGTTTTTGAAAGTAATAATGAATATTTATTTATTTAGTTGGTTAATGAAGCAGCTAAATATCGTTACCGTTCTGGTAATCTATTTGATTGTGGAAAACTTACTGTACGTACTCCTTGTTCTGCTGTTGGTCATGGAGCACTTTATCATTCTCAAAGTCCTGAAAGTTTTTATGCTCATTCACCAGGACTCAAAGTAATATTGTAATACTGTATTTGGTTATTGTTTGTTAAAATTTAAGTATTAATTTTAAATTTGTATCTTAAAATTATATGAATACAAATTGAATTAATGTAATCTACCTATATGATGTGTCTAGCATTTTTGGGAACAATTTTTATGCAAGTTAATTTTAAACATCATCAAATTTATTTTTACCTTTTATTTAATTTATATTAAATTATAGTTATTATCATTAGATTATTCATTTAATATTTTAAAATTACTTTAAATCAAATCATTCAAATTATTACAGATTGTAATTCCTCGTGGTGCCCATAAAGCAAAAGGATTACTTCTATCTTGTATCCGAGATCCAAATCCATGCATATTTTTTGAGCCAAAAATGATGTACAGGTTAGCTGTAGATGATGTACCTGATGATGATTATGAATTTCCATTAGGAAAAGCTGATGTTTTAATCAAGGGTAGAGACATCACATTAATTGGTTGGGGTACTCAAGTTCATGTATTACTTGAAGTTGCAGAAATAGCTAACAAGGATTTTGGAATTTCTTGTGAAGTTATTGATTTAGTGACTATATTGCCTTGGGATAAACAAACTGTTGCAAATGTAAGTAATTAAAAATGTTGTTAAAATTAAATAAAATTTTTTATTTATTTTAAATATTGAACATTTTTCAGTCTGTGAAAAAAACTGGTCGTGTAATAGTGTCTCATGAAGCACCTTTAACTGGTGGATTTGGTGCTGAAATTGCTGCTTCAATACAAGTAATTTAGTTTTTTGTTTTATTCTGTTATAATTTTTAAAACTGGTTAATTTGTTTATTGTACATATTTTTTAGGAAGAATGTTTTCTTTATTTAGAATCTCCAATACGGCGTGTTACTGGGTATGACACTCCATTTCCTCATGTTTTTGAACAATTTTACTTGCCCAACAAATGGAAATGTTTACAAGCTGTCAAAGAGTTAGTTAATTATTGATTTATATTTCTATATTTTTTTTAAAAAAAATTGAGAGCCCATTAAATGTCCTACTGATCAAGAACTTCACTGTAAGAAGTCACATTTATTGTTACAATGTTACAAGTAACAATGAGACAATAAATTACTATTATTATCTCATATGTTAAAGTAATTGGCTTTCAAGATGATTTATATTTTATTATTAATATTGTTACTTATAGTTTGTTTTTAAAATATTTTTTAATTTTGTATTAAATGTTATTTCTGTTTATACAATGGCATTGGTATAACATATGTTTTACTTGCTTAATTTTATAATATCAATATGGATATTTGCTATTTTTGGACAATTATTTTAAGAAAATATAATATATATATTATATTAAGATTAAATATATTTATAATATATGAGGACATGTTTTTTTATAAGAATGATTTAATATTCTTTAAATTGTTTCAGTAACTGTATTAACATCTAAGTAATTGTTTAGAGCCTTACAATTAGGTATATAAATAGCTTTATAGGTATACCACCAAATTATTTTTAGGTTATTTAGAAATATTTTTAAGTAATTTTTCTGATAACTTATGTACATACATAATTATGTTTGATTTCACAATATTTAAAATCTATTTGTAATTGTAATTTATAAATCTATTTTTTTCTGTTGGGTAGCCATGAAAGGCATAGTATTAACTTTATCTATCAAAATTAATTATATTTAAATGGTAGTCAAAATTAAAAAGTTTTTTCATCCTCCTGAAATATGTTTATAATGGAGATCCGTGATGTTTATGTGGACGTAATGATATATTAAACAAAGAATATTAAAATAGATTTGAATAAAATAGAATACATACTGTCATACATTGTAATAAACAACACAATAATATTATTATTTACAATGCTTGTTTTAATTTCATTTATCAATATGAAAAATTAAACAAGTTTAATAGAAACATGCAATAATGCATTGAAATTTGTTAAAATATGTATTCAGATATGCACTTATAAGCATTAACAATTTAAACTATGCACGAAAAAAAATGTAATAGCATTTTTTTAAATAATAAGAATAATTCATTCATATTTTTAAAATTATATTTTATTTTTTCGATTACATTTTATTAAAATTATAATTAATGAACACAAGTTGCGATGAAAATATATTGATAGAATGCAATGCAAACGTTAATAGAAAGAGTAGCTGTGCGAAATAACATTATTTCCGTTGTACTGATTTTAACTTATAAAACCCGATATCATACAAAAATAAAAGTACTGATAAATGCCAACATTTTGTAAACATGTTCGGAAAATGAGTTCAAGCATTTATTGATCTAATTTTATTTTTTTAACTGCCACGAAGAATGATTTTATTGATTTTGTTTATTTAAAATAAAATGCGCTAATAACCCCAAAATTAATAATGTACCAAATATACCAATATACACAAAACATGCAAAAACATGCTTTAAACTTACATTCTTATTACTATTGTTATGAAACGCATTTGTATCTCACTTAGCATGTTTTCCGATGTAGCAAAAAAAACATTCAAATGCATGAACTTACAAGCCCTGGTAATAACCATTATAATCGTAGTCAATTTATATCATGAACTACGTGATTAGCTACAAAATACTTAATCATCGCGGCCGGAAAATCACATTACTTTGCTAAAAATAAATGAAAACAAAATCCTCATGCACCATTCGAATGAAGACATGTCATTAAACAACCATAAAAACGGAATAATTACTCTAATAACCGAATGAATCAGTGGCGCCGTTGTCTGTTTCATATGGTATCGCATAAAAATCAAATCTGAGTATAACTGCAAAAAATGCTGAGTACATTGAGTTATAATTGCAATTTTGAAACCGTCTTATACCCAAAAAACAAATTCTTACAACTTGTACGTCCTAGTACCAGTGTACCTCTGTCCACCATGGGACCACCCAACCAAATTAAGTATTGGATTCGAAATAGGGATCGACGTCACTGGAGTAAATTATAATTCCATACAAATATTCATAACATTTCTCGACTATTTGTCTCTGAGGCAAAGCCGCCGTTGTCGATTATGTGTCGATTCAATGTGTTAAAAATACATGTACCGTAGAAAATTATTTGAACTTATCGCTAATAGCAATAACTTTTGCTAAATATTTTAAAGTATTCTTTATTTTCTTGCCTCGAGTGATCCAAAATTTCGTATCAATTTTCTAACTCGATGATGAAACCCTTGAGTGGACTCAGTCAAATTTTGAGGTATTTCCATAATTTATCCAATACAACAATACATGGTTAATTCATTTAAATTAAACACTTACATTGGAAATGCACTTACATTAAATATAAATTCTACACTCGGATTGTACATCCGTACAAAGGTTTATTGCCATGTTCGAGCGTGTAAAAAATGAATTATTTCAAGACCAAAAGTCGTTTGATAGACACGATATAATCTTTAGAGTTTTTCATCTCAAACTAAAAAAGTTCATGCATGTATTAAAAAATAAATATATTTTCGGTGGTGTAAATTGTTATGTTTACAGTGTTGAATGGCAAAAACGAGGTTTGCCACACTGTCACATTCTTTTGTGGTTACAAACGAAAATTCAGCCAGATGAAATTGATAAAATTATTTCTGCCGAGATACCAAACAAAGACAAAGATCCTATACTTTATGAAATAGTATGCAAGAATATGATTCATGGCCCATGCGGCGAGTTAAATATTAGATCGCCATGTATGAATAATAGAAAATATAGTAAGAAATACCCTCACAAATTGGTCAAGAATACTCAAACTGGAGATGATGGTTATCCGACTTACCGACGGAGATCACCAGATGATGGAGCTTATACTGCAATATTAAAAGTTCGTGGTTGACAACCGTTGGGTTGTACCGTATTGTCCAGTGCTATCTAGGTGCTTTAATGCGCATATTAACGTAGAATACTGTCATTCGGTTAAAGCGATAAAATACATATTTAAATATATTAATAAAGGATCAGATAGAGCTACTTTTTCTGTTAATCGTGAAAACGATGAGATTACAAATTATTTGAATGGTCGATACTAATGTACTTCTGAAGCGTTTTGGAGAATTTTCAATTTTGAGATCCGAAAGTTTAGCATTTGGCTATTCATCTAGAAAATGGACAGCGTGTTTTCTTTAATGCTAATAATCTTCATCAGGTTATTGAAAATCCAAGAAAAACGAAACTAACTGCATTTTTTGAACTGTGTTCACATGATGATTTTGCGAAAACACGGTTCTTTCATGAAGTTCCTTCTTATTATACCTGGGATGATAGCAGAGGCTGGTTAAAGAGAAGACAGGGAAAAGATGTTCCAGGTTGGCTAGGAATAAAAATGGACACAGCCATCGGTAGAATTTACACGATTCACCCAAATCAAAGTGAGTGCTTCCATTTAAGATTGTTACTAAATTATGTACAAGGTCCTACTTCATTTGAAAGCTTGAAGGCCTTAGATTTTTTTACACTTTGACATTTTTAATCTGTCCAATAAATTTTATCAGTGGTTATGTGAAAGAGCTATTATCTCTCCGAGAAATGTAACAGCAGGAGAAATTAATGATATCATCCTTCTAAAATTCGATGGACACTCACGTGAATATCTATCTATTGATACAGTTACATCAACAGATGATGCTATTCATTATCCACAAGAATTTCTCAATTCTCTTTCTCCTTCGGTCTCCTCATAAGCTAAAATTAAAAATTGGTGCTCCAATTACATTATTACGTAATCTTCAACCACCGAACTTATGTAACGGTACAAGATTACAAATAACATTTTTGCGAAATAATATTATAGAAGCCGTAATTCTTACAGGGCCAGCGAAAGGAGAAATTGCATTTATTCCAAGAATTCCCATGATTCCCTCTGACTTGCCGTTTTCTTTCAAACGGCTTCAATTCCCGGTTAAAGTTTCTTTTGCCATTACTATAAACAAAGCGCAAGGTCAAACATTCAAGTACGTTGGCATAGATCTTCGAACAGAGTGCTTTTCACATGGGCAATTATATTTTCTCGAACTGGGGACCCGAATCATCTTATGATTTTAATTTCAAGAAGAAATATAACAAAAAACATCATATACTCAGAAGTCTTTTAAAATTCTTATTTTAATTTTTTTTTTTCTTTTTTTTTCTTCATCAACTTCAATCAAATTCTTTATCAACCATAAATTATTTCTTTTTAATCTTTATTTATTTTTATCATTTATAACGCTAGAAAAATTTCAATCCGTTTTCATTAACTGTTTTTTTATATTTACTTGCCGATTACATTAAACAATAATATTTGAATAAAAAATTCTACATATCATGGTCCGAAGGCAAAATAAACAACCAATCAGTGACGGGTAACCAAGCTGTGATGGGTCGGCTATTATAATATAATATATAATAGTAAAAATTTTCGCGTGCCCACAAAATTTTTTAGCATGCCATGGATTTGCCAACCGAGGCCTATAGAAACATTAGGTCTAGATGTTTTTCTATTAATGAGTTTGTAGATCTATATTTTAAATTATTTGCCTTGTCTGATCTTCATTCCAAATTGTCCGTTATCATACCATGTAATGCTCAGTTATATATGATAAAAATGTTAAAATGTTGTCTATATACGTGTTGTTTTTTATTTATGAGGAATTCCGTTTCATATTATTTTTACAAGTGCCCTACGTCATTATGACCTTACATTATTTTCGACAAGCATTTCGAATCACCAGTAATAATCAACACGACGATCAATGAATTGAAAGTATATCAACCATGAAAAATAATTTCATTACTAATTCAATGTTTTTATTTTTCATTTTTATTTAAATATACTATTATATATTATATTGCAAGTATTTTGTAATATATTTTTAATAATTATAATAAAATCTAGAACCTTCATAAATTTATAAATATGTAGATTGATGATAACTTAAGTTAGATCAATATGGTTTAATGTTATAATATATTAATCACTATGCTAAATATGATTGTAACACTATTATTCGTAATATGTATAAATTACCTATAAATCATACTACCATTTCAGAATTGCATATTTCTTTTGTAGTACTAATTTAATTTTAATTGATTTCGTGTAAAAAAAAAAGAAGCTACACAGCTAAATGAAATAAAATAATTTTTATATTTTACTGAAGCATTTATACTTATGGTTATAGCGTATGTATTTAAAATAAAACGAACATATTAAATTACTAAGCTTAATTTGTTAGTATGTTATGTGAATACTATTAGTTTTTTATCATATATTGGTAATTTTATAAAAGGTTAATTGTATGTGTACTAGTATATTATCATTCTATTATTATATTTATATTTTTTTTTTAAACTATCAATCAGTTACGGTGGCCAGTGACGTAAGTAATGATGGATACATAGAGCTAGGATGGAATTAAAAGCTTAAAGAACGTTCATTCATTTTTGAAAATTGAACTGTACAATAATAAAGTATGTTTTATAAATTTAAAAATAACGAAATAATTAAATATTTTTTTTTGTTTTAAGAACTAATTATAATAACGGACGTCAAGTGTAACAGTAGCATATCGTTATTCGTTATATTACAAATCCCAAAATTAGTTCAAATATTTTTTATATTGGTATAATGGTACAGATAATGCTGGTAACTATTTTGAGCTCTGCCACCATACTTCTATTAGTTCTTCAATATCTGGTAACAATAAAGTATCTACCTATATTTACTGTACATTTTTGTTACGATTAAATACATTATTTCAGTATTTTAATTTGAATTTATATTTTATTTCTGAACAAAGATTATCTTTCTTAAAATATGAGAAAAATGTGCTTAAATATAATTTTCTTGTTGGGTGTAAACAATAATTACTCTGGAAATGGAATTATTAATGAAGTAAACTTTGAGTTTATTATGCAAAATTTGTAACTATATTATTTTTATTCATTTGCAATGGATTATTATCTTTTTGCATATTTTATGTTAGTAGATCGTAGTAATCGATAATTTGTCATACATTTATTATTTAATGATCAATAAGAAAACAATATAAGTAATGAATATATGAAGTCTTATTGAGGATAATACTATAAAGTAGGTTAACAGATTGGAAAATATAATACAGAAGAAATATCAATCATTTTTTGTGGTATAGTCACGTGGGTTTATTATATAGTCGTATAATATACTAAAGCAAATACTTCTTATATATTTAATATATATTCACAGTAAACATAGGTAATAAGCACATATACTTATTTTCATTAAAGACAAGTACCTAAACAAGTATTTTTAACTTTTTCAAACGTCTCTATGAAAGTAACTTTTTTTGATAAGTTGTCATAAAAGTAACTTTTTTAAGTAATACAATTTTCATAAACTTGTCTTGGTACCAACGTGCAAAGCACTTTTGTTATTTTACCCTCTTATAAAAAAAATGCTTTTACTTATAATAATTGTATAGCAAATTAAAATTTTGCTAAAATGTGAAAAAAGTTTTAAAATTTAAAAGTTCCATTCAAATGAAGGATAGATGAAAATTATTTTTAATGTGTTTCTGATTCGTAAACATTTAGGTATGTACGTTTGAATTATTTCCAGTACTGATACTTCTAAGTTCTTAATAGTATATGTATATACCAACGCAAGGTGGAAGTTAATTTTATAAATACTTTTGATGCAGTGTGTGTTATATTTAAACAATTGTTTTCATAACATTGTATTAATGAAGGCTACTATTTATATTTATACTTCAATTATTCTATTGAAATTCATACATGGTATGCAATAGAAAAATATATCAATATATATGGTTAGTAGTCACTAGTAAGTGATTTATTTTTTATTTTTACATCACTAAATCTATAATGGACTTGTAGATTTAATACATACGTATCAAATTTAAATTAAAAACGCAGACTTGCTTTTTATTTAAATGTTACGTTTGAACATATAAATATATTTATTTTAAAAAGTTTAGGATATCGTATATAATATACTTATATGTGTAAATCTATAGCACAAAAACACCAACCTTGCCCCGGGATAAGCCATGAGTATGGCAAGGCCATCCACAAGCACATACTGCCCTGCCCCCTAATCACCGCCGACAAGCTATTCTTCAATACATCATATCTACACCCATGATCATAATTGGAATTAGGTCATTTGCAGGGCAGCACTTTCAGTTTTTAACCGGTTTTTCGTATGTAATTTGATAAGCTCTTTAGATCGAAAACACAAAAAACAAATTCCATCCGACCATTCGACAGAATTGTCGCTTGCACGCGATCCCAATACTGTGCGTGATAAAAAAAAAACCTCTGATCTAAAATATTAATTAATTTTATAGTATGTTCACTATAAAAGTTATATTTCACAAATCCCTTGAATACGATTATAAATTAAAATTTTTTTTTTTAAATTATAGTTAAAAAATATCAAAATGAATATTATCACTATAAATCCGTTAGGTAAATAATATTAATCGTAGTTAAAATATAATAGATATGTACCTAATATAAATTATGCATAAAATAAGTATATAATAAAAAATAATTTGATTATAACCGGGTCTCGAATTCGGTGTCATTGTACTAGGTAGCTGTTCGGATATGAGCAACGACCGCGCGTAGTTTTACTAGCATGTATGTATTTGTCTATTTAAATGTAGGTACTTATGCACGTTAAAAATGTATTATATATAATTGTGTAATATCTCTATAAATATGTTTAAGCGTATACAGACGTGTACCTATAGGTAGTGCCGTCGATTATGTTGATTAAATACTATTTATAATCAATGGTAGAACTAATAAGCATCTCGATAATTATTTAATATGATTTTTATTTAAATGTCTATTATTAGGTAAAATTGAATCAATAATCACGCATCTGCAATTATTCGTTGACGAATTTTACGTATGAATTTCAACGTAAATACGAAATAACTATATTATCTGTTACTTTTTTTTTTGCACGCATTAACTATAGATTATTTTGTTACGTACAAAACAGATGTAAGACCTATCAACATTCATGAAAGAAATGTAATAGTTATTTTTGCATTCAAATGTATAAAAAGGGATTGGATAGTTGAAGTATAATAAATACATATGTTTTAAAATGTTTTATGTATTATTTATTACATTTATGGAAAATTTAAAACCTTTTATTTACTTATTCGTAGTTTTATTTATCGTAAATATTATAAAAATAATTAAATATAATTCAATTATGAAATCTAACAGCTCAGGAAATACATGTTTAACACTTTAAATATCCTACAAAAGAAATATTTCTTAACTAAAAATAACGGTGGTTCACAAATGTCTGGAGTAGTTATAAATAATGAACCTTAAATGAAAAAAAATCCTATTTACTTAAACATTTAAATTCTGAATGATAGTCCAAGTCTTAACTTTTAATAAACCTCCTTAAACGTAAATTATGCAGTTTATATAAGTATGTAATATATGTTAAAGTGTTAAACCTATATAATAAATGTGTAACGACGGTAATTAATTATTAAATTTTAAATATGTTTAGAGCACAAAAATGTAATTCTTACCATATCAGTTACTGATGTATTACACTTAATTTGTATACAGATATTATTACCATCTACATAGTAATAATTATAATAGCATAACTTCAATGCATAACTAACCTAATTAGTAATCAGTATGTGCATTGTAATAATGATTCATATTCAAATAAGTAAGCATTTAGTTTTTCTGTAATTTACAGTTACTAATGATTGATTAACACATTTTTTCGAATATTCAGATTGGCATACAACCGTTTTTTAATACTATTATTAAAATGCTGATTCGTTTAATTATAACACGGTACATTTACAAATTTTTTTTTAAGCGATTGTATATATTCAATGTATTTCTGTATCATTCGAAAATGAAGAGCTTGTAATAATCTCTCTGTTATGTAAGTATTTATTAACCTTGTGTCACGGAATTAAAATGAATGCTTCATATTTTCAATTATATACTGGCAACTAGTAACGAAATAATAATTGCCAGTTGGGACACAGATATTAAAATACATACACACACAAACTAAGTGTTTACACTATTATACTGTATGTAAATTGTATGCTTGTGATAAAAACATATCTATTACTCATATTCATATGAAATGCACATGCAGAAATGCCTACAATTTGAATGTCACGGTTTGAGCTTTTTTGGCCTTTTTTGTTTTAAAATTTTACAATGCATTTAGACACTTTGTTAAAGTTCCATCTATTACAGATAATGTATAATTCTTGATATCCTTGTAGCATCAATCGGTACGTTGTGTCTAGATGGTAACCGTTTAAATTTGTATATCGCACGTATGATGGACTGTGTCAAAAATTACTGCTTTCAATTTCTTAAAAGCAGCACATAGTAAACTGTTAAGCTGTATTAATATATTTGATAAGTCATTTAGGCCTGTTATTATATAATTACAATATTATAATATTCAATATAATAATCCTATTACTTATATGCACTAAATTATACTTGGCGAATGTATGTATTTAATTTATAATATTATGTTCATGTATAATATATACATCACAATATCATATCAGAGAGAAATTTACCTATTATAATATATATTATTGTATCATTTTGTAACATTTTTGTTTTTTCTTACTTTTTCGTAAAAAAAAAAATTAAAATTAACAAAAATAAAAATGTAAATTATCTACTTATTACATTGCGCTTATATACACTATTTTTAATCGTTATTATAATGAAATATAAATTGTAAGAAACAAAAAATAACCCTTATAAATTTTGAAGAAAAATGATTTATCGTTGGATACATAGAAAGAAAGACTTCTGCATCAATGTTTACAATAGATAGATATCGTAGTATCGTTCGTATCGTTTTGTTTTGAATCTAAAATTCAATGTAAAATTTTTGTTATGTTATTGATTTGTAAGTATACATTTTGTAAACTATAATTAAGAGATAATATCATGTATAAGAAATAAAATTATACAAAGACTACTCCTTTCACTTCTTATTTAATTCACCCCCAATGGAGGGTAAAACACGAATTCTAAACATTTTTACTAGGTGAATAAAATATTAAAGGTCTATACATTTTGTGGTATTATTAATACTTTTTTAAATTATAAATAATTTTGTGCAATATTAATACGTCCCATAGTTCTGTATTGAGCGAAAACGAAAATTAAAATAAGGTAATTTAAGTTCAGCCGTATAAAATAGTTCACAACGCTATTCAGTCGGTCTTAATTTTTTTATTGATAGTTTAATGATAAATTATGACATTTAAGTAGGTATATGAACATTGTAAATCATTATTAGTACTTACCTATAATACAGATTATTTTATCAGTTAAATTTAAATTTCTACGTAATGTAGAACGAAAATTTAATAATTTTAAAATTTATAGTATACTAAATCTTACGCTTGCTTATTACACATTGATATGCATTATTTGAACTTTTTAACAATGAACAACTTTGAATGTACTTTTTCAGTGTATAGGTATTTACATATTTATTAAGTTTAATATATATTCGATATTTACTCTTAACGATAAATACTACATTAATTTCAAAAATAATAAGTTTGAAAAAAAAGAAAAGAAAATAGGATCTACAGCATTTATCGAAACAATCTTATATAAATTGTGAGTCAAATATTCATATTTATTCATTTATAAATTAATTTTGGTATACTCGTTGGCAATTTTCAATAGATAAGTTTTTTTTTTTTTATCAAAATCCCGAAGAGAATAATCTATTTATAAATTTATAAATTTAAATAAACATCAAGAAAATTTGTATTAAGTTGACGTTAAACTGTTACATATTGAATGAATAACATTCCACTATGCAAATATTTAACCTTGAACCTTACTAATGTATAATACCGGATCGCAAGTATTATGTATTATAGGGAGTAACGAGAGGTTATACAGGATAAACGAGGTTCGGTCCAGAAACCCGTAAGTACTTCTTTGATAAATCGCTATCAAAGAACTACTTATTAAAAGATGTTAAATATAATATTAGTTATTAATGCCATTTCTATCATGATAATAGCAAATATATTTTTAAATTCCGACGAAAATATCTATTATTATTATTATTATTAGTAAAGTAGAAAAACTGTAAAGATAAAACGAACTTAAACAAGAATGAAAATAAAAATCGATAGTTCCGCGTGAGACGATATAAAAGCTACTATTTTTAATTAGATACCCTTTATGGATTATGTCAAACACAATACGTGGACAATAAATCTATTAGTTGATTGTGAATGTTTAATTTGTGATTACGATTTATGGACTTATGATATTATACGGTTGATAAATTTCAGACCAAATATTTTAGATAATTTGAGATAAAATGGTGTACTAAGGGCGTTGTAGTCCAGCGGAATGAGGCTATCATCTTTAAATGCGTTGTCGCCAGTTCGAACCGAGCCCTCGACAATTTCATTTTAAAGACGGGACGACCATCGCGAAAAAAATAAACTTCCGTCCCCATTTCGCACCTACTCGACCCATCGTAGTTCACAACATCCAACTAAAAACCTAAATCAAAAATCATAAATTAACACTTTAAAAACCTACAATATAAGGAAATAAATAACCTCTTTTACCATACCCTTCGTAAATATATAAAAGAAAATAATAACTTTTACAGAAAGTTAAATATGTATTTTTGCTTAAATATTTTTAACGTTGATTTCAAATGTTACAATAATATAATCAAGAAACTTTTCATTCGAAAATAAATGCAAAGCGAACACAAAAGTACTTTATAATTGCGAATTATATTATAATTATATATTATATATATTATATATATATATATATTATATACGAATACTTAATATTTTCTATAAATATACATTATAAGAAATATTTAATCTTTTTTAATAAATTATTTATGTATTTAAATAATTCAACAGTATTTTATTATTATTTTAAGAATATTAGCTGATAAACAATTTTATCGGTGTTTTTTATTAATATGTTTATTAATTGTTAATCTTTATAATCATAAAAATGTAATAAGTTTGTTTACTGAAATAAAAATTATCAATTTTAAAACATATTATTGATATTATGTTAATTAAATCAAAACTGAATCAACTGCTTAACTAAATTTTGTTAGATTACATCAAAAAGTTAAAAATAGATTATATTTTATCAAACCAATTCTTTTTTAATAAATTACACAATTTTAAACTATATAACTGTTTAAGTTGATATTTTTTCTACACATGTATGTAAACTTAAATCATTGCTAATTTGTGTTTTAAGAATATTTTGTTCTTGTTTCTTTTTTTTCGAATATTTTGTTAATTTATTAATATTTTTTCAGTTAAAATAATTTTGGTGTTCATCTACGGCTATTTATAGGTACATATTTTTACGGTAAATTTATGCAAAATAGTTTATGATTTTAATTTTTATGTAATCTTATATCAATATACTATGAAATATTTTTATAAAAAAAAAAATTAAGAAAAATTAAGAATATTCATTCTATTATTTATATTTATAGAGTCACGATGTTATAGACTCTGTATGTATACTTAATGATGAATTTTTATTTCAAAACCCCTTTTTTTTACAAATAAAATAATATTCCGGGTTAAGCATTTATTTATTTATTTATGTAAATTATTTGTTTATTTATTTATACATCTATTTTTTATTTTAATAATTTTTCATATTTTTGACTTTTTGCTCTTTTTATGTACATAAATTAAACTATAAATATAATTTTAATTATTTAATGTTTGTTAGGTATAAAAATGAATAATAATTGCGACTTGTTCACGGGGTAATTAATACTTTAGGACTTACGAAAACAAAATACTTATACTTATTTAATTATATTTTGTAAATTAAACTATTTCATATAGTTTAATTGATTATAATTTTAAGTAATTTATAGGTAGTTTTTTTTTTTTTTTAGAAGTGTAAGAACTGATAAAAATTGCTTGATAATTTACATTTTAGTGGACATTGAAATATATATTAATATTTAAGGGTTATTGGTTTCCTAATTATTTATAAAGCTTATCATTGAATCGATAAATTTAACCCAGCTAGGATAAAGTAATTATATTTACAAAATTGAAAGTAATCTAATCTACGAAAACTTGTTATTCAAATACTTCAATTGTTAATTGTAAATAATCAGATTAAAATTAATGATAATCATTGAGAATGTATCATTCTTCGTATTTATGTTTTATTTTAAAAATTATGACATAACTTATGATAATTAGTTAAATTAAGGATCATTTAAAAATTGTACTGTTAATATTGTAGTCGTAATTGACAAGTATGAAAATGACAGGTGAACATTAAGCAGAAGACAGAACAATAACTTGTTGATCTCTCTAGTAGACCTGTAGGCTGTAGACGATCAAAGCGGTTATTCCTCAAGTGTTTAATATGAATTTTAGTCCACGTATTTTAACAACCGTATTGTTCCAATTTAAATAATAATGATTTTCTTTAAAATGATGGTTTTATTTAAACACGTTTATGTCATTTATTTTCAGTAGTATTAACATTCATATAGACAATTATTACATTAAGGTAGTTGATTAACTGGATTTCTAAATTCTTTAACATATTTTCCCTTTCTCACAGTCGTGTAATCGATGAGTTGGTTTGTTAGAATTAATAATAATACGATATTAAATTCGATAAATACAGAATTTTTATTCAGAAGTATGGTGTTAATTACATAGGTGTGGGCAGATCTCTTTTTCAGGGTATGCAAAAAGCTGCCACTGCTTACCTCCCCCTCCCTAAAATTGAAAGTTAATTTAAGCGTTCGAAATTCTGATCTTAATAACTATTTAATTTAAAATTTTAATTTTTTTCCCCGAAAAAAAGTGACTGAGTAACCATTACATAATCGTTATAACTGTCTTCATAGTTAAAATTTAAAATAAATTACGAAAAAAAAAAATTAAATACATAACACTTGAAATGGTGTGAGTAATACGTTTAAATAGGGTAAATAAATAAAAACGTAATTATATACTTAAATGAAAAACAAAATAAATATTGATAAATAATCAAAATTAATCATAAAACGATTCTGCGTACAGTTGAGTTTTTAATATCACCAATAATGTTTTCGGAATTTTAATTTATAGCCATTTCTTGTTCTGCAGTTTAATAAAAACAATTAATAATGTAGTTTAATCTCTTTAATCTCGCTTGAATTATTGTACTTCTTAATTTCATTAACACATTAAATCGTTATTATAGCATATGATTTGTGTTTCAAAAATAAATTAAACTGTCTGGGACTGAATATAAAAATATAATAAAAATCATAATGTAATACAAAATCACATAATATACATAAGACCAAATATGTCATAATTTTTATTTATTTTTTGTAATTTTAGAAAGAAGGCTCTATGTTTAGGATATGCAGTTGCATACCCTGCATACCCCCTGCGCACACTTATGGTTAATCATTAATATATACATTTTGTATTATTTTATTCAAGCATGAATGAAATTAATTATTCAGCGATGCGTTTTTGGGAATCAAATTTTATTCATTATAGAATATATTAAATGTAATTATAATTATGACCAGTGTTATAAACGGTTTTTATGTGATTACTTTCTTTTATTATTTATTTATTTATTTATTTTTTGATAATATCGAAAAAATCTAATTAATATGTTATAACCAATTATTATTAGTTGCCTGTGTTTTACATTACAACAAATATACATATAATATTCCATACGTTTGGTACCGACCATAAGCCATTATTATTTGGTCGATTGTTACTCAAAAAAATTATGTCCATCAAAGTTTAACGAACTCCAATTGTGACGTTGAAATTTGATAAATGAAATATGTACTGCATTTGAACGTACATCTACATATTGTATACTCGTGTTACGATATGCCCTCCTTGAGTTCGTCAAGAAAAGTATGAATTATGTTAAATTTTACTGCACTTTAAACGTTACACCGAGCAATTAACGATGTTAAATTGAAAAATAATTAATCCTTGTAAACCAAACGAAATAGCTCATGAATATTATGGGTACACTTAATATTGGATATAAGTTATATTTCATAGTGAAACACGTAATCTATATAACGTATATTATTATTGTATAATAAGGTGTTACGTAGGTATCACAGATGTGTTACATATTTAAACACATCGTAATCAAATTTATAAGTGTTGAAATATTGCTTACTAAAAATTATTCCGAAGCGAAATTTTTAATTATCACTTACATCAGAAAAAATTTTACCAACAATAGCAATGGTACACCTCATAAATTATATGAAATTCACCTGTGTTATAAACATATAATTTTACGAACATTTTCTGTTTAAGTACTGTAAGATAAATCTTTTGAGTGACTTTTAATTGGATTTTTGTGACAAATACCGGGAAATCGGAGACTTCATTTATTGTAAGGTTGATGAAAGGATTTGGACATTACTTTGCAGAATCTTTATTGAATTTTTATTATTATCTTTATTATTTTATTGGTTTGAAATTTTCTATTGTGATTGTTATACAAATTTAACATTAGGGTTTGTTTCAAAATTCGAATCACTTCACTTATGAAAGAATAGATTTAATACAACAATTTAAATTTTAAAATTAATTTTTTTTTAATACGCCTAAAGCTGAAGTTGACGAGAATACAATTTTGTTATCTAATAGTTTTTTTGGAAGATTTCAAGTATCTCGTTGATCGAAAATATACTCGTACTCCAGAAACTCTCAGAAACCCTTAGAAAATAATAAATTACGATTTCACTATTTCACTTTTCATAGCTATGATTATTGCCACTTACTAATATGTTAAAACGTATTAATTTTTACATACATGATACAATACCTATAAATGATTAACGTATTTATATAATAATATCTAAAAATCGAAAAGATGAATCGTAATTTCAAAATTTCAAAATAAATTTAGGAAAGTTATCACAATACAACTGTTAGTTAATTTGATAAAAATGCTTACATTTACATACAAGTGTATGTACATGTGAACAGATAGGAAATGTTCTATACTTCCTCTAAACATTTGTATTTTTCATATCAATCGTATCAACTGTATAAGTAAAGTTATCTACTCAATTAGCTTAATCGTATTGCACACGTCTCGCCGCTATCAATGTACTGTATCTGCAGTTTCTGAAATCATTATCTCCAAAAATGTATACGTAAACGTGTACTAAATGTTATCGGTTATCTGTTGTTTTTTACCGTTTACAATTTTCGAAAAACGTGTTACCCCAGTACATTTCGTTTATAAAATATTCGTATTGTGCTAGAAACGGGGCAATTCGATCCAATCCAATCCGCGGTTGGTATTCAGGACAAGGACGATGCTGGCCAACCAAACTTCTCGCGACATATGCACACGCGTATTATATACATACACATGCCACATACGTTCTCTTGGCAAAGAAAAACACTGGTCGGATACGTTTTATTATTATTTTACATTGCTGTATCAGTGCCGTATTATCTCACGTGTTGGCGAATCTATATTATATGCTGCAATTAATGCGTGTATTTGGTAAATTGCACACCGCGTACACCTACGCCCACTTACCCCGTGACCGTGTGGTGTGACCGACATAATACGTTTTCACATGCAGATTCGAATGATGGCACCCACGTGAACGAGAGTGTGTGTGTGAGAGAGAGAGAGAGAGAGAGAGAGAGAGAGCAAGAGAAAAAACACCACAAACCAATTTAAACTAATTTTCATCGTTCTAGTCGGTGCTCGAATATTACGCAGTGTGTACTCGTACGGCAGCACGGCAGCACGAAAGTCCCCGTGATCGCCTATCCGGGTGTATAAAAAATATTACGAGACTGGTCTAATTTTAAACCACTGGCTTGAACTCCGTCTCCACGAGCGCTGCAACACTCGTCCGCCTTGCATAATGATATCGCACATTATACTGCTGCTGCTGCTTGGCACGGTTGTCGTGTTATTTTACCTAGGTGTCGACTATTAATTGTAATCACGACGTTTCAACGGTGATCGGTGCACTCACAAAATACCTACTGGAATCGGAACGAACCAAGCAGCAACAAGTGCATTGAAAGGTATTGCAGGTAATGGAAATGACGCACCTACAGGTTTGGAGTTACTTTTGTTTTCACGAATAATAGTTCGTGTACAACAATCGTAAAAGTTGATAGTTGAATTGAAATAAATTGGTAATATAGTTAAGTCGTAAGCGATCAAACATAACATAAAATTCAAAAGTAAAATCGATTTCTTGAAAGTACACATGATATTCTTATAGATAATCAAGATTCGTTTAATATTTGAATACCATAGCTTCCAGGTAGGCATGTAATTACACTGACTATGTAATTATAACACGTATAGTTTATACCTATGCGTTTATACGCATAAAACCATAAAGTGTAAAAAGAAACCAATCTAAATTATAAAAAATCAAGGTAAATAACTGTAAATTGTTTATTAACTTAAATCGAGTTTCTTGTAGCATGCACCTTAGCTTAGGTTCATACTGTAGGTGATTTGTTTAAAACCACGTACGGTATTAACCTGATGAAACAATTGCAATTAATTTGTTAATGTTTCATTTGAATAAAATGTTATTTAATGTAAATATTACTTTTTGAACATTTCAATAATGGAAGTTGAATGTCGAATCGCTGAAGAAGTCCAATCGAAATACAGGTTTCGTTGACCACTGCTGCAGTCATCGTATTGTATAATATTACTATAAATTACTTTAAAGGGACCGTCACAAACAAAGTCTGAACTATTGACAATTAAATTACCGTTGAACCTTAAATGTAAAGCAGACACAACATTATCATGTACACTCGTTTCGGTTTTATTTACTTCCAAGGCCGTAGAGTTGTTTTATCACTGTTCTCTCTAACGTTTTTCTTTTTTTTTTCTTTCTGTCTCCCGTCCTATTCGTCGGGTACTGCGGTAGCACGGTGCGGTAGCTTTTAACCTAATGTCTCGCTACGGGGTGCCGGTACGTAGCTTTTAACAATGAATTATTAAATGACCCCAATTGTAGGTTTTATTTTTTTTTATTAAATGTGTTAAGTCCAAAGCTACGTTATCCGAACCATGTTAATTTTTTATGATATTGATATTCGGGTAACGTGGCTCACAGTATGATGACTATAAAATGATATTTGTATTAAAAATTGCAAAAATGTAGTATTCATAGTACTTACGATGGTCAAAAAGTATGTAAGCATATAGAATCGTATACAAAAAGATACCTTTTTCTTTTTTTAATTACGCGTGGTAAAGCATAAAATTTAGTTAAAATATGTACCCTATTCGTTTGTTTTATTTTATTATGCTAACGTAACTTATCTAATGTATACTAATTATCATATGTAAAGCACTTTGTTCGCATTATAAATAATATATGTTGGACAAATATTGATTTTCCAGTTTAAGTAAATAATATCTTAAATTATATACCTACGCAAATACAGTATTTAAAATATATACAAATTTCAAAACAATACATTTTATTACCCGTGCGTATATATATTTACACATACACACACACACACACACACACGCACACATATATATATATATATACAATGTTTAAAATATGACTGTTTTAAGTTAATTAAAACTGAGTTTACCGAATGGAAAAAGAATATAGCACACTACGTATTTTGCTGTACATAATTATTCATTAGGCAATATAATATGCATGGTGATGCACTTTACTGCCCTTAATATATTTCCTATCAGTGAGCCGCATAACTGCACTTAATTGAACACTTGTAATAAACAATAATATTACATAACACTAGAATATTATTAATAGAACAACAATCATTTTATAGTACTAAAATTAGTTAATTTCGTATTCGAGTCATAAAATAAATTTTTTAAATAAATACCACATAAACCCTTTTGATTTATAAGATTAAATTGAAAATTAAATATAGTGTACAACTATATATATTGTATATTATAAACGAAGAATATTTATAAATTAAACAATTTTAAAAATTACTGCAGGATTTTGTTCTTTGAACAATTATTTTAATTATTTTAATGTATTATGTTTACACTGAAGTCTATATGGTTTGTAAAGTGTAACTAATAAAACGAAACAACACAAAAGTTAACAAAAATATACAAGTATACGACATTTTTTTTTTAATGTTTACACATTACATTTCTGAGTTTTTTAAACATTTTGAATTATAGTTATCTTTCAATATGTTTACATGCTGGTACACGTGATAATTAGCTACAAATTCGAGCTTGATGATTTATCTGGAACTTGATTAATAATTGTTTAAACTCACCGAAATAAAAAAAAAAATTAAAAAAATATTGTGAATACAATTCAATGGATAAATTACTACGGACGAATATTTCGTTTATATTGGTTTACGTGTTTTATAATAAGTCTATCGTGGACGTATAGAGTTCTAAAATGTATTCTTTAAAACCAATTTGGTAAAATTAATAATATGTGGCTAATACGGTTGCACTCGTCCGTTATAAGCATGGATCATGCTTCGTATACTTAGTTCGCATACATTTTGATCTTAACCCTCTAATTTTAAAATGCATAGACACAAATTCTGGCGGATAAAAATTACGAGTACATACCTGTATAAATGATATGTATCGTATTTTATTACATTTATTATATTTTACCATGTATAAAATAAATGAAATTAAGCATACAATATTCTAGTTAGTTAAATGTATTATTTTTTTTTTTTTTTTTAATAATAAATAATAATCATCTATACGGTAAATTAAAATAAAATCACATTAAAATTGATATTTGCATACATAATGTATGGTCTATTTTTGTTCTACTGTAATATCAGTGGTGTTGTTATCTTCAACATTGAATGAGTTAATAATCTTAATTAAAAACTGTAACTATGGCAATTCTTTGACCTCGACTTTTCACACTATCTAAATAAGTTTTCATTACATATCTACGCAATATATACACAAACTCTTGTAACATTGTTTGAATTTTAGTTTTGGAAATCGTGTAAGATTTAGCTGAAATAACATTTTTTTACAAAAATAATATTGATAAGATTGTTTTGTGTTCTATGGAAGTGTTTACAAAAATTATTGAATCATAAATATGTATATACAAATGAATATATAATGAATAGTCCTATTAAAAAAAAAAAAAAACTGTTCAATCTTCAGCTGATAGAAAAGAAGAATATCAATTATTTATATCCTATCACTTTATTTTAAATAAAAATATTCGTAGGTTATATTTTGAGATTTAAAATTCATTTTTGATTACAGAGAAACACATTATTAAGGTATGTGAATTTAATGAACATAAAAGACCTTACATATTGTCAATTCGTTATACATACATTAACATTCGTCATTCTTCAAAACGTAATATTATAAATAATTACGTCGAAACCAAAACCCTTACTCCGGATTACAATGATAATAATTATTAACAATAGTACCCATTAAAACTTTATCGTTAAATTTGTAATTGTAATTTATAGTATAATTGTTTATTCTTTTTTTTTCTTATACCATTGATATATATTTTCGTTTGAATGGCTGCGTTATGACTGTTAACTATTATTTTAAACTTTCCAAAACTCGACAAATTCTTAGCTATTTTAAATTCTATAAGTAAATATTCTAGCCGCACGGTTTGTACAAATTGATTGGAAAACCGAGAATTCGTTATGTGTCAAAGAAATTAATGTTTATTGTTGCGGCTCACGTATAGATTCAAACTATTCAAGTGTTGGCGGAATCAACTTTTGTATTTATTTTTATTTTTTTCTTCCTCAGTTCATAATTAGTTTTTAATAATAATTAATTCCGATTCAATACATATGATTCGTAAAAGATAATCTAACGTATAAAATAGCTTTGAAATATTTTCAAAACGTTTTTTATTATATTACAAAAATTAAATTATATATATATATATATATATATATTTTTTTTTATTTAGTATTGTTTATATTATATAATGATTTATACTCGAACTTCTCATAAAATATACAGCAATTTAGTAATGCCAAACTCAAAATGTTCAATAGGTAGTAAAATAAAAATATATACCTATGGGTGTACATATAAGAATACGTATTAAGATTAGTATTAGCGCGTTTAAATATTAAAACACTAGTTAATATCATTTAAAATTAATATACAATTTTAAGTAAATATAATCATGTCAAAAAAGAAAAAAAAATATTATTAAATTATTAACATTTAGGTAGATCCACATAAATTTTAATAAATTAAGTTTATATTTCTATCCGTTATTGTCATACATTCCGCGTAGATTTTCGTTAAAATTAGTTCAATTTAATACATCTTAACCGTAATTAATGTAAAATATACATAAAAATTTGAAAGTTTTTTTTTCGCCACAGTGTTTTAATTTTAACAAAGGTTTAGTGAAAAATACGAGGTGAACAAAAAAGTTTTATAATTGTCAACAAGTATGACACTTGGCATTATTAAAATTTGTCAATAACACGCATGTACCTATATAGGAGCTACACAAAATTACAATTTATTAGATGCACAAATAAACATATATACAGAGTGATCCTGAAAATAAATGTGTTTGCATATAAGTAGATCAGGTTATGATGAAAAAAAAAATTAATAAAAATAAAAAACGCCTTAAATTTAATATATTCTAACAATCAACATTATATTTTATAATTGAATGGTTATATAAATATACTGATAATGTTACCGATTTAAAATCAATGCCAATACATAATTAACTAAAAAGAAAACCCAATACGATGTCCATCCATCAACTGTAAGCGAAAATATTTGTATTGCAATATAATGTAATATATTACTACCTATGTGTATATATAAAATACGTATATCCATTACATCGGTCGATTATAGAAAAATATTACACAACTAAAGATGATCACGATCTCGGGCGTTCATAATTTCAATGTAACATAAACACTCTGTGGGTACTTATACTAACTAATATAAATATATTTATATATAAGTATATATATACTTATATATTGTTCTCTGTTATTATATAGTGAAAGGATTCTTGATTCTTCCCTATTTGAAAAAAAAATCCTTTCGCCAGTCTCTTTCACGAGTATATGTACAACTCTATACAAATGTATCGCTCCACAGAATAATACTGTAAACATGATTATGTCACGTTGTATATATATGTGTGTGCATCCGTCAAGTTAACCAAATCCCTATAAAATTATAGTTTCCATCAAATCTGGCATTGGCAGTATGTTTTTTAATAAATTTGATATTTGTGTACGAACTTGTACGGCCGTACGGTATTATAGTTGTACGGTTATATAATATCAAACTATCAGTGGTGTACTATGAAAATATTCAAAAGAAATATTTAAAATTTTCTAAACTAAAAATGGAGTACAAATGTATTTTTTTAATTTTTTTTTTTTTTTAAACAAAATTGTGACACTGTAAACTAAAAACTGAAGTTTACGATTTTTCATTGAATTTAAAAAAACGAACGTAAATATATACAAGTTCAATTATGTGTACTCGCTGAGTTATTATTCGTACTTTATAATATTTTTGTATATGACTTCAAACATTGTAGGTAATCAACTAATAACTAATATTATGAGCAGCTATCGTTATTATTGCCAGTGTGTTAAACGAATTACATAATTTGATATAAGGTTACCGCTATTTAAAATATATCATGTTTAATAGATTGAAGAATCCTAACTATATAAATATGAAATTTATATCAAATCTGAAGTTGAGCGAGAAAGAATGTTGGTCGAGGTTTTTTTGTTTAAGTAACTGAAAATTATATTCTAGAATATAGATCAAAACGATTTATACGAATTATAATTTGGTAACTTTGATATTCTTAGAGTATAATTTATTGATCAGTAAGTAATTTATTAACAGCCTTAGTTATTGAATTTAAATTGAAACCAACGAATGATTTCCATAAGAAGTATGAGTGAACATTTTTAAGTATTTAATATCAGCAACTTCTAAATTATTATATTTGTAGAGGATTAGTGTTCAAATCTGAGTGATGAGTGTATCCCAAGGTAAAAATAAATTAATAACTATTTAAAATTATTAATTAAATATAAATAATTGCATTTATAATAAATCATGTGTTCAATACGATTTTATATATTAATTTCATATTTTCCCGATTTAGATCTTTAATAAAACTACAAATCATGCGTCAGTTTAAAGATTACATTTTTAAAATATAAAATATTCAAATATTTTGCCCTTTAAAATCTAAAGTTTAAATAAACTAACAGTTTGGTATAATCAATATATTGTAGCGCTTGTTTATTATTCTAAAATTTCTAGTCGGTAAAAATAAAAAATCATCAACAAAATAAGTTAATATTGAAAATAAATACGTATATAAGTATTTTTCTAGTGTCATTATACTATTACATACTTATATAGCCAACATAGTTATAGTTTATCAAATTTTATTGTACAATGCCCATGAACTAAATACGTTGGACACTAATTAATATACATTTGTATGAAAAATTATTCGAAACTTATTATTTAATTATTATTCGAAAATGAATTAATGTATATTTTAAAAATTACATGTTTTACATCATTCACAAATAAACAAATAATTGCATTATTAAAGTAATTTATGTTTAAATATCTCAATAAACTATTGTTGACAATTTTAAATCTATAATCAATAAAATATTTTAGCCATTTCAAATTAATCATATTACTAATTTTCTATTAAAATGTATTGATTTTTGAGAAATTTATTATAGAACTGTTGATACTTTAATACTTATTTTTACCTAGTTTTTTTGAATGAACAAATTACATTTAATAAAATATCTTTTTTATTGTTAAAATTATACTATCCATTTAATTATTTTGGCTATTTACAATACTACTATTTACTCGCTCTAGGTATCTAGGTATATTATTATTTATTACATTTACTAGTATAGTACTTCAATAATAATAGCGCGATGTCTTTAATGTTAATGACAATTTTTTTTATCACACAACGCTCCATTCCATAATTTTATTTCTTATAATTTAACGCAAGTGCTTTTATATTTAATTTAGTTGCTTGGTCTTTCTTAAATTACACTTTTATTGTATATAATTATGTACCATTTTAAATATTTCAATTTGTGTCTAACCTTATGATCAAGGCCGTATCTCGTATCTGGAGGGAGGGTCCAGTAAGTATGTCTGACCCCCCCCCCTAAATTTCTTCAGTATTTTACGAATGTTCAAAATATTTATTTATTTTTAATGTCAACATAAATATTTTCAGTCAAAAATGACTTAAGCTCCAAATAATCATTGACTGCTTTCAATTTTATATCATAATATCATATGAAAATATGATATTAATTTTAATAAAAGAAGATTAAATTTTTTTCTGTCTTATTTTTAACCAAATATCAAAAGTTAATATCTTAATTCAATAAAATTACAATATACATGTTTTGAACCCCACCCGAAAAAAAATTTCTAAATACGGCCTTGCTTATAATTGTGTTTATTGTTTTTATTGTGGTTATTCAAATTTGGCCGAAGTTTGGCTCCCAAACTATAATAAAGTTTCATTAAAAAATTAAAGCCCAACATTAATATTTTTTTGGTAAAAACCACTATCTACTCCTCCTCCCCTGGTACGTTATTGAGGTTGATATTTAGATATTGTGGCATTTTTAAATATTTTATATTGGACTAAATTTTTAGGACTTTGGTTCCACTGCTTTTTAGTATTAAATTACATAATTAATTTCTTTTAATTTGATATTCTAAATTATTACAATTTTATAATATTTTCGTTTCAATTTTCTTGTTCATTTTAAATTAAATAAATTATATGGTTAATCAATACATTGTTAATATTATGTGTATAACATTTTTTACATCTTCAATAAATATGATAAACTGCTAATATGATGACTGCTTCAAAATGTACTTAAATTGTAAACTGAATATTTTTTGGAATACATTATTATGAAATAAATTTAAATCTGATGAGCTCATTAGAATAAAAATAATATATACATAACATACGTATAAATTACATTTTATAAGCTGATATTTTGATAAAAATAAGCAAATAAAACTACATGATTAACATATCACGTTATATTAATAAAATATAGAATAACAACACATCAATGTCTAGAACTTTAATATTTTTAAATTTATTTTGTACACAATTATTTCTTGAGTAGAACTTTATAACTTGGAAAACTGCTGTAATTTATATTAATTGTTATAAATAATAAAAACAAAATAAAAATAATAAAATAAATACTTGTTTATTAATAAATAAATAACAAATTATTTGCTATTTGCTTAGGTTTGATTTTTAGTTTCAATATACAAATGTAATTATTTTTGAATTTAATTAATTTAATATTAGTTCATACAGTTTTAATATATTATAAATTAATGTAATTTGAATAATTTCAATGCTTACGAAGGATATAAACAAATATAACTTTAAGATAAGAATTCACAAAACTATTAAAAAAAATTCCTCTACAGTAAAATCATTTAATCTCACATAAAATTATATTAAATTTAATAATTAGTGTAGTACAGAAATATATATATATACAGTGGTTGAATTGGGGGGGGGGGACGCAGAGGGTCTGAGCTACTCTTCATTTTTCTTCATATTATAGCGTACCCCTTAATTTAATTCATCAAGGAACGCAGGGGACGCAGCGTCCTTCAACAATTATATGAATATGAATTTGTTTCTTAGAAAAATTAAATAAATATGAAAAAAAATTGGAAACGATTAATATTTTATTTAATTTTTGGTATTAGTTCGTAATCTGTTCATTATTATTAGCACATATGTATATTAGGAACGCAATAATAAAATATATAATAATGTTATATAATTTATGTAACACGTTTCAAGTGTTTCCACTGCGTATTAATTCGTGGTATAAACTGCTAAATTGCTAAAAATATAACTATTACGAAAACTTCCCTGGGTGTACCGACGATAACGATCCATAGTAAACCACTGACAATAATAATATATTGACTCCGTATTTTGAGAATCCGTCCGTTGTTTTAGTTATCGACGATTAATAAATGGTGATCGTTTTCAAGGAAAATTAAATATTATTTATATTTTATTTGGAAACGAGGTGCTCCACGAATGAGTAATCAGTATTATGTTAGCTTGTCGCGTACTCGCGTATGTAATTTATAAATTGTAATTTTGTTGAAAATAGTAAACACCTCAACCGCACTCCTACAGTCCTACACGTCACGTCAGCAATAAACATGAATAAACGTCAAAAATTGTCCATATCGGACTTTTTCAATAAAAAGAAAAACAATGACCAAGGTAATTAAAACACTTTAATTTAATAATAAATCATAGGCGTGCGCAGATTCCTGTTACCGGTGTACTTTTATTTTTTTTTTGATAATCCACCTTCATAAATCCCGCCTTAAAAAAAAAAAATAGATATACAAAACATAAGTAGAAATAAAATTTATTAGAAAAACTGATGTACAATCTGATTATCAATGAACGTCAGTCCCGGCAATTTTTATTTTTTTGTAATTTGATAAAATTGATAAAAAAAACTTGATTTTCCAAAAAAAGTTATTAGCCCTTTTTACTTAAGTACCTAGTACCTACCTAAAAAAAATGTTAATAAATACAGTTAAAAGTTCCTTAAATTTTTTTTGGTCATACATTTTAAAGCAATACATATACATACCTATGATAAAAATAATTATTATTTAACTCTCAGCAAATCTTAGTCCTAAAAATAATGTGACGGGATGAAATAAATTATTTGACTAATATTAAACTTCAAATATTAAAATTAATATTGACAAAAAAAAATTAATATACTAATAAAAGAGTAACATTTATAATCTATAAATTTAATATTTAATTTTTGTAGGCAACAGTAAAATACATGAATTATTTTAAATTGAAAGTTAATTGATTAATTAATTTTATCATGTGGCTATATATTTACATTTTAGATTTTAAATTTGCTAGACGTGTTGCTGTGTTGATAGAATTAATACAAATAAATACCTATTAGTATTGTTTATTATTTGTTATAGATATCTGTGTTAATCATTAGATATTTTTAATTATTTATATTGTAGATGCATTTAGGGGGTGGGGGGGACAGAGTCCCCCACGGTTTTTTTTAGATTAATTTGCTTTGGAACGCTAATTGTTCAGCTACATTTAGAGTCCACCTTTATTTTTTTTTCCAATTCAACCACTGTATATATATATATATATATATATATAAATGTGTATGTCTGTATTTATGTATAAGATATATTTTTAAAGTATAATAATTATTTATAGGTACCTATATCTGTTAACTATTTATGTAGTTATATAAATATCAATAGTTATTATTGTTTTCAACAGCATAGTTATAAATATTTCTAAAATTAAATAAATATTATGATTAAACCTTGATGTTTAATTTCATATAATTACTTTTTTTTACATAAAATCTTTTTTTCTTACATATACAATATCTTAATACAGGGAAATGTATTACAAACACGTCAATATATACGAAATGAGTCACAAAATTTCTATAATTCATGATTAATCAGCAAAATAATAAATTAACCTTTTATAAATAAATTTCTGTACAAGTAAATATATTTCCTTTTACAGTTAATAACTTAAGTTCTTTGATAGATATATTAAATTATGCAAGCTCAGTGGCGTATTTAAGGGGGGGGGGGCCGAGAATTTTTAGACCAAGACAATTTTTATATAAGTAATGGGTATTTTATTAAGAAACAAAAATTATGATTTATTTTATAGTATTACTACATTTGAAAACGTTTCATATTTTTTGCACTAATTTTAATAATGCAAAACGCTAAATTTTTCATAACGTTTTAATTGTCAGTAACGGAAAATTTTTTAAACTTTAAATTTGTATAACGTTTAAACGCTTAAATTGAATAACGTTTAAATTATTTATAGCGTTAAACGCTCAATTGCTTATAACGTTTATATGTCCCATAACGATAAATAATATATATTATTTTGATTGAAGACCGAATCCATGCTTAGTGAAAAATTAGATAAAACACAAGCGAAACTTTCAAAACACAGATAGGTGTTAAAAAAGAACTACACAAAAGACCATTCTAAGTGGATCCGGCATTAAATTAAAAAAAAAAAAAAAAACACAAATATTAAGAATTCACTTGATATAAATATTACCAAACATTTTACTTGTAAATTTTGAGCCTGAATTAAAGAAAAAATTCGAGTCGCCCCCCTCCACCCCTAGAAGTAAGTCTAATACGCCCCTGTACAAGCTATGTTATATTGAAGATTATGAAGATAATAAAATCATTATTATTGATAACAATATTATCCTAACCAACATAATTCCACAATATTATAAACATTTTTATGAATCTCTTCAAAACAAATAGTTAGTTATTCATTAGTTATTTTTGTATTTAAATTGGCTCAACAGTGTTATTATTATTTTTTTTTATTTTGTACTATTCTTAAGTCTTGAATTATTTATCTATATCATTCATTAATATAATAAAATTAAAATATTGTTTTAAAGGACAATATAAAAAGTAACTGTTAATTTTTCTTATTTTTTTGTTACTGAAATTGAAATTTGATTTTTATTATTTTGTTATATTAATACTTATATTTTGCTCAAAAGTGTTATTGCTTTTTTTTTTTTACACTATTCTTAAGTCTTAAATTTATTACAATCATCTGTCATTAAAATGTTCAAATAAAAATATTATTTTAAAAAGTAGTTCAAAAAAGTTTATTTTTCCCTTATTTATTGTCCAAAATAATCATACTTATTTGCTACTTAAATAGTAAAATTCTGGGTAGGGATTGAATTTTACAACAACAAAAAAGTACACCTATTAGTGGACTGGTCTTGTAACAATTTCTAAAGTCCCGATTCCATAATTAATTGTACATTCATGAATAATTAACATTTTAGTGAAAATAATTTGGTCTTTTGGGTTTCCTATAAAATTGCAATTATTGCAATTGTGTCATTGTTCTACCGGGACGGTGATATGTAAGTACAATGAAAAAGTAAATACCTAATAAATTGGTGACCAAAGAGTAAATTATAACTTAAATTATAATTTAAAAATATTACCTATACGAGTATAATAATATTAAAATATAAAAAACTGATTATAAAATATTATAGATTTAGTTATGTTCACTGTATTTCTAATTTTCCTAAAAAAAAAAACAACCATAGTACCTAATCCTAATAATTTTTAAACTCTATAATTATATATACGAGTATATATATATATATGTTTATGATATACACATAATTAATAAAGTGGGTGAAAAAATGCATTGTAAAATGCAATAAAAAAATTTTTTTTAGCGCATTCATGTTGATGAATCTTGGACAATGTACAGTCTGATAAGACTGAAATACTGCGCTATTTACACTACATTTAGCATAAATCTTTGCAATAGCCGAGGAAAAAGTTACATAATCATATTTCTTCTTGAAATCAGAAGAAAATCATTATTTTAATTATATATCCATAGGCGTGCGCACGGAGGTGGCCGGGTGGGCCGCGGCCCCCCCCTGTGGACTGGCTTTTTTTTTTTAATAAATGTATATCTATACTATACAAGATAGCGAACATTTTTACATTTTACATGAATAAAGTGAAGCCCGTTTTAATCTTATAGTATAGAATTGATATCTGTGAATAAATGTAATAAAGTTATTAGTTATTAATCAAACTAATCAGAACTTGTATATAATATAAAAATTGAAGATGTAATTGATACATTCAAAAACCTTCCTCCCGTGGACAAAAGGATGGAGTTGTAAATAGTATAATAATATGTAAATAAGAATTTCTTAGATATAAATTGTGTAAGTTTAAATAGTATTTATTTTTATATTTGCATATTAAATTAAATAAATAATTTATAAAATTTAAAATATTTAATTATATTAGTAGTCTTTAGTACAAGAATCTTTGTTTCACTTTTTTAAGGGCCTCCCTGCGGACAGTCTGCGCATGCCTATGTATATATCGTTAGGTACTTTGTTACTCACTATGATCATCATGAATATTATTCACATGACATTTATAAGCTGTGAAATAGTAATCATGAAATGATCAATGTCTAATCAGAAAGAATAAAATTAATATTATCTTGAGTATATTCAAATTTTAAATTAATATTATTGTGTAGAAGCGTCCGTTAGTGTAGATATTAATTATAATTCATCATAACATTTTTAACATGTCATGTGTGTTTTAATTTTATCAAACAATTCATAAACGCAATTTTCGGCGAGTATATATATATATATATTATAATAATTAATATATTATATTATATATTATAATAATCTTTATATGACGGCGCGTCGAGAAGAATATAAAAATATAAAGAGAGGGTTGCCTGCCCTGGCTTGCTCACTGAAAGATCTGCATACACTAATCTATAAAACAAGTCACCTGGACCGGTTTACATCCTACACCGGACTTCTGTTAATTTTTGAATTTTAAGAAGAAGAAAAAAGGAAAACCATGAACACTTGTATTTATATTTATTTATACATATAATATATTAAATTGAAACCGGTTTATACTTCATGGATTCATGTTAAGAAAAACAAAATTGCAATCTTTGGTCCGTCTTTTTTATATAACAGAATATTAGAGTGAAAAATCTTAGTAAATATCAAAATTTTGCACCAAATAGGTTTATTATGTTAATTTCGTTCATGATTTATACAGGCACATTAACAACAAGCAAATTAATTAATTTTTATCTTTATGTAAATATTTAATTTAGCTAGTAATATTTTTGTTTTTATTTATCAACAAGTACACGCATTAGACTTCTTTTCAGATAGTTCTCCAATTATCTCTTGGCTCATATATCATAGTTACATATTTTTTTTATTTTTTTATTTTCGTAAAAAAGTGTAAGAAATATTATAAATTCTTATGTCTTTTTTATGTTCTATACCTGTTATCATTTTATATTGGTATATTATTAAACAATAAACGGCTATAGTTAAGTACAGACTTAAAAATGTAACCTAGAACTTCTGAGCAGGGCGATGCAATTCAAATATGTAAAATAAATTAAATATGTATCAAGTTTTGTCCTTTATTTCCTTTACTATTTTCTTGATATAATTTTAAATTATTTCATAAATAATTTATCTTCCAACGTTCAGTTGCTTTTCAATCACGACATATTATTCGTCTTGAAGTATCCAAATATTCGCACTTCAAAATTCTACTAATCGGAAATAATATTATCTTTATATATTTTGTGGTTTTTTATTTCAACATAGAAGAACAAATATATAATCATATTAATTTTTTCGTCAACAATTGTATCTCGGTTGATACAATTAATACATAATTAATATAAATAATTTAAAATTTAATATTATATTTATAATGAAGTAATATAATTCTTTACTTGATTTGAAATTCCAAATTATCACTTAATAGTAACCATAAACATTTAAGTTCAATTTATTTATTTATTTTATGTTGACATAAGTATTATTAATTATGTGTTATCTCTTCATTTTTTCTTTTGATAAATTATGATGCGCAAATAGGAATCAAATTATTCAATAATTATTCAATGCAGTTTTTGAATTTTCTATCGATAAATGATTGGACCTATAGTATAATTTAGTTAGTACATGTATTATATACGTATTAATTCGTTGTTTTACTGAAAACTTTTTTATTTTTTTAAGGCACTGTACTAATTGCAAAAACAAAGGTTATTTTATTAAATTTTACGCATACATATGAAAGTAATAAATTTAGTTACATAATAATAATTAATTATAATTTTAATAACTATAGACGTGCATTTTGAATTTTCTTGATTTTTGTTTCAACCAAATTAATACCAGTTTTCGTAAATTATATACTCGTATTGGGCTGACTATGGTGGTTATATTAACGCAAGTACATTATCACCCTTTACGAATAACACCTCTAACACGGTCAATGATTTTTCGAGATAATTACTAACTAAATACACCTATATATAAATGTATATTCACGGAAATCCAAAAAGGTTTTTTCATGATAAGCTAAGAAAATAATTTAAATAAATTACTTCTATACAAAAAAAAAAAAAAAAAAAATGTTAAATTTTATGAAAACATCATGGTAAAATGTAAAAAAAAATGGAGAACAGTTAATTTTTGGATTTGATCAATGTTTATTTTAATAAGTATTGAACGTCTAAAAAAGCTTTAACTAAAACGTCAACACATTGAATATATTTTACATTTGTCGCCTTCTATATAATTTAAGAAATCGTTATCAAAAATAAAATTGGTTAAAAACAAAAAATGTACGAATGGCGTTTGAGATTAATATTTTTCTTTTTCGTTGCAACTATACGGTAAATAGTACATGAATTATATTATAAAAATATATTTTATCATCTATATGCATTTTATGGGAAGACATCGAGTACATATTATTATTATTTTTTACCGCGTATTTATAATACATAGGTACTTAAAACAAAACATTTGATATATTGTGTTTTTTTACTGTATATAAACCCCAAAAGGTAGATTAATTAGTGAAGCACATCATTGGGTAAATAAATTCGAAATCTTTGTAACGCACTATAACTCGTCCACATTGAAAACCAATTTGATACTATTCAAATGTCATAATCTAAGAATTAGTGCTGTAGTAATAGTGATAGTTAATAGTAGATTACTTTAAGATTCACTTAAGTTTTGTTTTTAACACTCAAATTAAATTGTAGTACCTACTTTGAGAACTGAAAGAATTATTGTACATATACGATCCAAATAGTAATAATTATGTAGCTACCTTGACCGAATAGGCTGGGGTCCAGTTTTGACGTTCCTCGGACTTGGAGAGAAACTTACAGTATTTATTCGTTTGTGTATATTTATCAAACTTCAAGGACGATATTAAACTTTCACATTTGGGTCGAATGCATTATTTTCAATCGGTTCATAATAAATCAAGAAAACTTATAATTAATGACATAATAATTAAGTTTAAAAACCTGCAGGGTACCAGAATTTAAATTGATTATTGTTCATATAAATACTGGTTACAATTTCTTTGAAAATCAATCGACTATTTTGTAAGTATGTGTAAACATATACGTTTTTTGAGAATTTATTGTTTTTCGTTTTATTCAAAATCATCATCGAATGAATAAAGATTTACTGCAACTATCTCATGTATGGTGAAATACCTCACGGTCTAGAATATGTCATATTACATTACATTAATGTCTTCGAGGGGATCGTGACTTTGTTTTAATGTCCAATTAAAAACAAATTCAATTATTTATTTATTTTTTAACTCTTATGAATAGTTGTTTAATTTACAATATGATTCAATACTACAATTTATTTTAATTCACAATACAAATTGCATTTCACACTATATAAGCGTAAATCTGATCATTATGTACAATGCAATTAAAAAGTGATACTTAAATCATTTTAGAATTATTTTTAATTTTGACCGGTTGTCTGATTTATTAAAGCTCTATCGATATATTGTTTCCGTCTAGGATGTGAAATTTGAATTTAAATAAATCAAAATAACTAATTATAGATTATTTGATACATAATTTTTTAAAGAATATTAGTTATTTTGGAGATAATACTAAACGATATTATAACTGTTCTTAAACGTGTGTCAAATATTGTTCAAGATAGTTAAATTAGAAACAAAAATATTTTACATTCTCAACCATATAAAACATCATGGGCAACTATTTATAATATTTATAAACCGTACATACTATATTGATCTTATCTTCTATTTAATCACGTTTATTTAATACTAGTTTCAACAATGAAAACTAATACCGTAAATATAATATATGAATGTGCAAACATATTGATAAAAAAAATATTAAATCGCAATGTTCAATTCCTAATTCTGCTAATTTATATTAATTTACGTACTATATTTTATATTAAGTCATAAATAAGTAGGTACTCTAAAAGTAAAATAAAATAATAAATAGTTATGAAATTATGTTAATGCATTTAGTGAGAGGTGTACTGGAAGGTGAGAAACACCGATCAATATCAAAACGGAGAGCTAAAATAAAAGAGTACCTGTTGATTTTTCATAATCATTATTGATTCATTAATCATTACTAATGGTCGAACTACTATAATTGCTATCTATATAGCGTCTGCAGTGGCCCATATCCAAGAGCGTTGTACGAATAATTAATTTCACTTTCGAACGAATAACACGTCGGTATACACATAATAATATGTGCCTACGTGACGGTTGGTTTACATCCTGATTGACAATTGTCAACTGAAGTAGAAAATCCTATAACCCAACAGTATAATAGTATAATGTGATGGTTCTAGATTACCTTCCTCCCGATCATTATTAAGGATCTATATGTGACACCGTTGCATTTACAGTGCAATTATTACAGCTTGCAATTATTCCGATTATTGTCTAGGTATGACATTAGGTCATATGCACACGCTCACACACAAATACACATATACACGCACGCACGCAAACCGTCCATTTTATATTGTTGTATAAGAAGTAAAATATGAAAATCCGGTTACGGGGGCAAGTATATTTGCTTGCATGACACACCCAAACTGACCTTGATCCTTTGCTACATGCAGCAACAGCAGCAGGTCAACTTTTCTAAATGTGGACTGCTGGACGGATTTTTAAGTGAAATAATCATTATACATTTTCTTATTATAACCGATAATTATAAGTTAGCGCAGCTGCGAACGTTAAGACAGCACACCCTATATACAGGACGATTTTTTTCCTCGTCGATTCATTAAGTTCATATCTAATTTTCATTTCCGTAAAGTTTTGAAATATAATAATAAATAATAGTGATATAATACACTTTTCGTCTCGTCTATTTAGTAGTCAAGTGTTTAAGTAATACTTTGTATGTAATTGATTGTCAGATTAAAACTCACCATTTCGAAGTTGTATAAGAATAAACGATGTTATAAAACTAATTTGATAAAAAATGTTCGTTTTGAACCAAAAACTAGAAAATAATCGCTCTGTACATTATTTAATGAATAATTAGATTTAATTATGTAAATGCTTACAGTATTAAAATACCATTACAATTTAAATTACAATATAAAATATTCGTTGTAGAAGCACAAGTAATTTCCCCAAGATAAATATTTAAAATTAATGAGCTGAAATAACATATAATGATTTTCATATTTTTTTAAATACTAATCAGTTAAAAATTCACTGTGTTTAGGTCGTATATAAAAAATATATTGTAATCATTTTATTGAACAGCGCACTTTCAACTATCAATGAACATTTAATTATGTATAATATATTTATGAATAAAAGAGGGCAGATATAGAATGTATGGATCTAGGAGCCCAGGTTTCTATTAAAGTAATTTTTACCATAGCTGTAAAGTTTAACAGTTGTAAGAATTTGTAAGAGTTTTTAAATAAAAGATAATTAGTGACTATCAAAAAGCTATCTAAATGGTCCATGATGATAAACCGGTTAAAAACACTTCTATAAACAAACTGAGGTATAAATAATATTATAAATTTATAAGTACATATAATATTTCTTTTAAGTGTAATATTTTTGAATATTTTAAAATTATTTATTTACAAAAATATTTTAAAACATAAGTAGAAAGGACTGTTTGATTAGACAAACTATACTTGAACGAGATCTTTTTTGTGGATATTACTAGTTCCTAGTGTTGTTTGATTATTTAAACTGAAAAGTGACTATGAAACTTTATTTAAAAGAGCGAAGGCTAGTATAATATATTAAAGCATAAATAAATATCAAGTATTGTAAAAAAAATACAACTATCTATATTCTTAAATATAATGAATTTTTTTATTTTTCAATTTAAAGCCGCTATAATCAGAATAAGTACAGGTAAAATATTCCGATTTATAGCTTTGCAAAAAAAAAAATATATATATACACAAATACACTTGTGTTATACAAATAAATATAAACGCTTGCTGTACGAAATGTAATATATTTTTCTTGATTAATACAATTTGAAAATAATAAAAAAACATAATAAAATTCATATCTAAAAAAATTTTCTGCTTGAAACTTTGCTGTTGAAGCATATTTATTTAATACAAAAGTTTGACAATAAAAAAATATAATTTTATAATCCATATACTTTTCGTATCATTTATACATTTAAACCACTAAATTACATAATTTCAAAAAATATTTGCATAATGAATGCCTATGTATTGAATAACAATCATGTGTAACAAGTTATTTTTATATCCAACTAATTATCCACACCCAACATTCTAATTTAATTTTTATATTTTTAAAACACATTTTATTGATGGTATATGAAAAGCATGATTGTTACTTACATACTTGTTGATAGTATTGAAAATTTGCCACAGTCATTAAGCAATAAATTTTTTTAAAAACACGGCGAAATCCACTATTTTCACTTTCTAGCTACTTGGCATCTACATGGATGAAACATATAGAAATATCATGGTAGAACTAAATAAAATGATCTATTATTAGACAAATTCTACATAACATGTTTAAATTAGAATTTATATAGAAAAATTTTTATACACATTTTATAATCCTTTTTAGATGGGTCTGTATAGTGTTATTTTCGTTATAATACTTTGATAATGTATAAAGAATGAATAATGATAAAAAGACAATCGAGACAATCGTTCAAAACAAACGTTCGATATACATTGAAATATCTATCTTTATAAAATTAGTAGAACACTTGAAAGTGAATGTTATTACAATTTTAATATTTTTTAATTTTTAATTGGAATATAATAATGGTTTGCGTTGTTTGTTCTTAATTGTTATACCTGTAGATAACTGTTTATTGTTTAATAGTTGATAAGCTGTAATTGCACGTCTAATGATGATGCACGTTAAATACAATTACCATGTTCAATATTTGTTTATCATTCTTTTAATGTTATGCTAAGAATAATTAATTTTTAACGACACAATATGGCATTAATTCAATTTTTTTAGGATGTGGCAAACGTTCAAACATTTTGTTTGCGTGTACGTTTCAATTTACTACTTCTATAATACGATGTGTACATACATTTGATTTTTACAATACCTACTTACCTCAAACAATACCAGCAGATAGGTATATAATATTTACGTAAAATATAATATAACAGTTATATAATGCATTATATAATTACGAGAAAAAAATATCAACAAAAGAGTAGAATAATCAAAATAAAAGTCAGTATTACAATATACTCAAATGATATAGGATGTTTACTGGAAAAATGGTTATAGTATATCTTATACACATAGATAAAAGAAGAATTCAATTAATAGAAACATTCTTCTATATCTTTGCTTATACACGTTATATTTATATTACATACATAACACTTGGTATGTTTAGTTTGTACAAAAAATATAACAAATTGTTATTGTATAAATCTTATGTGTATACGTTAGTATAATGATGATGCCAACATGGATTTTTATACGTTTTCTGCAATTATGTATTCAATGATAATTGATGAAGATGAAATTGGTGTTCAATAACCAAAGTATAAATGACAACACGAAAATAATTTGAAGAAAATAAATTGTCTTATGTAATTATCATTGATAATTATTGTCTGTCCCGTCGTGTCATTAAATTTATTCAAGATTAAAGTTCATAGAAATAATATTCAAGTACGTTATCTTGGAAAATGAAACACTAATAAGAATATTAAATACCACGATTTTGCTGAAAACGATTATCGATTATCGTACGTACAAAATAAAGTAATATTCGTATTTCGTTAGACATTCTTGCATTTAAATTATTTCCTTTTTAATCCTAATAAGAATATTGGTTCTAGAAATATTATCAAATTGATTTTCTCAATTATTGCTAAACTAAGACGAAAACAAAATTATATTATGAACAAGTTGATCCAAAAGAGATTTCATATTTCCACAGCCAGAGGCGTGGCGTCCGTAAAATGGCCTCCTCATGGCCCAGAGCACTCCTGTTCAGTGCTCTGCAGTAGCCTTCCACTGACCTTAATTGATTGGGGTAGTCTGGTCCTCCAGATTGGGGGTTGAGCGTAGGGCTAACAACCCTACCTCGATAAAAAATATATTGTTATGACACTATCACTAAATCAGCTTCGGACATAGAGAAACGGATTACAGATTGGACACGGAAAACGGATAATGGACTTTAAGATAGCGACTTGGAATATAATATTTCTTTTTAGAACTGGAATATGTCAAAACCTAGTAGAAGTATTGAACGTATATAAAATCAAAGTAGCAGGTATTCAAGAAGTAAGGTGGGCTGGAAAAGGACAGCTAAAAGAAAGAAGGTATATTATATACTTCTCAGGAATGGAAGAGAGATACCAGAATGGGTGTGGATTTGTCGTACATGAAACCATAGAACCGTACATAAAGGAATTCAACCCTATATTAGAGAGATTAGCGGTACTAAAAATTGACACTGCACCTATAAATATTGTCTTGATATGCACATATGCACCAACGGAATCAGCTGACGAGGATACAAAGGACATCTTCTATGAGGACCTGATCCAAGCATATGACAATTTGCCAGGGAATGCAATTAAGATATTGGGCGTCTTTAACGCTAAATATGGAAGAGAAACTCAGTTTTCCCATACATTAGGGAAAGAAAGTCTTCATGATACAAGCAATGGAAATGGGCTTAGGCTAATATAATTCACGACAGGAAAAGACATGATAATAAGTAGCACAACGTTGCCACATAAGAAAATCTATAAAGGTACATAGAAATCACCAGATGGTGTTACAATTAACCAGATAGATCACGTTTTCATCCAATAAAAAAAGGTTCTGCTCATGCATTAGAGACGTACGTAGTTATAGGGGAGCGGACTGTGACACGGACTATTTTCTAGTCGTAGCGAAATTCAAACTAAAATTACAAAGTCAGAAACGACTGGGGAGCAAAAATAATGTACCGTATAATTTGGAGCACCTGAAGGATGACAAAATCCAACAAGATTATTCAGTTAAGATGAGAGAACATGTTGAGAACATTGAAGAAGAGGATATAGAGAAAGAATAAGCAAGATAAGTAAAACTATTAAAAAGTCGCAGAACAAGTAATTGGTAGACTAAAAAATGGGAAGAAAAAATGATATAACGAGAAATGCCGAGAAGCGATAGAAAAACGACGTATGGCTCGGAATAACTACGTAACATTTAATGACGCAAATACGAAAAAAATATATGGAATAAAGAGAAAAAATTGCAAGAGAATTATACAAAGAGAAAAAAGAAACTTCTTAAACGGTATACTACAGGAAGCTGAAAAAGACCGTTCGCAAAGTAGTATAAGGAATTTCTTCAGATCCATCAGGCAATATAAATCGTTAAATCCAAACTTGAAAGTTATTAAAAATCGTGATGGAGAAATAATTATGGAACCATAGCTAAAAGCTATAAGGCGGGAAGAATACTTCAAAGAATTTTTGAATGCGGAGTTACCACTAAATCCAACAGTAAGTACAACCTTCCAAAAAGCCGAATAACTGTTGAATAAAGTAACTCAAGAGGAAACTGATAAAGCGAAGCGAAGCGATAGCTAGCCTAAAAAAATGGAAGGCACCTGGTTCAGACAGCATACCATCAGAGCTAATTAAATACGGGAACAAACAGCTACATTATGCCATGTTCAATTTAAATACAAACTATGTTTTCCCATACTTCACTCATTAGAATAGTATAGTTCTTTTTTAATTAATACTTTTTTATTTAGATAAGCAGATGATTATAATGTACTTCAAATTGAAGGATTCAATATCAATCTGATAACTAATATACACTTTTTATGATGGACAGGACTAGTTGGCAACCAATTAAACACAAATGGTAATTTATATAATCAAAATATTAACTATATTTATTTTTTTAATATTATCATATTGAGTATAAATACTAAATTACTTTTTTATTTATGAATTATCCATATGTATTAAATTTTATTACTCGTTTTTAATGTTTAATATGCACGATCAAAAAATGTATATATTAAATAGTAATAAAATGTCCACTTTATAAATACATGTTTATAATAACAAAATATTTTTAAATACATAAATTGTGTATTAAAAATTATCAAACATTACTAATAAAATGAATATAAGAATATAAATATAATATATATAAAAATATAAAAATGAATAAAGGTTCTTGTCTGGAAAATCATTGTAAAATTTAAAATTTGTTTTCGTTTAAAAAATGTTATCAGATACTTACTAAAAAAACACATAGTTTTAATGTTATCAACCTCAAAATTTTTTTAATTAGAATTCATTTTATTATTTTTCAGTCCAATAGTTTCATTAAATATAATATACTATACATTAACTATATTATTATCGAGTCATTAGTATGAACTAGTAAATTACTAAAGTATAATAAAATATTTGTATTTCTAATAAAAAAATTAAATACATTTTAAAATTTAATTCCGTTTTTAAATATATAAATAATACACGTACACAACTGCACGAGAATAAAAATATACAATCATAAACATTTACTTAATATTTCTTTACTATTTAATTCAAATTTATTATGTATATTCATAATATACGTATAACATTTTATGTATAATATACAAAAGGGAGTAACCGAATTGGTTTCCGTTTGAAAAAGGTATTTTATAAGGTATAGCTGAATCGGTTCCCGTTTAAAAAAGGCATTTTATTAGGTATAGCTGAATTGGTTCCCGTTTGTGTACAGGTAAAATAAGGACAATTTTAATTTTTAAAATAATTTACTTACAATATTAAAAATTAAAATCCAGCGGGCCAGTGCATAAAGAGCAAAAAAGCAAAATTTTAAAAACTATATTTATGACAAAATAATAGTCATAATTATTATACCTATAAGATAAAGTATAGAAATATAGAAGACTATAGATTACTAGAGACTAGCAAATTACAAGCAAATAGGAAAGAAATAACAAATACTTGAAAAATTGTATGACATTAATGAGAAAATTACGAGAATTGAATATTTAAAGAAAGTTAGCTTCAAATTTGCAAATCAGTGGTTTTAAATTGTATTTATTATATTTTATTATTTGTATTTTGTATACCTAAGTGATGACTAGTTGACTTCCAAATCAATGATTTAAAATTGTATATATTTTATCATTTTTTTTTAACACACATTAACGCACATTATTAATCAAACGTACTTTTAGGTTGACAGTCCTAAGCCTATAAAATTAAAAAGGAAAATGTATAATTACATTTAAATTTATGTATAATTAAACGGGAACCAATTTGGCTATACCTAATAATATACCTTTTTCAAACGGGAACCAATTTGGCTATACCTAATAAAATACCTTTTTCAGGCGGGAACCAATTCGGTACCAGCCAAAAAACCATAATTTAAAAAAATGATTTAATTGAGATTATCAACACTGACTACTATATGTAAATATATATATGCATGAGTAATAAATGCTTACAAACTGCAATATTATCGATTAACCGGTATTTTTATCTTACGTTTAAAATATTTATTACGAAAAATTATAATGAGTTTAAAGTCATTGATGTTCAAAACATTTTTCAAATTTTACGCAACTTATACAACAAATAATTAATGACAAACACGATTCAAGCAAAGATAAAATAATTTATAAATACGTGTATAAGTAACTTTAAAAAAATAAATAAATACTTACAAAATATTTAGAGCCCTTTTAATAATTTAATGTTGTAATATGATATACAATACCGAAAAATTACTTTCATTATATTTTCATCAAAGATTTACCAATTTATAATGACATAGTTGGATGAATTGTTACAATCAATATTAATTTATTGTTGCCAATCCCCAATTCAATGAACAGCACATCGTGTCAATGTAATGACATTAGTTATAATCATAAAGGGCACGGTTATACAATTATTCAAAATTTATCGTAGTAATTTCCCGTAATAAAATCTTATGTTTTTTGTATTATTTATTTGTGCTTGATCAATTTTTAATTTTGACAGCTTTTTACATTATTTAAGATTAATATATTAAATATGTTGTAACATTTGTTTTATTATAGTTTGTTTAAATCACGCTGTGATAAATATGAAACATCTATGAATTATTATCATTAATTAACCATTGTCGTCAACGTAGGATGATTAAATAATTAAATTAAATTTTAATGTATAATAACAGTATTTATAATAAGTAAATTAACAACTGTGTAATGTTATTTATAAAATTAAAATTCTCTAGTAATCTTTTATTTACGAAAAATTAAAGCAAACGAATATGATATTTACTTTGGATGTATTGGTAACAGTAGTTACTATCTTGTTTTATTTTTGTTAAAAGTGTTTTAACATATATAAATTCGACATATGGCATTTAATTAATAAGAACCTCGGTAATTATATCATTATAACATATAGGTATATCATATTGTATACACAGAGATGTATACTATACTATAATTATATAGATATCTGTGATTGTATACGATTTAAGGTAATACTCTTATAACGGATTAAATAATTTTATATAATCTATGGTAATATCATAATGTAAAATAATCTCATTAAAATTATTAAAATATTAAGTGTGCACAAGTTATAATAATAAATATTGAAATTTTGTGAACATTATATTTTTCTTAAATCTAAATCTATCATGCCTAGAGTATATTTTTAAAAAAAGTATATAAAAGTAATTTTTATATTAAATTATACAGCTGTACAAAATACTTTTTAAAAAATAAATCATATAAAGGATCTATTTATTATATTTATTATTTATAAGTTAGCATTTAATTATTGTAATAAAAATTATAAAAATTATAGTTTAATTATCAGTTGCACATATTTAATGAATAAGACCATGAACACATAATTTAGAATCCAATACTTTCATATACATTAGTTTTTTGAGTGGCAATTTTTCAAATACTTTTAAGCGAAAAACGAAATAATTTTACTCAATCCTCTGCATAAACCCCGTTATGTCCGTAAATGTAAGCTAATGTCTTAAAGTTTATGGTACATACAGACAAAAAGGATGATAATATTTTTATTTTTATTTTTATTTCTTTAATTGAATAAACTACTTAAGTACTAATATATTATCCACTATAATTTTCTTAACATATCCCCCACCGTTATCCACACCCAAAAATAAACTAATATTCATGTATCGTGTAAGTTAAAGAATGAAAAATATCCAATAACTATGTAGGTAAATGATTTCATGAACTAATCTATAAAACATATCTATCCGATCTTATATAATATAAAATTGAACTGAAACTGTTCAAAAATTGAGTCAATAAAAATGAAAAGGTGTTTAATTTTAAAAGTACTACTGTTAATAATACAAAATTTACTCAATATAACACGCTTCAATAATACGGATTATCGAGCTCATTATACTCAAAATGTGAAAAATGCCAAAAAAAGGCATTTCATTTATCTAAAAAAAGCAATTAAAAATATTACTACAAAATTAAATAGACTTACTATTTGGTATTAAAAAGAAGGGGGAGATGATTCTATACTTTCTCGAGATCTCCCATGTGAGTAGTATTTTCTCGTCTGAATTTCAAACCTCCCAAAGGACTTTTGGGAATCATACAATTAATACACGAAAACAAATAGCAATCGTGTCATCCGAGATAATTCAATGGACACCAGGGTCTGGTACCTTTAGTTTTTACGGTTCCGGTTTTCAATTATTTTATTAAAAGGTTTGGGTTCCGGTTATTGAAAAATACAAAATAAGCACTGTATACTAATTGAGTCCCTATACCTGAACGGGGGAAAAATAATATACTAATTGAGTCCCGGGTACAAACGAGACATATACTAATTGAGTCCGTGGTTAGGAAACTAATTGTATACGAATTGAGTCCGAGGATTATTTTGAGTAAAATATGAAATAACCATCCAGAGTCCAGGCACAGCGAAAATTATGAATAATAATAAAAATAATAATAAATAATAATAATAATAAAAATAATAATAATAATTAAAATTATGCTGCACAGCCGCTCCATACGGATATACCTATATATACATATCATTCATATCATTTTTATGACTTTCGTCAGATAATATAGTAACATATCATACTATGGGTCGGGAATTTTAGATTTTATTTCTATCATCGCTTGTATAATAATCACCGTCTACCGATATCATTTTTATCATCACATTCGTCAGATAACATAATATAATACATATTATTTAGGCCGGACATTTTTTTCATTATATTAAACACTCTAGTTTACGAGGTACGCCAAGAATCATGGATGAAGTTATATTAAGTGAGTAGAATTTTTTGTTACAGACAGTCCTAAGTCTGTAAAAATGGGAAGGAAAATGTTTTTTTTTTTTAATTTTACGGGACTCAGTTAGTATTAAAACATGGACTCAATTAGTATTATACCTATAATTTCACTGGACTCAATTGGTTTATACCCTAAAACAACCCGGGACTCAATTCGTCATAAAAGGTTATACTGGGACTCAGTTCGTAAGCAGCCAAAATAAGGGCTCGGGTTCAGGTTCGGTTTCCGGTATTATAGGGTTCTAAAAAAAATTTTTTAAGCATTTTTTGATACATATTTAAAAATTACATATATGTTACCGGTATTACAGCATTATACTAGGAAATATGGCATAATATATGAAAATAAAGGTTTCAAAATGTCACTCTTCAACTAATTTATATATATATTATACATATATATATAGCGCAATAAGTTTTTTTAATACTTATATAGTTATATATAATATTATAGTATTATAATCACATAAGAAAATATGCAAAATAAAATTTTATTTTTGAACTCATTATGTTGTGATTCAAATTTGTATCTATAATAATAAATAACAATAACTTATTTGGCCAAAAGTAGTTTTTACATGTTGAAGAACAGTAATAATTATAAATTAAATTAAGTCTTAACTATACATAATAGAATATGTTGCCCAATTCACCACTGAGATAACTCTCGTATTCGTAAAATTGGAATATTAACCGGTTAAGCCGTTAGTCGTCCGTCTGTCAGCACATAATAATAAAAATTAAGATTAAAATAAAATTTTGAAAAAAATGATCTCAGAAATTTATTTATGCTTTGAAATTTAAAGAATAAAAACATAATTAATAATGCTTTACATCCAAAATTTTTATTTTATAATGAGGGTTCCGGATCGATTCAGGTTCTTTGAATATGTAAAAATTCAGTTCCAGTTCCCAATAATTTAAAGGTTCTTGAGTTCCAGAACCGGTTCTTTTGGGTTCGGTTCCAGCTCCTGCTGGACACAGCTAATGCTACCCAACCGGACATAACTCGTGTAGCTCGAAAAAATATATCGAACACAACTGTGTGTTTGGGAAACACCAACATTTGGAACAGACAGACCAATATAACGGTGGAAGGGACATGAAACAAAAATATTACCCAGTTTGTACCACGGTATTAATTATACAATAATTTTCATTGTTTTAATTAATTTCAAAGAAACTGTGAACCGTAGCTGGTACGGGTATAGTATATAAATAACGATGTACATTTCACACTGCACGGTTTAAAATATCACACGGTGGAGATGAGAACCGACATTGTGCAATAGTACTGTTGCAAAATATAAATTCACAATTACAGCACATCCTTGTGATATGTTTCGTTCGACAACCAACGAGATATCTTCTCAATCACGTACCCGGACGGCGAATGAACGACGCGTCCTGCAGAAATCAGTGGGGTAATATCAGTTTTTTTCTAGGCATGGTCTCCTAAATTGCTGACTCGGCGGCTTATTTTACCACCGTGTCGCATAACAGGGTAAGCGTGGAGGAGGACGTCAGATCAATGCAAAAAGATATAATGATTCGTATTCGTGCTTTGTACATGAGCACCTGTACACGTGTCATTTTTCTGATTTACAACACGTCGATGTTCCTTCGCAAAAGACGTGTTAATATTTTGACGATGTGCCGACTTTGGATTAGCTGACCTCTAGACAAACGCATAAGTTTCGCACCCCTCCCCCACACGTCTCTATAAGACGCCGCTCACAGAAATCCCGGTGGCCGCGTAAAGCTGAGCGTCCACTAGGTCGGAGAGGTCGGCGCGACGCGGAGCGGCAATATAATAAAATGCCTGTTAACTAATACAAATCCGTCCACTAGGAGGTCGGAGCGGCGCGACGCGACGCGGCGCCGCTTTCCAGAGCTCCGGCGACTTCTTGATATCGGCGCCGCGCTGGCTCACCGACCTAATGGACGATGAAGCGGTCGGATTTTTCCATGTTCGTTTGCTGTCGGTTAGTTTCGGAGTATTGTCGTGTCACGTGCGTGCTTATCATGTTTTCAGTTATCACGTTTTAAAATTTTAATTTTTATATAAATTTATATGATAACTTAAAATCATTTATGTATCATTTAATGTTCAAGTAGGTATTTCAACATAACCATTAAATATAATATATAACACAACATCAGGGTAAGTTTATATACAAAAAATTAATAAATAAGTGTCATTTTAAATTGTTCATCATATATACCTCATATTGTATTTGTTTGATGTTAAATCAACACTTCATTTGGAACTTTGGAAGAATATATTTTTATATTTGATACATAATATATTATTAGGTGTATAGGCACAAAAATAATTTTGCTATATTAAGTAAAAAGGTCGAAAGGTGAACAAAATAAAAAAAAAAACAAATTCATATGGTAGAAGGAAAATATATTTTTAAGTATAGTATAGTATATCATGTTGCAGGATGAAAATAATAGCTTAATGTTTAATGAGAAAAAAAAATAGTTTAAATATTAAGATTAAATTAGATACTAGGTCACAATATTAAACGTAAAGTTCATAGACCATATTTATATGTTTTTGCATACCTATATGGACGGGTGTCCGGATAAAATCCGCTCCGCGCCGCGCCGACCTCTCCGACCTAGTGGACGCTCAGCTTAATAGACGTGACGCGCGTGCGCCCAACTGCCGCGGACACGTTCACGGACACGCACGACTTGAACGGACGATAAGAGCGAGTGGCGACGCGTTTCGGCGTTCCGCGTCGGAATCCAGTGTGCATTATCCGCAGGAAAATAACGTTCTACCGCTGCCGCCGGTTTTATCGCGTCCTGACACCGGATTTCGATTTGCCATAAACGTGGTGCAGCCGCGACGCGTGAAGGGGTTGATCGCTATCTTATCGGACGACTGCGTCACTCGCCGTAACGTTCCGTTTTTTTTTTTTTTATTCCCCGACTACACGTGTCTGTTATTCCGAGCACTCCCTGCTACCCTTAGAGACCATCGATTTATGGATAAAGGTGTCCGTCGTCCAGTGTCGATACGAACGACGCATTATTATTTTTACGTTCCAACGTACCGGACAAAACAAAAACAATATATATCGGTATTTCACTGAAAATCTAAAACGTTACATAATTGAAAAACGGATTTCACGCATAGCGCACATTTTTTCGACCGATTTTAAACAAAAGATTTTCGAGTACATGGTTCGCGCTCCGTGCACCGCACACTTCTTGGGGAAACTTTTGATTTGCATTTCTCGATGTCTCTCGATGTTCATTAATATTCAGATAACAGCGTTTTTTTAATGATCCTCGGAGAACTTCAATCATGAACCTGTTATTGTTATAATACACGGGAGTGTTTGTGATCTTCGACATTTAAATGTTTTTTGAAAAACTGTACGCAACTATATTATTATACTCGTAATACCATTGATTTTATAACTTATAATACAACCAACAATAATACTATGTAGATCAAATGTAAAAGTAAATACACGCAAGTTACATTACATACATACATAAAATAGAACGTATCCCAAAATATATGCTGAAATGTATGCAATTTTCACTAGTAAAATTAATGCTTTTTAATGTAATTGTTCGAAAAGGCTGCAATTTTCTAGTCGGTAAATTGTAACAAAGAGAATATTGATTCAGTACATAATATCTGCAGTGCAATAACTTATGAGTGTATAATGAGAAAAATAATAAATTTCATCTTGTTTACTATATTTTTCAGTTTAGAAATTAAAATAATAATTTAATTTTATCAACAACTAGCTGAATTACCCGTCGTTGCCGGGTTTAAGTATTTAAATGTATGTAACCTGCCAAGATTAAATTTTGTTAAATCTATTGAAATTTTTGAAAACACCAAGTTTTCTGGTAATAAATTTTGTATCTTGAGATTCAATTCGTTAACCTCCACATATTTTGCTACTAAAATTGATCTTTCTGCCAGCCACTCATGATTTGTGTATTGTCTGTGTACACTGGGACATATCTGGTCAATAAGAGCATCATGCGAATAAATGATTGTGCAGAAATCGTTCGGTAATTTTATACATCCCGTTTCATCTGTAGTAACTTTCCCATCTCCAATATCTAACAATTGTTTTGAGAATCTTTTGCACGCAGCTTTTTTTGATTGAATCGAAATCGAAGTATCGAAATCGTTCACTATCTATCTTTATATATATTTCGACCATGAATTGTTGACAAAGCTTATGCATCGTAAAATAACTTAGTCCTGATCGCGTCTAATCATCAACCGATATGCATAATAATTTTTTGAATTAACATTATTATTTGTTTTGGCACCTGTTGCGGGATCTTTTTGTTTAATATTTATGCAATACCCAAAAACTACTACTAAAAATGTACTACCAAAAATAAAATTAATAGTTTTTAAATAGTTTTTAATAGTTTTTTAATAATTTTTTAATAGTTTTATTTACCGATTTCAACCCTTTAAATTCAAAATTTCAAAAAATCCTTTCTTAGCGCACGTCTACATCATAATAGCCATCTGTATGCCAAATTTCAGTCAGATCCGTCCAATGGTTTGAGCTGTGCGTTGATAGCAGTCAATCAGCTTACTGTTTTATATATACAGAAAATAAATGTTTTATCATTATTTAATCATAAATAAGTTACGTTAAACTTATTATGGTTTTATTTAATAGGTGTAATAGTATTATATAAGATATGATTGTCTTTTATTTAGTGTAAACGTATTATGTTTCGTCATATTTCATGGAAATTAATGGATTTTACAGCTAAATGGTTTTTTATTTTTCAATAAATTCATGAAGAAATATTATTTGTTTTTAATTATTGTTGGAAAAATTTGTTACATAACAATTATTATCAATTGAATAAATTCAAAAAAATTATGACTATTAGAAAAATATACTTTTGATTAACATAACATACATTGATTTAAAAATACATCAATTGACAATAATTTGTACGAACCTTTTCACGAGCTATTGAGTTACCCCACCCGTGGGAACAGATGTATATATAATACACTGATATGTTACTAGGTAGATGTATTGAAGAGGGATAAGACAATAGTGATATTTGTCAGTCGGACCGCGTGTAGGTGTACTTACGATATGGATACAATGTTATTATATCGCATTATTATTGCGCATTTGTGTATAGGCCAAGTGCAAAAATAAACGTAGGTACCTTATGTGTTCAAGTGAATGTGTGCGTACGATACTGAATTAAAATATACTTTGCCAGGGGTGAATATCAAATATAGGTTTGGTTTAGGGGTTCAAAACGTTTTCAAATGATCGTCTCATATTTCCTTCTTAAAATATTATGTTTGATTCTATACAGAGCTTGTGACTTTACATGGATTTTTAATTATGAATTATCTAATGTCTATGGTAAATATCTAACTATTTAATTAGGTACCTCTGTTGTTTTAAAAATATTTACTAATAAACGTTATAAAAATGAATGTTTTTCTTGATTTGAAAGTATTTAAAAAAAATCTTGGCACATCTCTGTAGCATAATATTATATTCAAGTGCCCGGACGTTGGGTGCGAGATTTTCAAATCACTAAAACATTTCACGCACCACAATATTATATGTTTGTATATCATTATTATTAATAAATACATGTGTCTCTCTATGTATAGATATTAATCACATTACACATACACGTGTATAAAAAATACAAATCCGTTCGCGTATAATTTCGATGTTATGAAATGTCAAGGTCACCGTGTTTAATAATTATTGTAAAAATTACTATCGTTTTTATTTAAACTATTTACTTATGTATAATGTGTACATTTGTGTGTGTGTGTGTGTGTGTGTGTGTGTGTGTGTGTGTGTGTGTGT